>NC_140588.1:981312985-981758105 GCF_964204655.1 Triturus cristatus | reverse complement strand
CTCTTTCTTTCTCTCTCTCTCTTTCTCTCTCTCTCTCTCTTCCCCCCCCCCCCCCTTAACTGTGACAGTATTCTGCTCTATGACAAGGAGCATATTGGCACACACAGTAGTTTTGTTCAGTGCCTGGAACTGCTGTGGCAAAGTGTGCTTTTTGAGACCAAAAACTGTTTAATTTTTTTGTAGCTTTTGCCAATGCTTGTTAGAATGGCAAGGGCCCTGCAGCTCCCACACAGATAAGGTTTTTTAAAAAAACGTGCCTAAACAAGTCACGCATTGCCAAACCAAAAGCCCGACCACCAATTTCAGACCTACTGGCTTTGCCAATGCTTGTTTATTTTTGTTTCCCACAATTGTATTTTAACTGGTTAAACTGATTTTCCATAATGAATATTTTGGGGAAATGCAAGCATACATCAACATGTTACTAAATGATGCTGCAAAGATATGGTACCTAAAATCTTACAGTAGTTTAGTAAAATATTTTTTTCCTACTTAAATTTTTTTGTGAACATTTTATTTTGAAAGCAAAAAATCATCACTGTTGCTTTCAAGCCTCTGCAAATATTTGCATATAATCAGAGAGAATTCTGGGAGCATTATACATAGCCTCATATTACTAAACTTTGAAAACGTGTGTACACGTTTATACTGGAACCACCGTCAGTAGTGCAGGCAGAGCTGACAACATTTACTTTTAGTGCTCACCCTAATAATAAAGGCTTTGCATTAATAAACCATAAATACAAGTTTGAACAGTGTTAACACATGGACACACATATTACCATAACTGTAGACAATGCCCTTCTTTGATCCATAATGTGGTATTGTAAACTGGCAGCTAAAGGGTATGTGCTGTAGGGGGTTGGGCCTACTTGTCCCAAGGGCAAAATAGACATTAAAACTTGTTGCCCTTGACCCCAAACAATATGTCCTGGGCGTCGGGCTATAGGAATTCCACATCCCTGGGCTGGGAACTCGACAACTCTAGTTACTTAGCACCATGATGGCTTCACTAAAACCAGGAGTGTTTGGTTCCAAACAACTCCTTGTAATGAATCCACACTGATGCCAGTGTGGGATTTATTACACCATGTACACAGAAGGTACCTCAGAGGTGTCCTTACAAACCTACTGACCCTGGTGTGGGAATTGACCTGCTTTAGGCAACCTGCCACACACATACACACACACACACATTTCTAGACCCCTGGGTGGAGAGCCTCTGCTCTCTGGGACCAAAAACATTGCACATCCTGGGCAGAGGTGTCACATCTCCTCCCCCAGGATGGGCCAGTGCTCGAAGGGGAAGCTTGAAAGGCCTGCCGTCTTTGTAATGCAACCTCCAGCCTCTGCTGCTAGCAGCAGATGGCAGCCCCAGGTTTACACCCCTACTTTGGGAGAGGGAAACCTAGAAGAATAGGTGTGCCCACCTCTGCCAACTTCACCCCTAAGGTAGGCGAGGTGAAGCAAATCTCAGTCCCCACCATCTTGAAGATGGGGAGACTCCTTTAATCAGGGCTAGGTGTATGCCTCCTCCCACAGGAGGGTGGCATAATTGAGGGTGTAGTCACCCCAGGTAAGATCCCCATTGGCCCTACCTGCTACTTCCCTTAAACAAACCTAAATTTAGTATTTAGGTGGCTCCTGCCGACCTGAGAACTAGATCTGCAATGGCCAAAGACATCCCTGCAGAGCAGCCTGAAGACTATTTGCCTTGGCCCCAGCCTTACCGGCCTGTCTCTAGCTTCGAAGAGCCTGCAGCCAAAAGGCGACCTGTCTTTCAGCCAGTGACTTCTGAAAACCCTGGCAGGACTGCTGCCTTCGAAAAAGACTCCAATCTGCAGTGGACAGCGGACCTGTCCAGATGAAATCTACTGCCAGGGCTCCGTATTCAGCTGGAACTGCGACTCCTGCACACTACGCCCACGACCCGAGTCCGAGTGGCTCCTATGCCCAGTGAAGTCTTCCCCGATCCTGACCAATAATCGTGGTCTCCACGACTGCACCTGCAGTGTGAACTCAGGCTTCTTCTGACTGCGACCGGCTCTGGTAGGAAGACTCAGTCGACAGGCACACCTGCACCAGAAGCCCCTGGGCCTTGGTGAACTAAACCGATGGTGCCTCTATGACCCCCCCTACATCTCTACTTATTTCTGATCATGTTGGTCTCCCTTCTGCAGCCTTGGTGCAATGCCTGCGGCCTGTGCTGTTTCGTCAACAGTACCCTCACTGAAGAGTATTGGGTGCCCAACCTTGAAATTGCGCTAGGCTGCCCCTGTGCCGCTGGTAGTGTATGTTTGGTGCTGCTTTGTGGCCCCCTCGTACTTAACCTAGCCCCAAAGCTTGGCCCCTGCAACTGATTTACTTACTAGCAAGCAGTGTGGCTTCGAGCACCCCCAGTCTCCCTTGAAACGCATTGGGCCGAACTGATTTTGTCTCTACACCCAGCCGCCCCTGTGCTGCCGGTGGTGCCGTTTTGGTACTCACCTGACCCAAGTCGACATTTTGTCCTGTAGACTGGAACAGTGATACTTTCCTGTTTAACCGCAATATTGTTTTCCCCATAGGATAACATTGAACTGTTCAGATTGCACTGTCGACTTATGAAAGTGAAAAGTATTATCTTAAAAAAAAGTACTAACCTTATTCTGAAGATCTTGGTCTTAAAATAAACTACAAGCAAAACCTATTTTTCTAAAATTGTTGTGAAGCTCCTTTTTGAGTCGTGTGTCCATTATTGGTCAATATTATGCATTAAATGTCTTGCACTCCTCCTGTGTTAAGCCTAAGGCTGCTCGACCACACTACCACTGATAGAGCACTTAGGGTTTTACACTGGGCCCTGTACACTTTTGGGGAACCCCTGAACTCTGTGCACGGTATGACCACCTAGTGGCATACCATATACAGAGCCAGCTTCCTACAGATAGTCTGACCAACTCCCAAGAAGAGGCAGTGCTGGAACTGAGTGGACGTCGCGAAAAGTCTGTAGTTGCTTGGTAACTTGCAGTTCTGCTTGTAGTTCTCTAACACAACAGTAACTGGAATCTACAAAAATGAGGTCAAGAACTACTAAAGAGTTCCAATGCTGAGTGAAAGGTAGGGTGCAAGAAGAACTGTTTGTTTGCCATTGCAAGTGGCAGAAGGATGCTTGGCGTACCTAGGTGAAGGTCTTGTTCCAGATTCTCATGGTGTAATGGAAGAAGGCTTGCTATCCTGTTGTCTGTCTTGCTCCTCTTGGTTTTCAACCTTGTGATATTATTTCTTTGGGAAATGTAGGCACCAACACATTTTAATCTTGAAGGTCTCTGGCGACCTATGAAAAGGAGCACAGCTGTTCGAAGGACCTTATCAAAGGGCTGAACGGTGAATCTGGTACTCCCTTAAGCAGTGTGTTGACTCCAAAATGCAGGAGGACCAGGACTTGAATGGCCGTTCTGTAGCTTGCTTCTAGGAGATGGTATTTTACTTTCTACTGCAGTGATTGTTAGTGCCAAGTCTTCTGAGCTATATGGACCACGGAGCTTAGGCTGGTGTCCATGCTGACCATGTTGATCAGCTGAGGTGTGCAGCAGGGTTTTGAGACATAGAAGGTTGGCTCTTCTCAGCTGTATGTTGAACTGGACTCCAGAAAGTTTGATGCAGGGCTCTGCCCCTGGTAATCTGCCCCCTTGTCTGTTTGCCACCAGACACAGCTTATGGAATGCTGATAGGACTGAGGCCAGTCATTCACAAGTCATTAAGTTAATGGCCGATTTAGCATTTCCAAATTATGGGTTAATTCAGTCCCACACACCAATAAAACTCTCATTGCCCACCATTGTGCATACTACCTTCTCATGAGCTTGAGTAGAGTAGGGCAGGGTTAAATTAATTTCCATTCTTTACTAATTTTTCGATAATCCTCCTCCAATAGTTTCCTTGCTAAGGCAGCAAACTATTTCCGTTCAGAAAGGAATGTAGACATCCGTGTCTGCTAAGCTTAAGGTTCTATGATGTAGACTTGGGGTGTGCAATCCATAGATCAAGTGCATGCAAGCATTATTATTTGTTAGTCATTCATGGGATTTACCCCCTTTTTTCCATGGACTGGTGAAGGTGTTCCTGCTATTGTAGGCCTCTGTTAGCGCCGGCAGATGCATAAGGATGCAGTGTTATATGGAAGTAAAACTCGACATGGGGTTGGATGCAAAAGGCCATGATGCTTTGTCAGTTTGTTGCATTTCAGAGGACATGCAGCTGACTCTCCCAACTTTCATTGACCTTTCCGACACATCAGACTGAGCTCCATTGTCCAAATATTCCTGTAGCTCAGTCCATCTTTAAGCATTTAGAACAGTTTGCTGCTAACCTTCAAGACAAAATGTGCCTTCCATCTTGATGTTTCATTGTAGTGTTTGTGCGAGCAGTTTACTTTGTATTTGCTCATTCAAGAGAAGGCATCAGAATGGAGCAGAATCTGCAGTTAAAATTTTTCATTTTTCTAATGTCGATTCCTTTTTTCTTTACAGGGTAGATTTCAACGTTCCTATGAAAAATAACCAAATAACAAACAACCAAAGGTAAGACTACACCTTTTTGATGAATGGTTGTCGCAGAAAGAGTACCATAAGCGTATCTTGCTCCCACACTGTTCTCTTCTAAATGGAAAATGTCTACTACACGTTCAAAAATCTCAATTTTGGCCTGCCACCACTGCACAGTTGCTATCCTTAGACCTCAGTGGTGTATCAGTGCATACCAGTTTCCATGGAGTGCTTTTACTATGCCTGCTGAATCCTATTTGTCTTCTCAAATAGTACTTCTTGAAAATGTGCAATGTTCTAATGTGGTAATTTCTGCTTTTTTTCATTTGTGATCCAATTTGTTAATTTTGCTGAAATATGTGGCTTTTTTTTTTTCTCCCATCATTTTTTTTTTCAGACAGCTATTCTGTTTGTCTCATGGCTGTTTTGCCAGTCTTTCATTTGAGATGGATTTTGAGTTGGCACTTGCTCTGATGGCTCAGTTGGCAGAGCCAAGCCTAACCACAGCCTCTGAGTGTTGTACATGCCGAACTTTGTTAGATGAACACTGCTTGTAAATTCTTTCTTATTGGTTCAAGGTTTCTAAATCAAACACCTGATGTTGGTATACTTTTTCAGTTGGCACTGAGACTTGTGTTCCACCCCAAAATGAGAAATTTTGCATGTGTAACTGGGTGTGCCATAGCATCACTAGCAACATGGGACAACACCTGTTCTGTTGTGTTTAATCTTGAATCCTAGAAAAGAAAATGTAGAGCCACAAATGGGAAATAATTTGACTCCAACCTTCAGTAAAACAAACATTTTTAGGGCTGACCTGTATGTGATTTCACTAAAACTGTTTTAACCCAATATTTCTTAGATATATCCAACATTAACTGTAATCCTGAATCTCCTTATTCCAGGATCAAGGCAGCTATTCCCAGTATCCAGTATTGTTTGGACCATGGAGCTAAATCGGTGGTTCTGATGAGCCATCTGGGCCGACCGGATGGCGTTCCGATGCCAGACAAGTACTCCTTGGGACCAGTAGCAGTGGAACTGAAAAAACTCATGGCAAGGTATGTAAGAAAAAAACCATCCTATGAAGTGAAACCCTTTAAGTCCGTGCATAAATGATCATATCAATTCATTTTTATTTCATTAGAGAAATTATATTCCTCAAAGACTGCGTGGGTGCTGAAGTAGAGAAGGCCTGTGCCGATCCCTCCCTGGGCTCTGTCATTCTTTTGGAGAACCTCCGATTCCATGTAGAGGAAGAAGGAAAGGGCAAAGACGCGTCTGGAAACAAGGTGAGACCAACATTTGAGACACTGCATGACCATACATTTGTGTACTCCTTAGGATATTTAGGGACCTGTGGTGTCTGTGTGTGAAATTGGGAGCCATTAGCACGCACGTCTGGACATAGCGCAAATTGTGCGCTTTTCTGGGCTTTCCATATACTGTTTCCCTCCGAAGGAAATTGAGCACACTGAAGCAGTGCAGTTAAGGGGACTACACATACAGAAATTACTTAGACCTTTTTCACATGTTGTTCCTGACTGCACAGGTAAAACTGAAATTGGGTGCAATGGAATTCCGTCTAATCCAGCCCTATCATTTTAAGGGTACGTGCTGGCTGAGAGTGGTAAAGAGTTGTGGAGCAATGGAGTTGTTGAGATTTGTGTTTTTATAGTTTTTAACTGGATATCGTCAAAGGCTGGCTAGATTAAACTTTGATTCAATGTGTATTGTGCTACATGTTGTAAAGAATCTAAAAATACTACAATCACTACAGTCTGTCATAGTCCTATGTGATGTTAAGCAACACATTTCCTTATCCAGTTGTACTGACAACATGTATTTTCTCATTCACTACATTAAATGAACAATGAAAAGTTGGAACGGAGGGGGAAAAACTGGGAGTTGGCTTTCACTCTGACCCACCAACTGTTGGCTTAAACCTGGGCCACCCTACTGTGAAACTCATGGGAGTGTTCATTCTCCTGCGCGGAGCAACACCCTTGCATTGGGATCCGGTCAAATATTCGAGCTGCAGTCACTCTTTCTGTGCCTGCAGTAATGTTCCCAAGTGGTTTGGAAGGAGGACTTCTAGGGCGACAGCAGCGTAAGATGATTTTAGATGCCCTGCACGTCTATTCTGAGGGCAGCATGAAGTGTGCTCCTTCACCCCGTCTGACATTTCCTGAAGGTCACGCTAGCACCACCCTCCAGACGGAATCTTTTCTTGGCAGGGTTGGAACACTTGCCCAAGGACATCTGTGAAATGCATCTGAATGCTGACATACAGTAGGCTGACCTTTCAGTGGTGACCTTTGCAGGGTGACCTGGAAGGATGAACTCTTCATTGGCGCAGAGCTATTCATAGCCAGGTGTCTTTGAAGATTTTAAAATTAAGCGGACCTTCCTTCGCTCGTAGGGCTAATGCTTCTTTGGACCATGGTTTAGGTGATTCAGTCACACGGTATCTTAATGGGTTTTGTATGCTGGTTTATTCTGCCTGTTGCTACCCGGTGATGAGTAGCTCCACTTCAGTATTCCGTTTTATTGAAGGGATATTTGTAATTGATACCGTACTCCCTTTTCCACCCCCCTTATGCTAGTGATGGGCGTGTCTGTCTGTGTTTGTTATTTGAATCGTGTTGCAGGGATTGCTTGCAGTTGCTAGGGCAGGAATGCCTCATGATCTTGCAGGGACTTCACATTGCAAGCTGTTCGGCTGGTTGTTTGAACCAGTAACCTAATGGCTGTAAATGAAGTTCCCTATCGGTTTAATGCTTAACTCTCATTTGTTTGTTCCGCAGAGCCTTTATTCTACCTGGTGTTGACCTTGGTTAACGTGGCTCTTTGAATTGTCCGTATCCGTCACTCTCTATAGACCCCATAGTAACTTATTCCACACAGAGAGCTATGTCACTACCTCTGCTTGCTCAAGATGAGAGGAAATGCTGTAACTATATCATAAGGAAGCAGAATCGCTGTTTTGTTTCCAATCTCCAAAAATGTCTGGATTTACATAATTTGACCACGTGTAATCTACCAGTATGTACAAATGCAGCATGGTCAGATAAGCGTATGAGGCGATCATCCTCTTGTGCCCTTTGTGGGTAAATTTGCACTCCTACTTTCAGAGTGGAGGATTCCCATGAGCGTGCCTGAGTGCTTGGATAAATACAGTGTAATGCAGATGACCTTGACGGCCCCACAGTCCTTCATTTTGTGGGTGTTAAAGTGGCCGTTGGTGACAATTTAATAGTGGTGAGAGGAGCAAACTGACCCTCGGACCCCTGCAATGCATTTAGGCTCGTTGCCAAAGCTTCTCAATCGGTTGAAGGGCTCTAGTGTCCTAAATGTGCGCTGGGTGTGTGTAAATGAAGGAAAGACACCCAAGACATACCGGGGTATACTCCTCAAACTCTTGCTCGAGTCAGCAATGTATGTATGTATATTATGCATACATGTGAATAATTTACCATCTGTGTATTTCATCATGTATGTCTCTGGTAAGGTATTACTCCATCCTCACCTGTGTAACAATCCTGGTTTATGGGTTTGTTTTTTGTGCCACAGTAGACTACTGTTTTTATGGATCGACCCATTAAAGCCTTTAATTGTGAAAGGTCACAGATTAATTTACAGTTTGAGCACACAAAGAATCTATATAATTGGGGAGGAACAGTTCAGAAATGGGGGTGACGTATTCACGTAGTAACATACAAAGAAGCAGTTCTAGTGCATTGTGCTATTGGCTGCAGGTGGTTTAGACTCATGTTTGCTTCCTTGAGTGTCGCTCATTAGTTTCCTGTTGGATGGGGACAGTCTCTTGGGATATTATTGCCACTTTAAGGTATTGTTCTGCCAGAACTGGCCACTGCATATGTGGGTTAAACTAGCAGCTTCAAACAGAGGTCCGTTAATTTCCTCTGGTGGTGCACAGCACATTTGAGTACCCATCACACTCTAAATTAGGCAGTTATTGTGTTTGTCTTTTCGCATGGACTTCTACCCAGTTTTAGGGCGTGCAGGATGTCGGTCTGCTCCGTTTTGTATTGGGGTCCTTTCTAGTGATCAGAGAACACACCTGCTTTTCTTTTTGTCCTTGTTCTGATGGGCCTGTTATATTGAGGTTTTCTTTTATTTTTAGATCAAGGCGGCTGCAGCCCAGGTGGAAGCCTTCAGAGCGTCCCTTTCCAAGCTGGGAGATGTTTACGTCAATGATGCCTTCGGAACCGCCCACCGCGCTCACAGGTATATGGATTGATCCAAGCCTCTTGCCGTTGTGTGTCATGGTGCCAGAGTTCAGTCATCAAACCAACAGATTGCAGCTTTAGATGAACTGTTTCTTAGAGTTAAAAATGGAGGAAGTATAATGTATCATCTGGGAATCTGGTTTCCAAGATCCACATCTAACTATGTACTAAACCGTGCCTATGGGAAATACGCTGGAAGTCTATGCATCTCATTAGGCCAGCACCTGGAAAGAACCGGCTGTTCACTCCTTGTGGAAATTCTGGTCTGGGGTGTGCTTAGCTGAGGCCTCTGGGCTTCTTGATCTCCTCCCTTATTGTTGAACCGGAAGAACGTTATTGTAGGTGGGCAGCAGTGGATAAGTGGGGTAGGAGGGGAGGATATTCCTTACCTTTGGTGCATTCCCTGCAGTTTGTGTATTGCTTCCAAGGAGCAGCCATGGCTTGCATTGATTCTGCTGCACCAGACGCAAACCAGAGATCTACCTACAAAACTGTCTCCTAGTCCTTGTTGTTGGTGACTTGTGTTCCAACTGGTGTGTAAATCCTGATACAAGTACATGAAACAGTGGAGCCTTGAACAGTGTTTGTTGGGGTAAAAACATACGTAGGTCAATATGAACAAAACTCCTTTGTTTACATAATGCTGTGTTTGCAGTGCCTGTTGTAATACACCAGCTACTGACATGATTTATTATTTTTAACTCGCAGGAAATTTACACTTTTTGTTTCTAGTGGTAATTATTTTCCCAATCGCTTTATTCATGTGCACAACCTTCTCTCTGGATTATCAAGCAGACCCTGCAACTCTTTCTGCTTGGTTTCTCATTCAGTGTTCTTTGGATAGAATATGTACACTTGTATTTATACATTTCATGAGAAAATATCTTTTAGAGGATGTCCGCAGTTTTGAGGTTTCCTTATGTTAGCGTTGATCAGTATTTGGTGGCCTAGCATTATCGTTTGCCCTATCTCAGATAACACTATTACTTGAAATGCCAGCTCTTTTCGAATAAATGCTCTGAGACCTGTAAACCTCTGTGCTGGGTGATGACACTCCCAAGTAAAGGGCTGAACCGCTGGCCTGAAGCTTCGTACCCAATTTAGAGCGGGGCCCAAGTGTTTTCAGCAACCGTGGTCAATGTGCGGCTGATCCCTTGGAGACTACAGGTGAGTAGTTGAGAATAATTCCGAGATGCTTGCTTTATTTCCAGCAGTTTTAAAATCTACCTTTCCGTATGGGTTCCATGGGAGTGAAAGTATGAAGGAAAGGGACACAGATTCTTTTGTTTTAGGAAACCTTTAATTCCAATTAACTATGAATTGATGGTAAATAGACCATTTTGACTTATGAAAAGTCAGTTTTAGTTTCGTCTTTAACCCCTCCTACAGGAGCTAATACCTCTGACTACCTGCGCACCTCAGAACGGAGAAGGTGACAAATACTTGTTGAAATAAAGTTTGACATTTCTTGAAATCTTGATCCTTGCACCCCATGGACAGCATGTCCAGAGTATTTTTATGTGGATGAGACCTTCAACTCCTCTTTCCCACTGGTGCCATCTGCCTAGACAACCCAGCATGTATGTGTAGTAGAAGTCTAGCGCTCAAGTCATGAACCTCCCACCTTTCTCCCAAAATCTGGTCTGTCCTATTACCTCTATCTGTCCTGGAGTATCAGAACAATCTATGGTTTGCAGACCACCTGTTTTTTTTATTTTTCGTACAAAGTGTAATGAAGATGTATTTTTCTTATTAAAAGACAAATGCCCTGCTTTTCTATCATGACCATCTGTGTGATTCCATAGCTGTAGCAGTGGAGGAGGGATTGATTTCGGTGTGTTGTATACTGTTTAATTCCGGGTTAGTGTCTCCAATTGAAAATGGCCAAAGCGTTGTCCAGTCAGTCATGTATCAGCGATAAATTTTTAAAGTTCTATAGAAAATGGGGTTCCTTTTATCGTACACAAATGGCTTGTGGGATCCACCCCTCTCAACAAGACTACTCTCTGCAATTCTTTACCCCCTCTTTTATTTAGTCTGCACTGTACTTGCACGTAATCCACCTACACTTATTGCCATCTATGTGATAACCTCTAGGATTTATTTTTTCTTGGCTTGGGTACAATATAAGCTGGTGATTACTATTGGCACTGGGAGAGGCCGTTGTGGAGCCAGAATTCCTAGCTGTGGCTGAGCGTAGTGTTAAGATGAGGGGTGGTCATTATTATCGTTATCATTATTTTTGCTCTACATCTTATATGCAGGCATAGCAGGGATATTTTTTAGAACTCTAATATGACACCATGAGCTGGTGCTCTTTATACTACCTGTACACAAGGCCTAGAGTTAGGTCAGTGTCCTCTTACATATTGCTTGGATTTATCGAAAGCAAGTAGTGCCTCCTACCAAGGATTCGGAGTTTGATACTATAGATTGAATGAAAACACTTGCATATTATGATTAAAGGACACAACAGTCTTTGCTCGAGAATGGGGATAGTCTTTTCTCTAGACATTAAAGCAGGGATGATGGTTCTGTGGCGGGCTGGAAGGTATGGGGACTGGTCAGGAGTCAAAGATACACCTTTAATAGCAAAGCACATTGTGAGTCCTTTGCATTAAAGATGCATGGAACTTTACTGGAAGTTGCACAGGAAGCTGGAGTACTGTAGATTTGAGGAACGTGGAAATCCCATCTCATGAAGACTGCACTGGGAAACTCCAACAGAATGGGAAAGGACATGATGCAGAACACTGGGAAGATACCAGCCTAACCGTGTTCCAACAAGCAAAATCCACCAGTAGATAGGAGTTGAAAGTGACATCCATAGCATCACCAATACTGCAATGAAGAATAGTTGAAAAATAACTGATATTGCTAATGTGACAGGCTCTCGTGGAGCCCTAGATATCCATACACAGTAAAGTCTCATTCATAATCCATGGGGACATATCCCAAAATGCTCAAAGGAGACGTAACTACGTAGAAGCAGCATTAATGGGCACACAGTAAACTTGACTCTGTACTATAAAATTACAACGGCCTCTGGCAAAAGAGGAAGGATGTGTTCTGAGATTTTGAAAGGGCTTGAGCTGTTTGGCTGTTATTCAGCAGCCAGCTAAGTCTGCAGGGCTGTGTAATCCAGTTCTCCAGGCGGCTGTTCTACTGAATATATATGCGGAGAGAGACCTTGGGGTCTGACATTGCTGCCTAACTTTCCATATTACAAAGTCCATACCCTACTTCCTGTTAGTCAGCACGTCAAAACCCTTTGATCATGATTTTCTGTTGCTGTAAGCATTTTGTCTGAACTTCGACACGGTACGCAGGTGGTTATTTGTAGTCATGCATGCTTCGAAGCATCCACTTCTCCGTCTCATTCCCAAGTAATGAATCGCTGCATCCAGCATTTTGTCCTCTTCTCTTGACATATGTTGCGGTTCCGTTGTCAGTGGCATTGTCCTTTTGAAATTTAGAGCATTAATAACTGCCATTATCACGTTCTCTGCCTCCACTGTCTCTTTGACCCATACCCTTGGTGTCATCGTGTTCTTTGTGGTTTTTTTATGTATATTGTTTTTATATGTATGACTTATGTCATGATGGTAAGGATTGAATGTTCCTGAATTCTTGGTGTAGTGCTGTTTCACAGTTGAACAAACAGCAGTGGCCTGAACATCTGTGTGAATCTCCTTTCTTTTGCCTAGTTCCATGGTGGGAGTCAACTTGCCCCAGAAGGCTGCTGGCTTTTTGATGAAGAAGGAGCTTGACTACTTTGCCAAGGCCCTGGAGAACCCAGAGCGACCCTTCCTGGCAATCCTTGGCGGGTAAGTGGTCATTTTCGGTTTCCTCTAGGGCTGTTTACTGCATTTATTTGATTATACGATTTACCTAGAGTCTCAGCCAGTGGCCACTCAAAACCAATTTCAATGCAATGTCGTATTAAATACATTTGTCTTAATGGTCATTTAACTTGCCTAGGCAAATGTGTGAGCATTAACTATTTGTAAAATGTTAATGCATGTTTTCATAATTCAGACCTCAATTTGTCTTCTCGAGGATGCTTTACCTTTAGGCTTCTTATAGAAACGCAATATGGGTGCATACTGGTTCTACACTTTTTAGGTCGAGGACTACCGGTCTGCCGAAGGCAGAACCGGAAGTCGAGATTTAATGTTTTCTAGAGTGGCTATTTAGCCCGCCTCTCTTTTTGCTTCTCCTCCATTGGCTGGCTTCCTAAACGGAGGCCAGCCATTGGAGGAGAGAGCCGTCCCTCCAAATAGGCTCCGTCTTTTTCAGATTCGGGGGCGTGTTTCTTGCTGTTCTTTCCACTTTTTAGCCACGCCCTTTTAGAACAGCAGGAACACGCCCCCGAATCCGAAAAAGTTTCGGAGCTTCCATCCGCCATTTTTTCTCTATCGTTTGGCCGTGAGGATCCATCCGTCCGGCGCCGTACACAATGTTAATATCAGAAGAATGCTAGAATAAATCAACACAAACTATCTCCTATCTGATGCAAGCTGATCTGCTGTATAGTGGTCATTGACTTGCCTTTCGAAGGACGAAAGTTTAACTATTACCCTAAATTCAAAAAGAGACATCTTTACTTGTATTAATAACCCTACCAGAGATGTTTATATCACTCTAAGAGTTGCCCCCCGCGTCTCCCACTTAGAAAACAGAGCAGGTGAACAATTGTGCTCTAAAATAAGCAGCCAGCCACAGTGATATACATGTTTAGAAGGAGAACCGAGGGTCGCTCTCTGAAGTTTCCGCCAATCGGAGCTCGGCAGTCAACTATGCTCGTGCCCTGTAGATGGAAGAGCCCAATCAGACTTCCTCAGCGTGTTAAATTGTCAAGTATAGCCATCCAATGTTTCGAGACGCTGCTTCTACACTAGGGCGTCCTGTGCACTGATTGGGTAATAGTCACCGCAGCTCGTCCAATCGGAGGCTCTCAATTATGAATATTGAATTTCAGTGGGAGGCGTGCTTTACTGGATCCGCTCACGTACTTCAGCTGTACGGTCACTCTTTTCCCGACCAACAGGAATACTCCGGTGTGTTACCAACAGGCGAAGCGGGATTGATGCAGCACACTTAAACATCCGAGGCTAGATCTGAGAGGGGGACAGCAGCTGGCGGTTCTCGGTGGGATTTAAGATGCCGCAGCCCAAGTCTCGAAAGGTCGCCATTCTGGGATACCGCTCTGTAGGTGAGTACAGCGCGCGCGTGGCCACAACACGGGAGGACGGGTTGGTTGGAGTCGGCTTATGACGCAAGACGTGGCTGCGAGGCTGATTGTGACGCAAGTAGATGGCCGTGAGGTGGATTGCGACATTAAGGAGGCCACGGGGCCGATTGTAGTGCAGTTTGATGGGCGCGAGATGTGTCCTGGCACACAGTGAAGTAGCTCCAAATTCGATTGACAGTTCACGCCCGGTTGAGGTGTCACCGGCGTTTGAGGTGCCGAAGTGGTTCCAGCTGTCAGCGGTGTCTCTTCCTTCATGCTGCCTCGATTTGCCTTTTCTATACGTGTTATTTTGCGAGCGGCATCAGCATGTTTAGTCGCCCACGAGTTTTCATCGACACGCGCTGCCATAGCGTCTGTTGTATAAAACGACACGTAAATGCCCCTTCGCTTAGAGATGGCCCTCAGTGAGGGGAGTTGGGTGCGGGGTGAATGTCTCACTACTCTGGTACATTTGTAAACGCCAGGCCTTTTGGAGCTACAACACTGTAGTGTGCAGCTTCTCACTGACTTCGTGTACCGGCCATCGCTCCTCACTTGCAGCCACCATTTTGCTTATTTCTTCGAAAGAAGCAGTGCCTAGAGCATATAGGCAAAATGTGAATGACACTAAATATGGGTATTTTTCGCATCCGGATTACTTGTTTACACCCAAAGTTGGCGTTTGTCCAGTTATGAAGCGCATTTGTCCTTTATAGGTTTGTACTTACAGTTATATCATTCAAAACAGCGTTATTCCTTTTCCCTTTATATCTTTTCACTCAGGTAACGTTAATTGTATGGTGTCCCTATGCACCACGCCTATGTGATATGTCCGTGTTTAATGTGCATTGACAATGTACTGGTAGAAACAAGTATATTCAATGCACACAGCTATTACGTTTTTAGGTCGAGGACTACCGGTCTGCCGAAGGCAGAACCGGAAGTCGAGATTTAATGTTTTCTAGAGTGGCTATTTAGCCCGCCTCTCTTTTTGCTTCTCCTCCATCGGCCTAGTGCTAGTGCTTCCCATCCCTATCTCACTCTCTATCTCACTACCTCACTCTCTATCTACCTCACTCTCTCTCACTACCTCACTCTCTATTTCAATACCTCACTCTCTCTCTCTATCTCACTAACTCACTCTCTCTCTGCTAATGCAATAGGTATCATATATGCAAAAAAAAGCTACTGCCAATAGAAATGACAATGCCATTTATTTAGGGATACAAAAATAATAAAAAAATAATGAGCAATACCAATAGCTCTACCTATAATATTGCCGAGACCATTGCATTGTAAATGCTTTTTTTTCTTTTGTTTGCACTGCAGTCCGAATAATGCTAAGCTTGAGTGCTTTGGGGGCAAATTATACCAGGTGTTTAAAAACTATTAATGTATGAAAATGTACATCCTGATGCTGTGCGCTACCGAATAGGAAAAACCTGATGAGACATTTATTACCAATGAGGAATAACGGCCTTCAAAGAGATGGTTCACAACTTTTTCTAAAGTCGTATGAGGTGTGTATTAAGAGCCATGGTATTTTTCAGTCAAGCACTTACACCCCCCCTCATTTTTAAAGGAAAACGTATTTTGTTTGTTTTTGCTGAGCTGCAAGGCGGTGAGTCATGCATAAATACGTGAACCTCACTATGATGGGCACACTGATAACGGCCAAACAATCTTGGCAGGTATAGATGCAGCAATAGACCAACTTAATCCTCTGCTTCAGAGAATTTCCTCTGCACTCATTCCTCAAAGCCGCGAGTGCAGATCCTGATAATTTAGTTCCGATATATCCTCTGCTTGATCGTTAATTCAGATGCATCCCGAAAAGCTAGCAAATTGTGGGTACGAGAGGCTTTGTACCTTATGGGAAATAATGCCACTGATGTTTGGCTCCTTTTAGGTCAGGAATTCCTCGTGGGATGGAGACCTCCGACTTTGCCAGATTGCACTCATTGTAAATGGCTATGGGCTGTGTCTGAAGCAGGGCTGAGATTTGGCTAAACACTGGAAAGGAGCTTCTTTTCAAGCAGTGACTGAATTAAAGGTGTACCAGTGACCCCTTCTAATAATTATCATGATGGGGTGGTAACAGGCTTCTGAATAATTGTTCTGATTAAGTAGAACCCAACGGTGTTATTAGTGAGCAGAGCGATATACCCAATAGTTGAAGGACTTCCGCTGAACCACTGGTATCCTTAAGTGGCATTGATCGGTTATCTCTAGACGCTGATGTAATGGCAGCAGGTAGGACACACAAATGTTGGTTACTGCTTTCTGCATGCGCTGCGCTACATCAAATTCGCTATATTGTCTCCCTCTGCACTCCTTGTGGCCTCTTATGGGTTCCAGAAAAATAAATTTTCTAACCAAATGGTATTCCGAATTCTCACATCTGTTTTATTCAACAGCCTTGCAATTCAAAGACTTCAATGTTTCAACTTAATTGTTCATATGTATCATTCTCCGTGAATTCACAATATGATCTTTAATCACCAATTAAATGTGATCCTCGATGCTGTTCGAACCTCTGGTCCTTAACTGGAGGTAATTTGTTCTATAAAACTTAAAGTAACGTGATCTAGGCTCATGAATAGGCAATGTTGCATGTCCTGAATAAATCAATATACATGTATATTTCATTCATGGTAATATACCGCGTTTAATGGCGTTCTACTGAGTATGAAGTATTTGAATTTAAAGACCAATGTTTAAAACGGGGCTGTAAGTGTCCACTAAAGTCTGGCCATTTCCTCTGTCGCCGATATAAACCTCTAACCCTGCTCACTTTTTAACGTTGCCATACCTTGTGTCCGTTTCTTAGAGATCTATTTTGTGTGCCTCCAGATGGGTTCTCCTTAAGCAAGCCCAACTGAGCCTCGCTTGCCGTACCTCTTTTGCCGGGCCGACCTGCATTTTAGAGCAGCAGGAGAGGAGACCGGAAGCAGGAACCGTTATTTTATTTGTGTCGGGTAGTGACCTTTTCGGCGTCATTTCGTGCGTGAGAATACAGCAGGGCGGCGTCAAGCCTGCAGCGATTGGCTCTTTTCTAAGCGTCAGCTCTGTACGTTACCCGACCTTGAACCCAGAGGAACAGGCGTGCGCAAACGGGGGGGGGGAGGGGCTATTGTGTTGTATGTTCAGCACAATAATATATGTACGTACGTCAGCTTTCCTCAGCCAAAATATAGGTACCTATAGGCAGGGCTTTAAGTGGGCTAGGTCTCACCGGGCTGAGCAGTGGCATTTTTTAGTTCTCGGCATCCGAGAGCTTCTTGAAATCGATTCGGTCGAAGAAGGGGGACTTTAAACCCCGCCCCCTCTTCCCATTGGCTCGTATCATAGCTTAGGCTAAACGGAGGCTTCTCATTGTAAAGGAGGCTTCTTAGCCCCTCCTTGTTGCCGCCTTGTTTCCTTTTGGCCCCGCCTACCAGGATTGGATCGTTTACTGGCGGTGTCATACACTCCTGCATTAGTTGGGACGCACTTTTTCTTATGTGCGTGGTCACTTGAAGTAGTACCTTTTGTGCGATGCCCATATCACCCGATACTGCTAAGATTTTTTTGAACCTGGAGTTTTTCGCCACGTTAAAGCTCCTTGCAGCGCTTAGTTTTTACGCCACGTTCAAACGGTATATGTTGCTTTCACATCAAAGTTGGGGCTCACACAATAACAGACAGCACTCCCTGTATGCGTATCTTTTTTTTACATTGTTTACATACTGCTGGACACTGAGCTTTTCACGGTGCCATGATATTATTTCACCCAACACTGCTGAACTATTCACAGCGCCGTGCTGTGCCCTGGGACCATCTGCCCCTGCAGAGAGCAAAGCTGGAGCTGCCGGTCACAGCTCCACGGGGTGGGGGCTCGGTGGTGCATGCCTGCGTCCAGCACAGGTCTCTCCTTCCAGCAGTGCAGTGTGTCTGACAACCCAAATTACGCATACATGCACGCTGCATGCTCCTGTTTTTTTGTCTCTGTAAATATTTTAACAGCTGTGACTTTACACTTTTACATGAGGCCTTAATCGCAGTAGGCACAACTGCGCATCATTCTTTGGCTTCTACAAAGAGGCCAAGGACTGTATGAGCAGGTAGTGTGAATACCTTTATTACAGTGACTGGCAATGTGAGACACATGACCACTTTCAAGTTAAACTCTAGAGCGCTCTACGTGCGTGCCCCCATGCATAGTGCAAACTGACGCAGGCACCCTGAGGCCTCTGCTGACTTGAATTACTTTCAGGGTTCTTTGCAGTTTGTTTACTGAGAGCTTTCTTTTTAGGTGTAACGTTCAGGACATACATTTAGAGCCTGGTCTGGGCCGGCTTCAATATGTTACTGCTTACTGCCCATGTTGGGGCCCGCCGAGCGCAAGACAAGCAGATTTAATTTGTTGTGTGTACTTGAACACATGATATTAACACTGCAAGCTTCGGTAGGATGACGTCACAAGACTTGTCAGGGGGACCCTGCTGATGTCCGCAACATGGAGGAGGCAGAACACTTTCGGAGACCAGAGATTAACTTTGTTGGGCTGCATGCAGTGGCACTGCACTGTAGAAGTCCCCTTGCTCTACTAGGAGAGCCTGCACCACAGGGGGCCACCGGCAAGGAGGTACATCGTGGCCCTAGAAATCAGAAATGCAGCTCCTGTTCGTGTGGTGAAACCCAGGGCGTCATAGCGCCTGTGCAGACCAGGACCAGGGGATAAACACCGGCACTAGTGGGCATCTCAGAGGGAAACAAAACAGAGCCTGGTATTGGTACTACAGCATAGACCATCTATACAGCGCACACCACAAACCGAAATGTCTTGTAACACTGAAGTCAAGGTGGCTAATAATGCCCCCAAACTCAATGGGGCTTGTGTGATCAGCTTTAGAAGGATGAATAGCTGGGTTGGCCCTATTGGGGATTGAATGTGTGATCCGCAGACTGTGAACCACCCACAGTGCTACCTCCTTGTTTGATTGGAGCAGAATGAGACCGACAGCAGGGATGAAGCCGGACCAGCTCGCAGGATGCAGAGTTTGACAGTGACGGCTCCGAGGTGACCGGAGAGAGGGCAGCCAAGAGGAATCCGAGCCGGGAGCTGGGGCTGTGCACGCAGCATAGTGCCTGCATAAGCTGATGATAAACCTAATAAAGATCACATTAAAATGTAAATGGGAACGCTAATTCGATCCACATAAGCGCCGTTAATGAAGGGGAGCGGTGTTAAGTGCTGTCGGGACCGATGTGCAGCTCGGATTTGCCCTACCAGCATTCTGTCTGCCCCCGCCACAGCTGTAGAAGGTTCATGGCAGGATTACTGGAACTACAGATGCGGCAGGAGACAGGCGTGAGTGTGTGGAATGGATCTATGTTTATCTGGTGGAGACTGACCCCATTCGGAGAGAGCGGGTCGAGCCACCGGACAGGCAAAGGACACTAGACCAACTGTGTTGGGTGGGGTTATTTGCCCAGGGCTGTAAGTGGGATAAACTGTGTGGTCTCTCAAAGGGGTGGGGCCAATGTGATTAAGGGCGTGGCTTAAAACACGTAAGCTAAGTCTGTGCTTAGCATAGTGTGCAGCCCGTCTTGTATTTTGATGTTTGTCATTGCATCCAAATCTATGATACAACAAGTAGCCTAATACCTACAACAAGTCAAGACATATTGGCTCTGTCACTGGTTGTCAGTTGCATAAGATAAATAAGCAGCAACTATGGCGTGTATATAATATTGAAAAAGCTTTCACCTAAAGACCTGGTGACACCACGACAATGTTGCTGCTCCCGAGTTTCAAAAAAAGAAGGGAAATCCAGAGAGAAAATGACTCTCTTGAAAGGATTTTCTTCTCCCTACAACGTTCACCTGGCATGACGTCATGCCGTAACTTCTCCACTAGTGAGAAGTGAGCAGTGCAAATCGATGTGCCTGCAATAACTGCAGTCCGGAATAAAACAGACCGCCTGTGCCAGGGCACAAAACAGAGCCCGATAAAGACCCGTTTCGAGGCCCCCTTTGAACAAGCATTGGCATAACCAATAGGTCTCGCCTTTGGAACCTTATAAGTGTTTAGTTATCCAGCACAATATCCTTGGTGCAACAACATAGTGCTGCATGGCTAAACAAAGGCAAGACCTATTGGCCAATAGGTCTCGCCTTTCATTATGTTAAAGCCATTTGCTTCGCTATACAATACCATTAGCAAAGCAAATGTCTTTAACTTAAAGGCGAGACCTATTGCATTTTCAATGCTTGTTTAAAGGGGGCCTCGAAACTGGTCTTTATCGGGCTGTTTTGTGTCCTGGCACAGGTGGTCTGTTTTTTCCAGACAGCAGGCACATCGATGTGCGCGTGCTCACACTGCTCATTAGGTCTCGCCTAGCGACCGCAGCGCATACTCTGCTCTCGCTATTGCGAGTACCTTTTGGAATCGATTCTCCGAAAGCCTTACATGCACTGGCAGGGATGGACAAAGATGGCTGCTCTCGCCATTTGTCCAAACCTAACAGCATGCACGTGCATGTAAGGACAGTGGACAGCCTGCCGCCATCTTGTTGAACACGTGTGCTTTCACTTTAAACACGGCGTGCTTAAAGTGAAAGCACGCTGCCATGCGCGCGCACTGCACACCAGGCAGGCCAGCCAACCTCCCTTGTTTAGACTGGTTGTCATCGTTTAGGGGTTTGGCTTGTTTTCGGTTTGGTTTTTAGGATTCTCAAACACTGCTCTGTCAATTCACGATAATCCAGACTCCACGTGCCTTCCATTTCAATGCAGAGATCCCAGAGCTCCACCCATGCACCTCTATCCTCACCCATACACCCAGGTGTCTTTTACGTTTGTGGGCTCCAACAGTGCACCGGCAGGAACCCTTCAGCCTTTCTAATGGTGGGAGGGACTGCAGCTCCCACAAAGCGCTTCTATCCAAACATAACACTGCCTGTTTCTCAACGCGTCTTACAGCTGCCAATAAGCAATGAGGGGCCTGAGAAGAAACTGAAATGCATTGTGCAGAGAAGGACAGAGCAGGTCTGGGCGTGCCGCCACAGGAAATGTGAGGGACAGGGGGGAGATTGTGAAATGCTTAACCAGACGCAGAGCAGTTTGATGAAACCAAGAGTTCAGTAGCGAGTGCGTGCCGCTTTAAATGGCAGTTTTACTTTGCCTTCTATTCAGTCCAACATTCATCACTACCTCGCAGGAAATCAAACTTGGTTCCCAACTGCCCAGGGAATTATTCAGAGCACAGGCCTGGGCACGAACCAAGACTTGTCTTATTCTGTTCCTTTGTAGGAAATTACACCCACCTGGAAGGGAGGGGGAGAGCCCTGCATGCTTTCCCGCACCCCCGTGAATGGGAGAGAGTCTTCTTTGATTAGGGGACAGGAACTCCAGCTACCGTGCACTTGGCGGGTGGGGTACTAGGCATTCCACGGCCCAAGCCCTACTGTCACCCTCCATAGGGCTTTAAGTGGGCCGGGTCTCACCAGTGCTGAGCATCCGCAGTTTTTAAAAGGGGGCCTCGAAACTGGTTCCTATTGGGCTCTGTTTTGTGCCCTGGCACAGGCAGCCTGTTTTTTTTCCCCGGACATCATCGATGTGCGCCTGCTCACACTTCTCACTAGTGGAGATGTTACAACATGACGTCATGCCAGGTGAGCCTTGTAGGGGAAGGGAAATCCTTTAGATTGATTTTTCTCTCTGGATTTCCCTTCTCTTTTTAAACTCTGGAGCGGCAACATTGTCGTGGTTTCACCAGGACTTCAAGTGGAAGTTTTTTCTATATTATATAGAAGCCATAGTTGCTGCTTATTTATCTTGTGCAACTAACTACCATTGACAAAGCCAACAGTCCTGACTTGTTGTAGGTATGATGCTACTTGTTGTATCATATATCTGGATGCAATGACAATCAGCAAAATACAAGTCAGGCGGCACACTATGCTGAGCACAGATTTTTAGAGTACCAGTTTTAAGCCACGCCCTTAATTACATTGCCTACGCCTGTGCAAAATAGGTGCAACATCTGAGATGAACAGAGCAACTGCACAGACCGGGCCTTCAGGGCTCTCCGAAGCGATGTGGCCAGAGAACAAGCAGCACACAAACGCGGCATAAAAGTTATGATCTATTAAAATTGGTGGGACACATTACCGCTGGAGACCAAGAAGAAGAGGGCCGCGTGGAAGGGGAGGCATGCGGGGAAAGACATTCAAGAGGACAGCACACTTGCAGAGAACAACCCAGACGGGCATTTGGAACAAGATGGACTTTCTACGCAGGGCGACAGCACCGGGACCATTCAGGGTGGTTTTGCTCCTCCTTTGAGCAGTACAAAGGTTTCATCTACTGAGGATGCCCTAGTTCTTGATGCAAGTAACTAACCTGCCGGATTGGAGATTAGCAAAGTTGCAGAAAACTGCGACAGAGACCTGCCCCAGGTTCCATAAGCAACCATAATGATAAATGTATTGTTGACTGTGACCTAGGGAGATCGGTTGCCACTGAAGTTTCTCTGGAGGATGGCAAAAAGGAGCATCGGGTGAATCCATCTAGTGATAATGCCAGAAACTCGCCAGAGCCTGACGTGGCTAAAGGCATTGATTCGACATCTCTTGACTTCCCTGAACCCAACCCTCCAAGTGTCAAAGCTCTAACTTGGGACATTTAAAAGCTGCTCCGTGCAACCTTGAATCGCACAGTCTAGTAACCCAGTCAGCAGGTTACAGGATTGACTTGTCAGCTGAAACTGAAGATGGCCGCACAAGTATTGACCTTCATGAGAAATGTAACTAGGTATCTGCTGCAGTAGCCACTAGTAGTCTTCACAAGAAGGATGTGGTGATGTGTTTCAAAGGTTATCTGGAGAGAAGCCTCAAAGAGCGGGGTTCATGGGGAAAAGAACAGTGTTCAATGTGTCAATACTCCTTGCAAAGAGCAGAGTGGGGCGATTGGGGCCAAGTTCCCCCTAAAAGGACATCTGCTAGAAGAGCACCATGCACAGATTACCAAGCCTCCACTGGATGAGACCCCATATGAAGAGCGAGAAGCAGAGAGTAGTGACCAGCCGCCACAGCACAAGATGGATCACAGAGACCAAAATCCAGGGAATGGTATCAAGAGATCTCGAAGAGGCTACGCATAAAGATCAGGATGCAGTTAAGATTCTCATTGGGAGAGAAACCCATCTAAGGTACAGGATTCGGGAAACTGTACCAATCGCCCCTGGATTGAGACTGTACAAACAGGAGCATAATTCAAGGGGCATTGGTAAGTTTTCCTAAATGGAGTATCCACCGACAAACGGATGGAGAGAACCATGCCAGCGTTTCTGAATGGGAAAATTCGCAAAGTAATGAAGAGAGCCATCACAAGCTGCCTGGGGTGAGCTCTTGGCTTCTAGATTGGGATGCAAATAGTTCCACAATGCATCTGTATGACACTCCGCATAAAGTATAAAATGTAGATGGGGTGTTAGGCTGCCTTTTGGATGAGACGTTGTGTATAGACCCAAACTACTTCAAAGCTTGTCAGGGCATGCCCCCTTAAGAAAAATGCAAGACTTAAATGGAGGTAACAGTAATAGGAGCTTCCAGGATGAGAGCCATGATATTATAGGCAGTTATGCAAGCAAGAGGTACTAGCCATCTCAGAATGAGCTCTGTAGGGAACAGAATATTGGGAACTGTACCAAGCCACCAGATGGTGAGACCCCACATAGAGCAGCATGTAGGAAATGTCGCCAAGTTTTCTTTTGCTGATACCCCATGTAAAAGAATAGAATGCAGGAGATGGTAACTCAGGATCCTGGACTTGAGATCCCACGTGAAGAGTAGAGTCTAGAAAGTGATACCTACACTGTGACACTACGTAAAAACTCTGATTCAAACCTACATAAAAATGCAGGGATAAACTACACAATGTATCTTAATGAAATCCTACACAAAGAAAATATAGTGAACAGTACTAAAAGTTCCCACGTTAAAGCTCCTCATTAGTTATAGAATTTGGGTTTTGCCATGAAGTGCGGTTAAGATGGAACATGTTC
This sequence comes from Triturus cristatus, assembly GCF_964204655.1. Classification (NCBI taxonomy): domain Eukaryota; kingdom Metazoa; phylum Chordata; class Amphibia; order Caudata; family Salamandridae; genus Triturus; species Triturus cristatus. The sequence goes on along the minus strand of NC_140588.1, from coordinate 981,734,042 downwards.
AGTCAATCAGGGGAATTTTTAAAGCGCGTTGTCTGTGGTTTTTTTTTCTTCCCCTCCTCTCCATCCCCCAATTGTCTGTTGCTTTTTCCCCCCTCCAACCTTCCGTTGTCTATGATGCTTTTACCCGCTCCCACACCTCATTGTCCTAGTTGCTTTTAGGCCCGCCTACCGCTGTTGCCTGTGTTGCTTTTACCCTTTCCCACCCATTGTTGTCTGTGTTGCTGTTGCATCCTCTCCCCCACCACCCCCTGTGTCCATGCTACTTTTTTCCCTTCCCACTTCCCCATTGTCTGTCGCATTTTCCCCTCTCCCGCTCTCCCCTTGGTTTGCCCTGTCCTCACCTGCCGTAAGAAAAAAAAACATTGAAAATGCAATGGGTCTCGCCGTTAATTAAGTTAAAGCCATTTGCTTTGCTAATGGTATTGTATAGCAAAGAAAATGGCTTTAACTTAATAAGGCGAGGCCTATTGCATTTTCAAAGCTTGTTTTTCACTAGTGAAGAAGTTACGGCATGACATCATGGCAGGTGAGCATTGTAGGGGAAGGGAAAGCCTTTAAAGAGTCATTTTCTCCCTGGATTTCCCTTCTCTTTTTGAAACTCGGGAGTAGCAACATTGTCGTGGTGTCACTAGGGCTTTAAGTGGAAGCTTTTTTAATAGTTGCTGCTTATTTATCTTAAACTAACAACCCTTGACCAAGCCAATAGTCCTGACTTCTTGTAGGTATGTTACTAGTTGTATCGTATGTCTGGCTGCAATGACAAACAGCAAAATACAAGTGGGACGGCATGCTTAGAGCATGTTTTAGGTTACGTGTTTTAAGCCACGCCCTTAATTATATTGGCCGCGCCCCCCCCCCCCCCAGTTTTTTCATCCCATTATTTTTTTGTGTGAAAAATGCACTTTGAAACCTAACAGTCCTGTTTTCTTTGCGTTTGGCGCTGTTCTCTTGTTTTTATTTTCTTACTGGTCACACTGACGTTAGTCCCGTGCAGAAAATATCTCTTGCGGTTTCACAGTAAGTTTCAGGTTCTGAAGGTTGTACAATGCCCTAGTTGTGAGTGTTTGCGTAGGGCCGCTTGGATCAAGTGTTTTGACGTCGTGATTTTTCTTTCAAGGGCAAAGGTCAAGGACAAGATTCAGCTGATCAATAACATGCTGGACCAGGTGAACGAAATGATAATCGGAGGTGGCATGGCTTTCACATTCCTGAAGGTGCTCAATAACATGGAGGTATGCACCAAGTAGAATTGTTTATGGTTTCATACATTGCTGGCTACAAGCCCCCTGCCTTTGAAGATTCCTCTCTCGCCCTTTCCTGGGCGCTTCTCTCCACATCCCAGTGTGGCTGCAGCTGGCATCCTGGCCAGCGGCACAGGAAGCCAAGGGGCATTGCTTCTGTTTAATTTCAATATTAATCCTCCCGTTTCGAGCCGAGTTGGATCAAGGGCCTTCCTCCACGCTTTTGGCCTCCCTTCCTATAAGAGAAATTAACAGAGGGGCGTATCCAGTAGGTGGAAAGAGGTGGCTTTACTGTTTGAGTGAAAGCTAATCACTGCCCGTCCAGTCTGATATTTACTCCCCACTCCACATGTACTCACTCCGGTCTGGGAAGGGCACCTGTCAAAATGTTTGTTTTTAATAATTCTTACAGAATTTGCAAACAGATAAATATTTTTGCCGTTCTACTCTATTCTGTAGAAGATTCCTTGGAAATGGATGCTAAGATGTCTGACCGCGTGCTGGGGAGGGGGATGCTATTGAGAGGGCTTTTGTCTGGGTGCCAGGGCAGTCGGGGGTTACTGTCTTGTACCATTGGTGGCACACAAACTTTGTGACTGGGGACTCTAGGTTAGCACTTTGCTACCTCATTCAAGGCCTGCTTCAAGATGGTAGGTGAGGGTAGAAACTCTGAAGCATTGGATAACTGGCAACAGCTTCCATATCCAGATAGTTCTTGATCATCCAATAGAAAGGGATTTTACTACATGCAAGTTAATTATATAGTACACTTTAAAATCTGATTTCCAAAGAGAACCAAAAGTCTCCAGCACCTTGTTTTCATGGTACCCAACCTGAAACCTTGCATCTCCCTTGTGGTGGCTGCTGGAATACCATTTCACATTGGGCCAAATGCGCAAATCTAATTCTAATGGGGGTGCTTCAGGCCTTCTCACTTGATTTCGGAATTGCTCAGGGCTCTCCTTGACAATAGATTATAGTGACGGGAGGCAGACCAGCATACTGGTACAGCCATTTTTTGTTTTTGTTTTGTTCTAGCTGTTTGACGCAAAGTTACTTGTACAAAAAGTACATACCTAAAAATAGTGTCAGACTTTTAAATGGACTCCCTGCAAACACCACCCTAATAGGATGCCCACCAAGGGAATCTTGTCTTTTTCTTGATGTGGTGAACCCTAGGGTTTGCTGAGTTACTCTGGACTCGAATTTGGGAGTTCTGACAAACTTGTAGGCCAGTACCCACTGTGTGTCCTTGGTGGAACTTTAATTTTCAGGGGCTGGTATCTGAGTCTACTGGTTTCAGTAGAATTGTTCCAGCTGAAGGGCACCCACACATACACTGGGAGTGTTATGTAGTGCACTGATTTTGGGAGTGAGGTACAGCCGGGTTTAATATAAGGGGCGTTACTATTGCAGAAACCGTAGCTAATTTAAGAATAAAGAGCCATTACAGACGACGTGAATAGTTCTAGTGTGAGCAAAGACCAAGCAGGAGACTGTTAGCAGGCAGTGAAACTAAATGGACGACCTGGGCCTAGTCGTCGGTCTATAGTTTTTAAAAATGTACACAAACCAATTACTATTTTTTTTTTTACTTCTACATTGACTAAGATTTTTATATCTGGTGCAGTCAACGTGCAAAGGAGCGACTCACTAAATTTTCTGGTTTTTTTTTTTTTTTTTTCTGTTGTTTAAAAAAAAAATCTTTTCTAGATTGGTACTTCACTGTATGATGAGGAAGGAGCCAAGATAGTGAAGGACCTCATGGCAAAGGCAGAGAAAAATGGTGTGATCATTACCCTGCCTGTTGACTTTGTTACAGCAGATAAGTTTGACGAGAACGCCAACACAGGAACTGCCAGTGTGGCCACCGGGATTCCAGCAGGCTGGATGGTAAGCATTTACAAGCTATTGAGAACCCAAACCGAAAGTAGTGGGATTACTCTGCAGATAGGAAGATACCAATTGAGTTTATATAGTATGCTATTAACTACCATTGCATTGTGTGGGGAATGAATTACAAGATGTACTGTTCACTTCTGCATGTACGGTTTATGCAATGATGTTATTTCATATCTATTTTGTAAGTTATGTTACCAAGATTCAGGGAGGTACAATCTAATTGTTGCGATCTCTTGACTATTGGAGTTGCTTTTCGATGTCCATTAATTGTAGCATATATTTTGAGTCAGTAATGTGTTGCTGTAGGTACTAACACAAAATTTGAAATGAAGGTGCTTTTTAGCACATTTGCTCTAAATATTTTGGATTATTGGGACCTTCATTTTCACTGGCATGAATACATATTCATATATATCACTACTGTAAAAATACAGTTCACATTCATTTATGGTTAAAAAAATAAAATTCCCTAGTAATAGTCTTCAAAGAGTGACTGGAACTCTTGCCATACTAACCTTAACTTGCACGCCAAATGCAATGCGTATAACCCAAACCTAAATCTAATAAATGGCATAAATGAAGTAGCCATCTACATGAAATATTAAATTACCATTATAACCGACCTATCTATGGTTACAGAATGATTCCTTTGCGAATATGAAGTAATTCAAGTTGTGGCGTGAGGTCCTCTTGTTTGCTCTAAATATTAAAAGGGCATAAACCTTGCATTTGGTATGTGAGTTATTGTTTGCATGGAAGCTGTGCGAACTATGTATGGTTAAGTGGTGCCAACGTTGTTAGCAAATCGCTTATTTATTTGTTTTTTTTTTTTTTTTTTTTCCCTCCAAGTCCACGCCACACCTCCCTCCAAACACTCACTTAACTTCATACACCTTGTCAGAACTGCAGACGACCGGAGTTTCCTGCACTGAGCATAACTTGACAAATCAAACTTGTTAGACTTGGCATCTGTTTCTCCTTTGTGTGTTTTTTTTTTTTTTTTTTTTTTTCTCTGACCTCCCGGTTTTGACCGTTTGTGCTGGCATAGTGTTTCTGCGGATCAGTAGTAAAGTGCAAGTGCTCCTGGGGTAAATCGTGTTATGGATTGGTGTTTCCATGATTGGATATTTGATTTACCTGTTAGTCCCTAGTAAAGTGTGCCAGAGCCTGTGAATATATGCTACTAGTGGGCCTGCAGCACTGATTGTGCCACCCACGTGAGTAGCCCTGAAAAGGTAACTCAGACCTGCTATTGCGCTGTCTGCGTGCAGTTTGTAACTGCCATATCGACTTGGCCAGTGCCCACACTTGCCAGTCCCTCACCTTCCCTTTTCTTACATGTCAGCCACCCCTAAGGTAGGCCCTAGGTACCCCTGTGGGGCAGGTGCAGTGTATGTGAAAGGTAGGACATGCCCTGGTGTGTGTGAGGCATGTCCTGATAGCAAATTACTGCCAATTTAGTTTTTCGCTATTGCAAGGCTCTCTGTTCCCCACAGGACAGGATGGGGAGTTTGTTTATAACATCTTATAAACATAACTGGCCTGGGGAATTAGATTGGAAAATAAAGTGTTCGAGGCATATGAGCTGCAGATTGTACACTTAGCATAGGTCGCCATCTGGTGTTGGGCCCGGATGTTTGCAGTTTGTTTTTCTTCTTGGACAGTCTTTGGAAGTCACGAGTTTGGTGACTCCTCCTTCGGTCCGTACTGCGCATGGGCTTCGGCTCCATCCTCAGATTGTTTTTTTCCGCCATCGGGCTCGGATGTGATACTTCGTGCTCCGGCTTCGAACTTCTACGGTTCCAGCCTCGACGGAAAATCCTCGATTCTTCGAGTTCCTTCATCATCTTCATCTCTCGAAGCGGCACTTTCTCCATCCCGTACATCGACACCGGCCTTCGGGCCCTCCGCGACTCCGGTCCCGGCCGATGGAAAGGACTCCGTTCAAAAAGTGCCCAAAATGTGGGTCTAAATTTCCCCACACCGACCTCCATCAGGTGTGTAACCTTTGCCTCTCTCCGGAACACGAGGCCAGACTGCCCCGCCTGCAAGTCTTTTCGATCGAAGAAGACCATCCGAGATCGAAGAGCTCGACGCACCATGGCGCACTCATCCTCTGCAGCTCCACCGGACATCTTCGGAGACTACGCCGAAGCTTCGGGGCAAACACACACCGAGCAGGAGGAAGACGTCGTCAGCGCTTCCGAGGCCGACGACTCCGACGTGGAGGACATTACACCAGCGCAGCGGGCCGTGAGTACTATGCCCCCTCCCACCCCCACGCCGAAAACCAAAGAGACTCAGGTTACTCCCTCGCCTGCCGGCCTGGGCAAAACCAAAACCAAAACTTCGATCACCCCACCTTCGGGCCCGGTGTCGAAGCTCCCAAAGTCTCATGGCAGCTCGGGATCGAGCCAGCCAACACCCGGTGCCGAAAAACAGCATCCGGCACCGAAGACTGCAAAATCCAGCTTGACTCCGAAACCACCGGTGCCGAAGCCTGGACACTCGGTGCCGACCAAACACAAATCTGTCGGCACCGATGCTCCGGCGCCGAAACATCATTCGACGCCGAAACACCCGGAGACCTCAAAAAAGCATGGCGCACACAGACCATCGAAACCCCCGGTTCCGAAATCACCGGTGCCGACAGACGACTCGACACCATTGGCTCTGTTTACACCAGACCCTTTACAAAAGACTTTGTCCAAAGATCCAAAGACTGGGCTTTTGACTTTAACTACCAAGAAAAGACGCCTTGATGCTCCGGCTCCTCCTCCTCCACCCAAAAGGAAGGACTCTGCTACTTCTCCCCTCAGAGTGCCCTCCCCACCACCGCCTCCCCTACCCCCTCCACCTCCTCCACCGCCTCCACCTCACAGGTCTCCGCCACCTGTACCTCACTACGATCCGACCCCATCCCCAGATCCGGATGATGGGGATCCGGACTATTACCCGGCGGACGCCCCAATGGATCCCACTCCACCAGGGACCCCAGATCCATGGGAGGATTACAATAACCCTGATATACCCAATGTACCTCAGGACGACCTATACCCATCAAGACCGTCTCCTCCAGAGGACTCCTTAGGGTTTCACCATTTAGTGCAGAGAGCAGCACACTACCACGGGGTGGACATGCACAGTGAACCAGTAGAAGAAGACTTCCTACTGGATACATTTGATATACAAGACAAATCCACTTCCATTTTACCCATGCTTAAGGGTGTCACCAAGCACGCTACAGAGGTGTTCAAAGACCCTGTCAGAGCCAGAGTACTGAACCCTAGAATAGAGAAGAAGTACAAGGCGGCACCCACAGACCCTGCTTACATCAAGGGCCCTGCTCCCCTAGATTCCCTAGTTGTCTCCACAGCTAGAAAGCGGGCTAACTCCCAATCCTCAGGAGATGCCCCACCGCCAGACAAAGAATCTAAACTTCTGGACGCGTCTGGTAAACGCACCGCCTCCCAAGCTGCAAACATGTGGCGCATTGCAAACACACAAGCACTGCTTGCGCGATATGATAGAGCACACTATGACGGACTAGAGGCTCTTATGCAGCACCTTCCAGAAAAATACAAGCACAAGGCTCATGACCTGATACAGGAGGGTAAACTAATTACAAACACCTCCATTAAGTGTGCCCTCGATGCAGCCGACACTGCTTCTAGGGCCATAAATACCAGTGTCCTGCTTCGCCGCCACGCCTGGCTCAGGATCTCAGGGTTCAAGCCTGAAGTCCAGGCATCCATACTCCATCACCCCTTTGACCAGGAAACACTCTTTGGGCCAAAGGTAGACGAAGCGCTCAAAGATGAAGAAAGACACAGACACAGCAAAGTCTATGGGGGCACTCCAAACACAAGCATCCAAACGTTCCTTTCGACGCTCGTCCTTTCGTGGCACAGGCAGAGGCTCCTCCACCGATAACGCCTCTACCTCCTACAAGTCCCCTCCTCAAAATACCTTTTCAAAGGGCAATCAGAGAGGTGGTTACAGGGGTAACAACAATAAGGGCAGGGGCAAAACCAACAACACCCGTTCTGCCACCCCCCCCGCACAATGACTCCCCTCCGCTCCCCCCAGACCATTCCACTCCGGTCGGGGGCAGACTACAAAACTTTATCCACGTATGGGAGTCCATAACATCGGACAAATGGGTGACCCAAATCATTCGGTCAGGGTACTGTCTCGAACTAACATCTACCCCACCCAATATCCCACCAAGGCACCGTCCAATGTCTCAAGAACATTCCACACTGCTCAAACAAGAGGTACTCTCACTCCTCCAAAAACACGCTATAGAGCAGGTCCCCGTCAATCAACAAAATCTAGGGGTCTACTCCCTATATTTCTTAATACCAAAGAAAGACGGGACCCTCAGACCCATTCTCGACCTCCGGCCTCTAAATGCCTACATACATTCAGACCATTTCCACATGGTCACACTACAACAAGTCCTCCCGCTCCTCTGTCAGGGAGACTTTCTCACAACCTTGGATCTGAAAGACGCATACTTTCACATTCCAATACACCCCTCTCACAGGAAATACCTCAGGTTCGTGGTGGACGGGCAACATTACCAATTCACGGTTCTCCCCTTCGGGGTCACCACCGCACCACGGGTGTTTACCAAATGCCTAGCAGTAGTAGCAGCACACCTCCGACGTCAACACATTCACGTCTTCCCTTACCTGGACGACTGGCTGATAAAAGCCACGTCCTACGACCAATGTGTGCAACATACAAACAGCACCATCCAACTGCTCCACCAGCTAGGCTTCACGGTGAACTACCAAAAGTCCCACCTCATACCATCTCACACAAAGCAATATCTCGGGGCCACTATAGACACCTCCAAGGGTATTGCCTATCCAAACTCAGCCAGAATCACTAGCATTCAAGCCTTACGCAAAACATTCCTTCCTCAACACTCTCTTCCAGCAAGAGTGTTTATGAAGCTCATAGGAATGATGGCGTCTTGCATCTTCATAGTGCCCCATGCAAGACTCCACATGCGTCCACTTCAAGAGTGCCTAGCACAACAGTGGAACCAGGCCCAGGGTCAGCTGACGGATCTGGTGTTGGTGGACGGCCGCACACATCACTCTCTGCAGTGGTGGAACACCACAAACCTTTCCAAAGGGCGGCCGTTCCTGGACCCGGTTCCTCAGGTGATTCTAACAGCGGACGCATCGCTCTCCGGCTGGGGAGCGCACCTCCTACACCTCACCATGCAAGGTCTATGGACGCCACAGCAAAAATCGCTCCACATCAACCACCTGGAGCTCTTGGCGATCTTTCTAGCCCTAAAATCTTTCCAAAAACAGATTTCGGGCAAAGCAGTCCTCATTCGCACAGACAATATGACTGCGATGTATTATATACAAAAACAGGGGGGGACACACTCTCCCCAGCTCTCCCGCTTAGCCCAGAGCATATGGAGATGGGCAATTCCCCAAAACATCTTTCTCCTGGCACAGCACGTTCCAGGCGTACAAAACACCATGGCAGATCTGCTCAGCAGACAAACGCAACAACTACACGAATGGGAACTGCATCCACAAGTTCTTCACCCATTCTTCCAACAGTGGGGGCATCCTCAGATAGACCTCTTCGCCACCCACGAAAACAAAAAATGCCCAAGCTTCGCCGCCAGATACCCACACCCATTGTCCAAGGGCAATGCGATATGGATGAACTGGTCAGGCAGATTTGCATACGCCTTTCCACCTCTCCCACTAATTCCATTAGTGGTCAGGAAGCTACAACAGCACTCCCTCACACTCATTCTGGTAGCTCCGACGTGGGCCAGGCAGCCGTGGTACACCACGCTACTACAACTGTCAGTGGTACCACATCAAAAACTGCATCTATCCCCATGCCTCCTAACCCAGAACCATGGAGAAATCGGGCACCCGGACCCAGCTCAGCTCAACCTGGCGATCTGGCTCCTGAAATCCTAGAATTCGGATACCTTAACCTTCCCTCTGATTGCATGAACATCATCATGGAAGCCAGACGTCCTACCACTAGAGCATGCTATGCCGCAAAGTGGAAAAGATTTGTAATTTACTGCCGTAACAATACAATCAACCCTCTAGATGCATCCATACAGCACATCATATGCTATCTGCTCCATCTTCACAGGTGTAACCTGGCATATTCATCCATACGCCTACACCTAGCAGCGATCGCTGCCTATCTACAAAACAGACAGCATTTATCACTCTTCAGAGTGCCCGCTATTAAAGCCTTCATGGAAGGCCTTAAACGAGTAATTCCTCCCAGGGCACCACCTTCCCCTGTATGGAATCTAAATTTAGTTCTTACACGTCTAATGGGTCCGCCCTTCGAACCAATGCACAAATGTGAGCTACAGTTTCTCACCTGAAAAACAGCTTTCCTTGTAGCTATCACTTCCCTTAGAAGGGTCGGTGAAATACAAGCGTTCACCATACAGGAACCCTACATACAAATGCATCACAGCAAGGTCATACTTCGCACAAATCCGAAGTTTCTGCCCAAAGTCATTTCCCCCTTCCACCTCAATCAATCAGTGGAATTACCTGTCTTCTTTTCGCAACCCCAATCTGTTGCAGAAAGGGCCTTACACACGCTTGATGTAAAAAGGGCGTTACTATACTACATACAAAGAACGCAACCCTTCAGGAAGACTAAACAATTGTTCGTTTCCTTCTCTCCACCACATAAAGGCAACCCCATTTCAAAATCAGGGATAGCTAGGTGGATTGTAAAATGCATACAAATTTGCTATCAAAAGGCAAAGAGAACATTATCTGTTCCCCCTAAAGCCCACTCTACAAGAAAGTTAGGGGCTTCTATGGCTTTTCTAGGGAATATACCCTTAGATGACATCTGCAAGGCAGCCACATGGTCTACACCGCACACCTTCACAAAACACTACTGTGTAGATGTGCATTCCAAGCAGCAAGCTAGGGTGGGCCAGGCTGTACTAAAGACACTTTTTCAAACGGCTGCAACGGATACCGGTGGTCGCCGCTAAGGTTGGGTACTGCTATGTAATCTATGCTAAGTGTACAATCTGCAGCTCATATGCCTCGAACGGAATATGCTACTTACCAGTATGCATCTGTTCTTGGCATGTAGAGCTGCAGAGTTGTACACGCCCACCCGCCTCCCCGGCTACCTGTATCCGTTCCAGTACATCTTATTTAGATACAACACATGGGTTTCTCACTGTTATTACTACGCTCCATCATTTCCCTGTTGGCGAAAAACAATCTGAGGATGGAGCCGAAGCCCATGCGCAGTACGGACCGAAGGAGGAGTCACCAAACTCGTGACTTCCAAAGACTGTCCAAGAAGAAAAACAAACTGCAAACATCCGGGCCCAACACCAGATGGCGACCTATGCTAAGTGTACAACTCTGCAGCTCTACATGCCAAGAACAGATGCATACTGGTAAGTAGCATATTCCTTAGTATGCCTGACCTCCGAATTGCCTGGTCTGCCTCCAACCATGCTGTCTCCACCTTCTGCCAGGAAATCACACTAGAGAAGGCAGAACTGGTCCTGGCTGAGCACAGACGCTCTGCCTAAGGGATCAACGGATTTGGGGATATAAATATTGGGGCCCAGACCCCTTAACTTAAGAACTCTTTTGGACCAAGAAGACTGCAAAGAAGAGCCGGAGAAGCTGTGAGGAGGAACTACCACTTTGCTGTGTGCTTTGCTGTGTTGGCCTGCAGTGGCTGCTTCTGTCTTGGGCAGTGAAAGGACTGGACTTTCTGAAATCTACTTTTGTGAGTTTCTCCAAGGGCTTGAGGTAGAGCTTGCCCCCTGTTCAAGAAGTCTCAGGAACAGCAAAGACTTCAAGCTATTCTGCCCTCAGCACTGGGGACTGTTTTGTGCTGGAACAGAAGAAAAAGCAACTCGATGACACCGCTGCCGACTTCGTGTCATGAAGGCACCACAGAGGGCACCGCTGCACTGTGACATTGGTCTCACTAACGCCGCCACCGTGCCGCTGCTTGCACCGCGTTCTGTGGGCACTGCACTCCGCACCACCTTGCTTCACGGCGACACCTCGGTATCCCCGACGACGCTCCACGCCGAAATCTATGCCGCTGCTTGCACCATGGTTCGAGGGCACCGCTTGTAAAGTTACACGACGCACCGCCCTCATCCCAAACCGCAGCCTCAGCCTACCGGCACCATTGACTCCAGACAACAGCGCTTCAGCAACGACACTGCCGCTGCATGCACCGCGACCTGCCAGCATCGGGACGAGCACCGCATTAACTTCGAACCGCGACCCTGGTCTCACCGATTACGTTGCCGCTGCTCGCACTGCGACCTGAGGGCACCACACCGCTGCACTTAGCACCGCAGCACCCGATGCCTGTTGAAGTCACTGCTCCTGACTTCAACCAAGAGTAGTTCGATCTGCAATGCGTGTGACTTCGAAGGCCCGACGACTCCTGAACTGACGCCTGTGGACGCCGTGCTTTCGGAAGCTCATCGAGAGGTCGCCGATGCCCTGCATTTCTAAAAGGTACTGTTTGCGCGTCTTCCCGACACCGTAGCTGGCCTGCGATGCCGCGGTCAGCCAGAACTGTTTGGATTTGCTTGCTCACGACGCTGTGAGCCCTGGACGGCGCTATCGACATCGAGGGTCTGTTTTTCAAGCATATTTTGATAACTGAAGATTTTTAAGTACTGTATTGTGGATTTTATCGTTTTTGTATATTAAAACATTGGATATTTTTCTAAATGGGTGTGGTGTCCTTTTGCAGTGCTTGCACTATATTACTGTTGGTCGTGTGCAAATGCTTTACACATAGCCTCTACGATAAGCCTAACTGCTCGTGCCGAACTGCCAATGGGGTGAGCAGGGGTTATTTCAGGAGTGTAACTCCCTTATCCTGACTAGAGTGGTGCTTTCTGCCTGGCTTTGGCACATGCCCTAGCCTACCAAAAATCCAATTTCTAAATACAAAATAGGTCGCACACTGCTCGTCATACCGGCAAATAGCCCCATAGAACTCTGGATAATGTAGTGGCAGCGGTGAGTACGCCTATGCCACGAGTATGTCACTATTATGCCATCCCTGGACACGTGTTTCGAGGTAATTGCCTCTCGTCACCTGTTTTAATTACATTTTGGCAGTCCACGCGGCACCCCTTTACACTGACCTGCTCCCTGCTGACGAGAGGCAACTACCTCGAAACGCGTGTCCAGGGATGGCTAATGCAACACATACTTTTCTACATACATCGTGGGATAGGCGTACTCGCCATCGCCACTACATCTACCACAGTTCCTTGGGGCAACTTGCTGGTGTGACGAGCAGAGTGCGACCAATCTTTGAATCAAAAATCCAATTTCTAACAACCTGTATATTTCTGATGAATCCTGTGCATATTTCTGAAGGGGTGCCAACTATGTTAACCAGGGAACAGTTTATGCTCCTTGCCCTTCCTTCTAATAATGACCCCTTGATGGGTCTGTATGAAATTTGACGCATTCAAAGCATTTTAAACCTGGCCAGCAGCTGCAGCTCGCACAGGTAAATGCTGTGATGCTGGGGCAGGGTGGAGGGTAGTGGAATCCGACATACCACAGAAATGTGAAAGCTAACTAAATAAAAGCACTTGCCTTGTGCTCGCTGCATCGCAGACTTCAGCGATGCGGCAAGCGAAAGGAAAGTGCATTTATTTAGTTAGTTTTCACATTGCCTTCGTTTTGTCTGATTCCACTCTCCCGCCTCACCACCCCACAGCATTATCTATGCAAGCTGCGGCTGACGGCAAGTGTCTACCAAATTTAGTGCCCTTCTACGAAATAGCACTATAGTTTTTATTAAATGAAAGACTTTTCCTCCCTCCTTTATCCGATCACATGGAACTCTGCACTGAGATTAATTTGCTAACAGCCTGCACCATCTCATTCTGAGTCGGTCAATAGCACCAAAGTTAACCGCAAAGAACACACTTTGAACACTATCTCGCTTGTCAGATTTGCATGGAACTCAAACTTTCAAGAGTAAGCTAAACATGTCCAGTCTCATGGAACTGGTCTTTGAAGCTGTGATTTATTTATTTTTTAGTCTTCCACCCCTCCTTAACTTTACTTTCTTGGATGTGCATGATACCTGAGATTCCAACACTGGGATTTAATTGCTAATACATTACCAGATTTCATGAAAATGCTCTTGCTCCATTTAACCTTGAGCTTGTACTCCTTTGTGCATCTGCATAAAACTTGCCCTACCCACAGAAGGAAGAATAAATCTCTGCAAAATATGTGGATTTGTCAAAGTAGTCCACAATTCTTAGCACTATACTTTTTAACTGTAAGCTCGATGTGCTAAATTTTATGCAAATGTAAAATGCTGCTAAAGTAACAGTAAAACCAAAAAGCACCTATTTTAATACAAAGTTTGGTGTACTTCGTTTCAACCGTTTTTTTTGCAGCAGAGGGTAATGTTTGCTTTGGGAGTTGAGATGGGGAATGTTGCTTTTTTTGATTCTCCTTTCCCACTTAAATCGCCCTACCTCCGGATGGAACTGTTTAAACTTGCCCTGCCGAACCTAAGCCAGGTACGCTGAACTGTCTATCGCACACTGCGTTGGTAGGGATCTCATACCAAAATAATTATGAACAATTACTCATGTAAAGCTTAATTCTCTATTGTGTCTTTACAAAGGGTTTTGAGAGCTCATCACAAAGTAGGTCTTAAATGTCATCTACTTATTGTAAATTTCCTCTGACAGTTGGACCAGAATTTAGATTTTATTTTTTGTAGTTGCATATGCTGTAGACCAACTTGTCTATCACAAGCTATCAGTAGCTCCCAAACATCTTCCGTGTAGCTCACAGCCCTGAGCCCTTTTGTAAAGAAGCACAGGGTGACATTTTCCTTGTAAAATTACGGGAAGTCTGTTTATTTTACTATATTATCACGTGGCAGTTAGCAGGGCCTAATAATGAGCAGTGATGAGTCGGATTTATGAACCACCTGGGGCACAGAGGTGAACTGAAGCACGGAGGTATTTAACTCTTAAATAAAAGTGCTTGTCAACTCTGTACTGGAGCGTGAGAATAAAATGTTTGCATTTACATACAGCAGTCCTCCTGCTTCCAGTGGCCAGTAGACGCTGTGCCATATTTGCAACAGAAAAATAGCCATTTTTAGGTCGAGGGACCGTCCGGTCTGCCGAAGGCAGAACCGGAAGTCCGGAGATTTAATGTTTCTTAGAGTGGCTATATAGCCCGCCTCTCTCTTTGCTCCTCCATTGGCTGGCTTCCTAAACGGAGGCCAGCCATTGGAGGAGAGAGCCGTCCCTCCAAATAGGCTCCGTCTTTTTCAGATTCGGGGGCGTGTTCCGTGCTGTTCTTTCCACTTTTTAGCCACGCACTCTTTAGAACAGCAGGAACACTTCCTCGAAGCCGAAAAAGTTTTGAAGCTTCCCTTGTTTTTGTTTTGTTTTTGTTGCAATTGTGTCACCGCCACGCATCCATTTTACGTTCAGGGGCTTTTCTATTTGTCCATTACACTCCATTGTCCTGTCTTTGGCTGCTTGTTTCAGCCGAGGCGATTTCACTTAGTGCTTGGTTTTTTTGGGCCATCCCACCTTTCTCTTCATACAGTGCTATGGACCCAACCACTCCAGCCCCCTAGAACACTGCTTGCCTGCCCGTCACAACACTAGAGTCCGCCCCCACCACCACCTTTCGCTCGGAGGTCGCTGCTCGCAGTTCCCTCCTGTCTGAAATAAGCGCAGCAACTGCATACACTCTCACATAGAGAGCTTCTGTGGGCCACATCCATTTCAGGGTCCCACTCCTCCCCTCAAATCACTGCCCCACCTCCTTCTCTCACTTGCCACCCCTAGCCTCAGTAAGTCTCCGGTTGGGTTTCATTCGAGTGGTGCCCCCCTCTCCCTCCCTTCCCCCTCCCCCCCCCCCCCCCCCTCCCTCTGCTCGGTTTAGCATGTCTTCCTGCACCTTCTGTGCTTGGCCACGCCCCTTGCTTCTAGCCTAGTCTCTGCAGCCCCCTAGTTATGCTGGCTACGGTGGTCGTGCACCTTGTTATAGGGGTCTATTGCTGGGATTGTGCTGCCCTTGCCTGACTCCGTGTGTCGCCGTCTTTGGGCTCTTGGCGCATTAAGTTTTCTTGTGATGCCACCCTCGGTGAGTCTCGTTTTAAACTTTCACACTGAGCGCTGTGCCCGCTTCAGGGACACCGCGCTCTGTGTGTTTGTTTGCTGGCAGCTACTCTGCCACAGTAACAACACATCTGAAACCGTGGCACTGGCGGCATTGCAGTCACTAACTTCAGGAGTGGGTGGGTGTGGCGGTTTCTCTTTATTCTGAAATCATCCCGCGACAACCAGACCCATCCCCACGAGCAGGGCTTTAAGTGGGATGAAAAAAACTGTGTGGGGGGGGGGGGGGTCACTCAAAGGGGCTTGGTCAATGTAATTAAGGGCGTGGCTTTAAAATACCTAATCTAAAAATCCGTGTTTAGCACAGTGTGCCGCCCGACTTGTATTTTGCTGTTCCTGTCATTGCATTCAGATATATGATGCAAGTCACATCCTACCTACAAGTCAGGACTATTGGCTTTGTCAATAGTTGCATACGATAAATAAGCAGCAACTATGATTTGTATAAAATATTGAAAACACTTCCACTTAACACCCTGGTGACACCACAACAATGTTGCTGCTCTCGAGTTTCAAAAAGAGAAGGGAAATCCAGAGAGAAAATGACTCTTTAAAGTATTTCCCTTCCTCTACAACGCTCACCACGCGCACATCGATGTGCTACCTATCACTGCAGTCCAGGGGGAAAAAAAGGGACCGCCTGTGCGGGCACAAAACAGAGCCCGATAGAGATCCGTTTCGAAGCCCCCTTTAAAACAACTGCCGGTGCTCAGACCCGGTGAGACCCGGCCCACTTAAAGCCCTGGTTGTTATCTCCCTACCTCACTCTTTCTATCTCACTAACTCACTTTCACTCTCTCTTTCACTACCTCTCTCTATCTCACTACATCACAACATCACCTTATGCTTGTTTATCACTACCTCACAACATCCCTCTCCCTCACTACTTCACTCTTTCACTACCTCACTCTCTCTCACTACCTCACTCTCTATTTCAATACCTCTCTCTCTATCTCACTACCTCACTCTCTCTCTGCTAATGCAATAGGTATCACATAAGCAAAAAAAGCTAATGCCAATAGAAATGACAATGCCATTTTTTTTTAGGGATACAAAAATGATAGAAAAATAATGAGCAATACCAATAGCTCTACCTATAATATTGCCAAGACCATTGCATTGTAAATGCTTGTTAGGTTTAGCTTAGACAGCGCGCATGCGCTGCGAGGCGTGCTTTAATCTTTCTGTGGATTTTGAACACGCGCCCACCGCGTTCCATTTGTTGCTCGGTCTGCCTTTACTAATTCCATAGTTTTCATTGGTAAATAGTGTCCACTTGTGGCTGCTTTGTTCTCGCCCTGCCGACTGCCTTTGCTACATCGATCCTTGCAGTATGGGCCATGTGTTTTGTTTAACTGCACTACTTTTATTTTCTGCCCTCTCCTCCTCGCTGGCTAGCACACAACGCTGCTTGTTTTATGTTTACGGTGAGATAATAGGCTTTCCATCATGTGTTCTCCTAAAATTAACACCTATGGAGTCTTTTTGTTCCACAATACTCTCCAATCCCCTAGCTCCTTGAATAATCATGGACTTCAGCCGGGGCCTGCCCCTTGGGTTGGTACCCTTGACATTACCCTTAGGCCCCCTTGCCTCTGCGTTCATGAAGGCAGAGAGCTGGTCTGACAAGTTGGCAGCAAACCAGAATGGCCCAAGATGGACCATACCGCAGGACCGATCAATTGTAGGAAGCTGGCTCTGTGCACATTATACCTCACTTTGGTATAGTATATACAGAGTCCAGTGGAACGCAAAAGGTAGGCAGAGGTAAAGTAGATACCACCTCGTTCTCCATTTGTGGTAGTGTAGTCGAGCAGTAAGGCTTTATCAGAGGACTGTTAAGCATTTGTTAAGGGGGATGCAACTCTGCAAATAGGCCACAACTCCCGCTTTTTGGGCATTTAAGCCAATGTCTAGCAGAATACTAAGTTGGTGGGCCAAAACTGCAAGCCAGGTGGGCTATGGTTTGCATTGGAGAAGGGAGTGGGGGTTTGGGAACGCACTAGAATACGCTGCACCTCTCCCACCGGCCTCTAGGTTTAGTGTTGTAGGGAAGGACAAAACTCAAGACTACCCTATGATGCTCTTTTTCTGGATGAAGTTTGGGACCTCCACAGTGAGCGGTGATTAAAGGCAAACACATCTCCCAAGTGAGGTGCAACGAAAAAACTGTGTAAAGTTAGATGTTTGTGCCATGCTAGGTTTGAACATCTATTGCATGCTTGTATATGCTTACGGACAGCAAATTATCTAGTGCTCTGCATAGAAAATCAATACTTACTTGTATTTTAAGCTTCTTTTTTAAAGTGATCAATGAGTCAGTTATATTCTTAACCTAAAACGTGTTCTTTTTTTTATTTAGGGATTAGATTGTGGTCCTGAAAGCGTAAAGAAGTTTGTTGAAGCAGTCGGCCGATCCAAGCAGATCGTTTGGAATGGCCCTGTTGGGGTGTTTGAGTGGGATAAATTTGCAAATGGAACCAAAGCTCTCATGGACAAGGTGGTAGAAGTCACTGCAAAAGGATGTACAACCATCATTGGTGAGTAATGGAACCTGCATTTGTCAGCTTCATCTGCCTTGAGGGGATTTTTTATCAGCGCTTGTGATGTACTTGAATGTTGGTGTATACTTGCTTTTGGAAGAGGATCATAATAGTTTTCGCTAGGGGGCGGGGGGTCCCCTATTTGTACATTGACTCACAAAGAGCACCAGAGGGACCGAGAATGAGACTCCACATTTACATGTCATGTGGACCAAGCACAAAAACATAAGGCTGAGGAATGCAGAATTAAGGGTACCGTTTATTGTACGGGTGGCTTAAAGATGTGCCTGGAAGGTGGTGGCAGTACTTTCTGCTGTTTTGCACCTAGCAGTGTTCCTTAGGCCTCTGACTTCACAATAACCATGCTTTCTTCGTTCCTTTTCCTTGGTTGTAATTTTCCATCTTAGCCCTTTCATAAGGCTATATTCTTGTAGAATAATTGCATAGGAATGATCTCAGAAATGCAAACAACCGTTATGCTTCATTCTGGAGGGTAAAGTCTAAAGATTTCAAATTGCTTAGTTTGTGTAATTTACTTATTTTATTACAGGCGGTGGAGATACTGCTACTTGCTGTGCGAAGTGGGACACTGAGGACAAAGTCAGCCATGTCAGCACAGGAGGTGGAGCCAGTCTAGAGCTCCTGGAAGGTAAATATCGTTGTCGATTATGCTTTCAGGAAATTAACAATGCTAAGCTGCAGTTTCTTCCCTTGCCCTCTTTTGGAGTTAGTCATGATTTGTGCCACCTATGTTTTGTATAGCCTACAGCAGCTCGTTCAGTTAGCTTTGTGTTAGTTCTACAGCAGTGTTCAAACACTGGTAACCTGGCAACCAAGTGCTGACCGTTGCAGATCTGTTTAGTGGCGCATGGCGTGCCTGTGAAAGATGAAACCTTCATTGGTGCTCTCCAATATGGTGAAAGAAAATAAGGACATTCTATATTGTCAAAGCTGATCCTTTAAATCGTTCAGTTTCAAAGGATGGCATGATCAGGACCACTGTTGGAGGGGGCGGGGGGTGCTGAGGGGTGACTATTGAGACAGAGGAGAAGCAGTACATACAAAGCTAACTTTTGGGTCTGTATGTTTTTGCCATGCTTGATGTAAGCTGCCCTGCATTCTCAAAGCAATTTGAAGCTCCATGCAGCTATGCCTGTCTTACCCTTCCTGTGATGGACTCTTTGAAGCCCTTTCAAATATGGAAGGACACTAATTCAGTTCTTGACTTGTTTCTGGTGTATTCTGATGACTCTTATCAAAGTAACTTGCACATACTTGAAGAAATCCCCGCTGTTTGTGGGTGACATTTAATGGCTGCAAAGAGGATTTATGAACTTCCTCCTTGTCCTTACTGTTTGTCATACTAATGTTTGTGACTGAAAATCCAGCCAGTCACCTTGGCTTCTGTCATGCATTGCATGTTAGTAATAATAGATTGCTAGTATACTTTACAATATTGCCATTTCAAAATAGTACTCCATGAACCATTGGCATTTCTTTGCATGCCTTTAGCTCTTTTTGGCTCTGCATTACAGTTGAAAATCTGAGAGCCCAAATGCCCTCCTTCTGTGCTTTCCTTCTCAGCTTATTTTTTCAAGGGAGTCTTATCCCTTTGTTCGCCCAGACAAACTAGGCAATTTTCCCCTGTATTTTGATCAGCATTTTCTTGAAGTTTAAAGGATGGTCTCAGGCATGTAGGTAAATTTGGGTATCATAGACACCTTAACCAGATGTATCTATGTAAGGTAAAGGAAAGATACTGCCATAACCCTACCTACCTCATTGCAGACTTTCTCCATGTTAACTAATGGGATTTTCGTAACCCTACCTACCTCATTGCAGACTTTCTCCATGTTAACTAATGGGATTTTCTCTGGGTACTGCATCATATTTAGGCCAAGGTATCTTAGTTTTTTTTTGTACTCTGTATACCTTCACAGCTCGGGTTCAAGCCCATTATCTCTGTTTTTGACTCACTGACCTCCTAACCAGATAGCTCCCCAAAATGCCTCGCTTCTCATATTAGCTACGGGATACTAGATGCAGTGCCTGGTGTATAAACCTTTCAAATCCTGAGCATACAGAGCTGTTTTTCTGAAAAATGCGCCTATTGTAAAAGGTTTTATTCCTCTGTTCAGTCTTAAACTTTGAGACAGAGGTTCGGTATACAAATCAGAATGGGCAAGAGGGGACAACCCTGCCTAGTCCAAACCCCTCCCTATTTTAACTGGTGCATTGAGCTTGTTATTAACCAGAACTTGGGTGCTTGGCATACTATAAATCTTACCCAGTAAACCCGAAAACACGTCCACTATCTCAAAACACTTTAGCACACTTGTTAAATACTTCCAATTAACATGGTTAGATGGCTGTGTCAAGGGTTAGAAGTGTCCGGGGGACCCCTAGAATTATGGCTGTCTATTCAACCGATCAACGTGTGAGTTGGCTCCACCATATGCCTTCCAAGTTGGAAACCCTTCTGATCCTCGTTAAATAAACTACCCACCACTTTACTAAGACTGGTAGCTAAAATACTGGTGAAAACCTTATAATCACAACTCTGCAACGATATTGGTTGGTACGACTGTCACTGTGTAGGGTTCTTACAAGGTTTCAAAATCCGTGAAATAGCCTCATTCCAGGACCCTGGTAAGGGGAGCCTTCCAATATAAAAACCGAATGAAACCACCTGAGCCAGAACAGAATCACCGCCTCGGATATTAAAATGTAGAGCTCATTTGAGATCCTGTCGGGGCCTGCTGCTTTCCCTCTTTTAAGCTGCTTAACTACTGTGCGAATATCGGTGCTGGTTATTTTGTGACTCAGGAATTGTTGCTGTTCTTGAGTGAGCCTGGTGACATGCTTGACCGTCTGTTTAACTCTTCTCCATTCATCGCTGTGGTTTTTGAATATAGATCCTGAATAAACATATGACATGCTAATTCCACAGCATTACTCTCCTCAACTATCTGGGTTGTCTCCTCATCATAACCTTCCTGATGTAATTCAGATGCAGCCTGGCTTTCCATGCGAACCACATTCTACAGTTCTTGCCATACACATTGTCCCTGACCTTGCTGGCTTCCCATTACTGTATCCATTTTCAATTTAAGCTTCAGCTCCTCCAGTGTTTCCTCTATTCTTTTCCTGGCGTCCCTCTTTACCGAGGCTGTTTTCAATACTGTTCAAGATGGGCAATCTCCTTTCTGTTCCATGCAACAGAGAATCTCAGTGACCCTCAACCAGGCTATATACCCTTCCCATACTAAATGAAAAGGGGCAGACGTCCTATTCCATTCCCTTCTGACTGGAGAAATAGCCGCCTCTTAATCCTCCATCTTCTGCTCTGTTTACGAATTGGCAGCTTGATATTTAATAAGGCTGCTTGGCGCAGTTAAATGAATTGGGAGACTTTCTAGCTCTAGAATTCTCTCCATCTCTGCAATCAATAAAGCAGTAGTCTTGTCCATTCTAGAGTAATGACCAGTAATGTCTGGTTAGCAGGATCCATGACTTACTCAGTCCAGATTTTATTTTAAATTTCACCTGGGTACAGCCCTTGATCATATCACCATTTCATGGTACGTGGGTGTAATGGCTGGTGTATTAAAGCTACTGTTTGCTGTGTGTATATTGCTTCCCCTGAAGTTACAGGATTTTGTAAGTGAATTGTGTGCAAATCGGGCTGTGCAAAGCGTGTAAAATCAATGGCTAATATCAGGCTTTTTTTTTTTCTAATACTGTGTTGAAATAGCTAGTGAACTGTAGAAACGTCTTCAAAAATATTTCAGTAGTTATTAATGCACATTTTTGTAATTCTGTGTGGTGAAGAAAAACATATATGATAAAAACAAATCAGAACACTTTACTTGTTGATGTGCAAATGATAAACATTTTTGCTGAAACAGTGTCTAAACATTAGTTATGCGCTTCAGTTTTATCAGTAAAACTGCATGTTGGTGTGAAAGTTTGTCGCCATTTCAATAGAAAATGTGATAGCTGTAAACGACAGTGCACTACCACATCATGCTGTAGTAATATATTTATTAAAAGTGAGTTTTTAAACCTGAACTGAGAAACATTACTGCCCCTGCCCTGATGACAATGCTATTAGTGAACTAAGAGGTAAGTTAGGGGTCATGTGTGCCCTATATGTGGGCTCTAGTCTAATTATGCATGGAACAAATGTTTAGTCTATTAAACATTTGTACAGCAGAAATGCTGACCTCTCAAATCTGAAGGTGCTCTCATATGTGAAAATGAAGAAAAAGGTGGCTCCATTAAATACAGAAGTAGGAGCGCACAATTTGAGACCAGTTTACTGGTTAAGTACATTAGTTAGATCAAAATTATACAAATGTTACTAGACCTGTAAGTGTAGTAATTTGATACATTTTTCAAGGCCTGTATTTGATTGTGTGGTTTTGATATTTTTTGTTTTTGTGTGCTGGAAACGGTTTGCTAATAATTACATTTACTATATAATGCATATTGGTTATGTTGAAAGTGTATGCATGCTTAGTACGGAAGCCAGAACGAGTTGTAATCCTAAATTTTCCACCGATCAACTTCTAACACCATTTACTTCTCTCCTTTTCTCCCTTTAACTTGCAGGCAAAGTTCTTCCTGGTGTGGATGCTCTGAGTAATGTTTAAAGGGCGGACATGTCTTCAGTCAGTTTCTGACCTTGAACTGCAGCACTTCTGTACATCTGGTGGGGACAGTTCCAGAGCGTGAACTAGTGGGATTGTCTGCCGAGGGCGATGCCTAGTAGCACTTTAGTTGCATGTATTCGACGGTTTACGTGTTGTGGGTGGCGCTGCTCTCTGCACCAGCTCTGTGGTGTTTTTACTGTATTATATGTACCTCACCTTGACACTGTGTACATGCTAGTCCCGCGCCTCTGTTAACTCTCCTTTCTGTTCCAGCAGACATTTCCTCCTTGTAAATGGTTACAGTAAGCAGTTAAGCTCCCCCTTACTGCAGGGGAGTTAACTGTGGTACCTGGTAAATATTAAAGACATCATGACCGTACAATGTGTATTTTATTCTGTGAGTGTCAGAAAATCTGGTCCACGCTTTTCTTTGTAAGGTACCCAACAAAGAATGCCTAATCAACTCATTTGACCATTGGACGCTTGGCAAATTATTTTTTCTGTAGTTTAAAGGTGTTCTCTGAATTGACTTTTTTTTTTTTAAATACACAGCATGCTTGTGGCTTAGTCAAGTGCAGCCCTGCTTTCCTGTCTGGCACCACTGGTGACCTTCTTGCACATCACTTGTGACTGAACCAGGGGAAATATAGCAGTTGCTCTTCAGTTCATGTTTTTGGTCATTGTTGGACTTTATTATTGCTGGCCATCCTCTCCTTCAGCATTGGCAAAGCCTACTCGAGTGGTTACACGTATGCCTGTAAATACGGAATGTATCCACTTAGTCGCACCATTATTCTATCCCTTTGAAACCAAGTTCAAAATAACCATTTGTCGCATCCCCCGCAGCATACTGTTCTCAATGGTACGGTATATACATCCGTGATAGACTTGCCACGTACTGCATTGATGTCATTAGACGGGCAGCTAAGAATGTTCTCATGGTTTGTTTGAAATATTTTAACCCTACTTGCTAACAAGATGGGCAGTGGCTGTTTAAGTGAGAACCGAGAAAGCTTGTACACACAATTCAATATTGTATTTATTTTCATTTTTCTGTTAGGAACTTTATATTTACAGAAACCGGAGTTTACAAAATTCTATTGCCCCCTATGTCTACTCCAAGAATAGAATAGCATCTTTTGTTTATCAAACCCCTAGTGTGGCAAAACAGAACCATATAATCCTGTTTTAGAAAAAACAGGCTTCCATTTGTTAATGTGCGCTCATTAAAGTACCAGGCGTAATCGGTAAGAAACAGTGCCTTGATGGGGAGAATATAGGGCTAGGTTTTTACCATACCTCAGAGCGGGACTTCCCTGTAATGGTGTATAGTGTGAACAATATAAATGCCATGTATAACCTGTCGAACAGAAGAGACTGGGTAGGTAAACCTTAAGCCAGTATGTGGCATTTCCCTAGTGTAAGAACCAAGCAGTCAAAATCTGAACCCCAAAATGGTGCACCTGATGAAGTGGGGAAAATGGAACGGGGGGGGGGGGTGCAAAAGGAGAGCCGGCATTGGTGCTCTTGGGAACAGGAGGATATGAAGACCAACTAGGGGCAAAAACGCACACCTTTCCACTGCCAAAGTTGAAAGCCGAGACATTGTGAAACATAGCCTAGCCAAGAGGAGACTCCAGATGGGCGCCATCTGGTCAATCCGAAAACATAAGGAGAAGTGCACTGTTTTATTGGAACCTCCAGTAAGATTAATCATGGCTAAGATCAGCCTTAAGGTTGAAGCACATTCTCCATCTTGAAGCAGCAAAATAGCAAATATTTGTCGAGGTCCCTGAAGTACATAACTGGGCGCCACACCTTGTCCTTTTTTTCTCACTAGAAAAATTGCGCTCACAAACCCATTTGGTGTGTGTACTACTCTTACTATTGCACCCTTTAGCAACATCAAACTTCCACATCCACCAAATCCATTCTGTCTTTGTTAAAAATCAACTTCTTGAGGTTGAGATGTCTGAATGTGGGGTCTCCCAGAAATCTATTTTGAAACCTGATACTGCCCCAAAAAACCCAG
Organism: Triturus cristatus; assembly: GCF_964204655.1. Lineage (NCBI taxonomy): Eukaryota > Metazoa > Chordata > Amphibia > Caudata > Salamandridae > Triturus > Triturus cristatus. The sequence continues at coordinate 981,709,449 of NC_140588.1, read as the reverse complement.
GAGTCTGTTTTCTCTTCCCACCCCCGTGTGAATTAAAAAATCCTTTACTGGGGAACAACCAGCACAAATTTCTCCACCTAACTTCAGAAAGTACCTCTGTGGGTAGAAACCTGGAGAGGTATGGCAGCCTCTGCCGCAGCCTATGGAGCCTTTACGATACTGATTTTGGGAGCAGAATTTGGACCACCTTGTTCCTGGGCCGGCAGCCAGTCCCCTCCTGCCAGCCCTTCCAATAGCATGTGACACAAACACGCTGCAAATTGTATTGGGCTTTACTTAAGGTTATAAAGGTGGACACATTTCCCCAACAAATTAATTAAATTCTGACCAAAGATGAGGTCTCCCAGGTTACCTTCTGCCTCTCTATTTGCCAGTTCTACGAGCTTCGGGCTCATCCTCTTAAGGATTTTTTTTTTCCAGCTATGAGCCCTGCATTGGCATTACCCAGCATGCAAACCGCTCGCTGGCTCCAGCCTCTAAGGTCAAGTCCTATTTCAATCAGTCATTTGTAAAGTGCACTACATACCCGTGAGGATCTCAAGGCGCTGGGGGGTGGGGTCAGGGGGCGCACGCGCTACTGATCGAACAGCCAGGTCTTGAGCATCCTCCTGAAGGTCCGCAGGACTTGGGTCTGTTGTAGGCTCAGTGGGAGGGTGTTCCATGTCTTGGCGGCGAGGTGGGAGAAGGCTCTAACGCCGGTGGTTATTCTTCGGATGTGCGGGATGGTGGCGAGTGAGAGGTCGGCGGAGCGTAGCTGGCGGTTGGGGGATGTAGAAGGAGAGCCGTCTGAGGTAGGCTGGGCCGGTCTTGTGAAGTTCCTTGTGTGCGTGGATGAGGAGCTTGAAGGATATCCTCTTGCTGACGGGGAGCCAGTGCAGGTCCCTCAGGTGGGGGGTGATGTGGCCGTGGCGTGGTACGGCTAGGATCAGTCGTGCCAAGGCGTTTTGGATGCGTTGTAGTCATTTGAGCTTGGTCGGGGCACCTGCGTGGAGGGCGTTTCCGTAGTCGAGTCTGCTGCTGATGAGGGCCTGGGTGACTGTCTTTCTTGTATCTGTCGGGATCCATCTGTAGATCTTGCGGAGCATATGCGGAGGGTGTTGAAGCAGGAGGAGACGGCGTTGGCCTGCTTGGTCATTGAGAGCGTTGAGTTGAGGATGATTCCCAGGTTGCGTGCATGGTCGGTGGGTGTCGGGGCTGCTCCCAGTGCCATCGGCCACCAGGAGTCGTCCCAGGCTGAAGGGTTGGAGCTGAGGATGAGTACCTCTGTCTTGTCAGAGTTCAGCTTCAGGTGGCTGGTCCTCATCCAGTCGGCAATGGTCTTCATTCCTTCGTGGAGGTTGGCTTTGGTGGTGATTGGGTCCTTGGTGAGGGAGAGGATCAGTTGACTGTCGTCGGCGTAGGAGATTATGTTGAGGTCATGCTGTCGGGCGACGTGTGCGAGCGGGGCCATGTAAATGTTGAACAGTGACTGGCTGAGGGAGGATCCCTGGGGTATGCCACAGATTATTTCAGAGGCTTCGGACCGGAATGGTGGGAGGCGGACGTTCTGGGTTTTGCTGGAGAGGAAGGAGGTGGTCCATTCCAGCGCCTTGTCTCGGATCCCTGCGGCGTGGAGGCGTGCATGTAGTGTGCGGTGGCAGACGGTGTCGAAGGCGGCGGAGAGGTCTAGGAGGATTAGTGCTGCGGTCTCGCCGTTGTCCAGCAGGGTCCTGAAGTCAGTGGCGGCCCTGAGGGCAGTCTCTGTGCTCTGGTTGCTGCGTAACCCTGACTGGGAAGTGTCCAGGATTCTGTTTTCTTCGAGGTATTGGGTTAGCTGTCTGCCGATTTCCTCTGACCTTGGCTGGGAAGGGGAGCAGAGAGATGGGCTGGAAGTTCTTGAGGTCTCTTGCATCAGCTTTGGGTTTTTTCGGTAGGGCGTTGATCTCGGCGTGTTTCCAGCTCTCTGGGAAGGTCGCAGTCTCGAGGGAGAGATTGATAACGTTGTGCAGGTGGGGTGTGATGGAGCTGCTTGCTTTGTTGAAGACCTGGTGCGGGAAGGGATCTGACGGAGAGCCGGAGTGGATTGTGCTCATGGGCTTGATGGTGTCCTCGATGCTCACGTTGGCCCAGGCTAGCAGGGGGTCGTGGTCGATGGTGTGCGGAGGGTCTGTTGTGTTGCTATCTGTTGGGTCTGTCTGGGTGTTGAAGTTGTCGTGGAGGTCTGCTCTCTTGCGATGGAAGAAGGTGGCGAGGGAGTCGCACAGGGCTTGTGACGACGACTTCAGCATCATTGATATGTGCCTCTTCGGCCATATCCGGTATCCGACCCAAAGGGCCCAGGACATCTAATAAACGGTCCTGGCATGCTTCAGACACCTGTTCAGACCCTTTCTTAGGTCCCTGCTAGACTTTAATAAAAAAGTAATTAGTTCTGGGTCCAAGTTGGGCGTCTGGCCTACCTCATCACCTAAAAGCGGTCTGGGGCAGTCAGCCTACATCATTGCGCTGTTGCCTTTTAAAAGGTCATCTAACCCACTGTGTAAAACTTTTCCACATAAGTAAGTGGCCACCACTCGCAGCAGCTTGGGTGTTTTTAATTTTTTTTGTGTAAACTTTGTTTATTGGCATTTAGAAAAAATACAGACCACTATTGTTCATACGTATACATCCTGATGTTAGTGTGAACAATTTTATATCAGAACATTAAAAACAAAATCGAGGCAACACAATCCAGGTATGCAGTGGTGACCTTCTACAGTTTGACCAATAAAAGGCAATATGTGTATAAACAATTTTACATAATGTTGTCTGATGCAAGGACTCTGTATGAAAAGTGACACGTTTCAGATATGATAGATATCACTTGGGGGTACTTGCTACTCATTATCTGTTGTCTGATCGCATTTATGGGAAGGTGAAGCAGCAGGGGTAGGAGTTGTTTAGGCTAGCCAGCCAGGCAAGGAACGGGCCCCAGATGGCTTTGAGCCTGGATGCTTCTGGTAGTAGTTCCCAATATATGCTCGGTTGCTCTTGGCAGAAAGTGACGTTGAAGATCCAGGTTTTGATGCCAGGGGATTTAAATTTACCATACTGCATCACAACTCTGCGTTTAGTTAGCAGTAGGAGCATGGCGAGCAGTTTGTGCTTGCCGATTGTGGCCTCCTTAACATAACCTAATAAGGCCACTTTAGGCGATGGGGGTCTTGCTAGTTACCAGAATAACATTTAGTTTGGTTAAATATTTCTGCCCAGAATTTCCCCATAATCTGACAGTTCTAGGCCATGTGGAGGAATGTAGCGTCTGGTGCATTGCAACGCCAGCAGTTTGAATCTTGGCGTATACCCATGCTCTGAAGTTGTATAGGGGTTCTATAAATACGATGCAAATACTTGAAGTGTATAAGGTGCAATTTATAATTGGGCAAGAGCATTTCCAATTGTCCACAACCAAACTTCCATTGTTCGTCAAACTGTGCCTACTAGCTCCTCATTCCAGCTCTCTATTGCCTTTGGGTGAATGACTGGGGATGAGCGTTGCATGGACCTATATAGGCGAGTAATGAGTTTACTGGGTGAAGGGTTTGCAAGTATTGACTCTAGGGCAGGAAGGAGTTGGAGGGGAGGGAAATGTATCGTGGAGCTTCCGGCATGTCCTTCTGATACTATAGCAAAGGAATAAGGCAGAACACCTAAAAGTATTCCCAGGAGCTGCCTTGGAGGGAGTGAGTCAAGAAGTAGTCGTTGGGGATAAAGATCAGCCGAAGTGTCCCATCCTAAGTTGTGTGTGCGTTAACACTTACCTTTGTCCTGCAGTATGGATATTTGTGGATTTTGTGCAAGTGCTATAGATGGTGCGCATGTAATCGGATGTCCCGCTCTTTGGCGGAGTCCATCCCAGGCCCAGCGTAGAGTTTCTGCAGTTTCTGGTAGTTGGCATTTATGAAAACGTTATAGCCCTACCGTTAAGGGCACTGGAGCCTCCATGTCTGTTTCAGCTGCCACATGGGGCTGTAAGGGGGTGGGGAAGATCCAGTAATGGAGAAATTGTGCCTGTGCACAAAAGGCATTAAGGGCAAGGTCGGGCACGCCCAGTCCGCCTTGGGTTAATGGGAGCGTGAACTTCCCAGGATATAGTTTTCAAAAAGGCTTGAGGTAATTGCAGCGGTAAATTGACAAATATAACAGTTTAGGTAAGACTATCATTTTAGAGAGCAATGCATCCGGCTAGAGAGATGGGGAGTTTAGACAAGATGACCGTCTTATCTTCCAGCCGTGTTAGTGTACTGCCAAAGTTCATGTTCCAGAGTTCTTGAATATTAGTGCTAAGCCATATGCCTAAGTAACGCACCGGACCGTTTGCCAATTGGATCGGGTAATCTAACTCAAAGGGGACAGTGTATCGGTGAGCGGACGCAAGCAGGATTTGGACCAATTGATGTGGATACCAGAAAGACCTCCAAATTTGGAGAGTTCACGGAGGACTGGGTGCAGGTTAACAACTGGATCTCTGAGATAAAGAGTGATATCTGCATATAACAATATAATTATATCTCTGGTGGAGATGTCAAGTCCACGTGTTTTATGGTGTTGCCTGATTCTTGCTGCAAGAGGTTCCATGGCAATGGCAAACAGAAGAGGTGACAGCGGACACCCCTGCCTGGTGCCACACGTGATAGCAAATGGGGCTAACGTCAATCCAGTTGCACGTAATCTGGCGGTGGGGCTGGAATACAAAAGCCTGATCTGTCTCATGAATAGGGGGCTTACTCCAAGTCTAGCAAGGATGGTGAAGAGGTATGGCCAGTCGAGTTTAATTGATGTAGGGAGTAAAACCTTTAGAGAACCAGGGGAGTGATCAGATTGGGGACCTCGGTCGGTGCTCTGCGTCCACCGTCCATATTGCTACATCTCCGGAAACCAGCCAGCGATCCAGTCTGGAAACGGAGTTATGTTACGAAGATGCAAGTTCCCTCCTGGTTTTGTGGGTTCAGTTGCCTCCATATATCTGTCAAGTGACTGTCCGTTATGATCGTGTTGAGTGCGTGACATGAGCGAGGGTAAAGAGCACGGGCCGTGCCCATTTTAAGTCATCGCAAAGTATTGCGTTGAAATCGCCTCCCCATATCACTGTATCGCATCCCATAGCAACCGCTCCTGCCCACACAGCATGATAGAAGTCTGGGTTGTCCACATTTGGCCCATATATGGCAATCAAAACTATCTGTGTACCTCCTAGAGATCCCTTTAAAATAATATCTCCTCTTTGAGACTATAATTTACTGCGTCAGGGTCCAGTGGATCCCCTGGCCTATCAGAATTGCCACTCCCCTCGCGTAGCTGGAATATGTAGAAGAATGGCAGTGACCCCAACGTTTTTGTTTGTCTGTGTATCTGCAGAATTTAAGTGGGTTTCCTGGAGGAAACATATGTCCACCTGTTGTCTGGCTAGGAAAGCGTAGACCAGTAGTGCCTTCCTATGATTGTTAAGGCCACGAATATTCCAAGTTAAGAAATTGTATGTCGTCATCCTGCCCTGTCCATGATCAAATGTAGAAGTATTGCATATATCTTTTAAGTGTCACTGAAATGAGAATCCACGTGTTTGTCAGAGCCGTGTCGTGCATATTGCAACCATTGTTGTGTGGATAGGGGACATAAGCTGTGGTATAGAACATCGCTTAGTACAACATAATGTTGCTTTTGTGCCTCTGCGTGAACCAATCAAAACTTCAGAACAACCCATACACACCAACCCCCAAGTAGGTTGAGTATTGTAGTCCCGTCCCGTTTCCCCCCCCCCCCCCCCCCCCCCAAAACAGTGAATGTTAGTAGTGCTCAAAAGGAAATCTCCCGGGGCCAGTGGGGTCGCCCGCGAATTGTCCAACCTTCCGGAAGGATGGCCAAGCTTCACAGGGATAATAAAGGGAACTGCACCACAGGTTACCCTAGGCCATAGCCTATAGTATGACCGGTCGAGTCCCGCCACCACCCGGCATGTTTGTTACCTGAATAACAAATATCTAAGTCTGAACCCTATTCATCACATGTTCAGTTAACCACATGTATCAGTCGTCCCTAAGATGTGCCTCTGGAGTATTGCGGTTAATTGTCGCTGCAGACTTGTGCTTCGATTTATCAATGTGCTTGGCAAATTCAAGCGCAGACGTAGCATCAGTGAAATAGTGCGGTACGCCATTGTGTGATTTTCAGTTTCGCATGGTGAAAGAGTCCATATGATGTGCCAGATGTCTGGAGTAGTCGTTTAACAGGCCTGAATTCATGTCTGGCAGCTCGTGCTGTGGGTGTGTAATCTGGAAATGACCAGCTGTTTCCCTGATGGGTAATGTTACCCCTTTCCCTGGATTTACTCAGGATCGCATCTGTCTAGCAGACGCGCTATAATGGTCCTTGGGGTTGCACCCTCTGGAGGCCAGAGTCTGATGCGCTCGCTCCACAATGAACATGGATGATGGGTCTTGTTAAATAGTTTGTGCAAGGTCCTCAAAAAATAATTCCATGTTTGTGACTGCGGTGGTCTCGAACACCAAGTACGCGTATATTGTTCCTCCTTGAGCGTGCTTCAAGGTCTTCATTCTTTGCTTTTATTATATTTAAGACCTTCTCCATGTGTAATAGGTGCTCTTTTGATTCTACCTGGAAGACATGAGCATCTGATGCCCTATTTTCTAGCTGGTCTAAAAGTGTATCATGGGTGTCCACGCGGCTCCTGACTTGATCAAATTGGGTGGTGAGTTTGTCTACTGTCTTGAAACTGGTTCTGACCTCCAGTAAAATGCTGCGTATGTCATCATGTTGTGTTCCTGGGGGATTGTTCGTCGTTGCTTCCGTGTCGTGACCCCCTTCAGTTTCGGCAGTATGGGTGGATCTTCTATTATCAAATGAAACTCTTGTTTGGTGTCTGTTTCCCCCCATTATTGTATGTAATGGTGACTGCTGGAGAGTGTCGGCTATCGTAGGTTTAGGTTGATGCTAGGACCATGTGGGGCTGGCGTATGACGACTGCTGACTGCCTGAACTCTCCTGAGGAATGGTGGTCGACTTGCATTCCTACGCGTAGTGTGATGCCGGTTTCAGTGCAACTGTTCATTGCCCCCAATCAGCCTGATGCAAAACCTTAATGTGTCCTTTGTTGTGATGAACCTCCCCAAGTATGTTGTTGTGGTGGGTGGTATTTGCCCCAGGATAGGGCCTTGCAAAGAACAATACAGGTCCCAGCCGGTTGCTGTTTGATGGGCGTGCCAGGTAGTGATTATCCAGGAGCGTAAATAAGGGAGTTCAATCCACAACACAAAGATGTTTGGAGGTGATATTTAAGGGCTCATGTGCTAATGCCTTGACAGCCTCATGCAGGGTTTGTGAGTGAAAGAAATGTATTTGCCTCCGCCTCCACGCAATGAAATCATACTGGCTAGCAGATGTACCAGGTGGTGGGGAGGGGCTTCTGGGCAGCGCACCAACCTGTCCATTATGCAAGACCCACAGACTAATAGTCCTCCCAGTTTCCTCCGGTGCACAGACGGTGGTCCAGAGCTCAGATCACAGCTCCAGCAAGAATGCACAGGCTCCGCCGGTCGTCTGCTACACTCCTGTCCCACCAACAGTGCCGCAAAGTGCATACGCCGAGGCACGGTGTCCTGGATGCCTCAGGCGTGAGCCCGACTCCCTCGGCCGGCACATCTCAAAGGTGACTGCGCCACCCACTCGCACCGGCTGGACTCTGGGCTGCGTCTCAGGCCTCGAAGCGCGGATGGGTCCTGATGAATCTGGCCTGGGACATCACGTTTCCGGCAGCGCCCAAGTTGGTCCCCGCAGCTTAGATCCGAGGTCAGTCAGCAGGCACGGGGAGTGCTGTGCTCCGTCACCACACGGGCCCGTGTCTACAGGAGCGCCGTGGCCCCAACCTCAGCGCAGCCTCCAGTTTTGGGCGCTTGATCTTCCGCTTGGCAGCAATGGTGAGCTTCGCTTTTGGGATCTGGGGATCGCAGGAGGCTTGACCTCAGTACGATGTGTGGAAATGTGATAAGGGATTGTCCTTAATAGTCCGGGTAAATACCAGATTAGTAGCTCGACCGGCATAGTTCACCTAAATGGCGGCCATTTTGCTGCACGGCATAAGCCCTCGCCCGCCCCAATGTCTTTTGTAGCACTTTGGCATCCTTGGTCTCTTTTAGCGCTCAGGCTACCATGCTTTTAGGACAGGGTGCCATTCCTTCTTGTTCTTGACCCAGTGGTCTTGTGTCTGTTCAGATGTCTTGTTTTACAAAGGGCCTTCCCGCCCTTTTTAGGGTTTAAGGGTCTATCCCCACCTGATACTTTTTAGGTCTCTCCTGACCCAGCGCATGCGCTGGTCTGGCGAGACTTATTGAGAGGGCTCCAAAAAGTGCTACCAGGCCAGCCTAGAGCTACAGTGCATGTGCGCGCGCGCCGCACTTTACCGCGATTACTTTCACTTTCGCCACCGCATGGCCGCTTGGCATAGCCAATAGGTCTCGCTTTTAGGGACCTTTATTTATTTAGTTATTCAAGTGTTGCATGTCTTAACACTTATAAGGTCCCAAAGGCGAGACCTATTGGCTATGCCAATGCTTGTTAAACATATCACAGCGGCGCTGGGAAACCTTTTTGGTAGCTATGCGCCTTATAATAATACCATCTACCTCTAGCTGAGGCCAAACTTTTTATCCTCAGCCATAATACTAAATAATAGTAAACTGTCTCTAAATTATTTAAATTCATAGTCCTAAATGCTAAATTATTATTCCTAAATATTGAACTCTAAAGAATGCACTAAAGTAGACTAAATTTAAAACAAAGTGAATATTAAACTAAACCTAAAACACTGAGTGTGAACTTCCCTTTACAGAACTAGCCCACGTCCTGGGAAGAGGCTGATTTGTTTGTTATAAAAGAAATTGAAAGTCTGTACACAAGGAAGATACTCTATATGTAATACAGGAAACACTTGAGGAAGAAGAATGGGTGTACACAACACCCAAAAACTTTATTTTGAAAAGTGCAAGATTGGCACATTTCCTTGAATACAAAAGAACTCTTTACTTACAAATACATGGATCTTCCAAGGGGAGTGCCTTCGCCCCAAGTGAGGCTGGACATTATCTCCATGATTTTCTTAATCCTTCCAACTCCTTCAGGGGCAGCATGTTAACATGGAGAAGATATACACATAATGTCCTTGTAATCTGGGCAGGGGATGTAGATTCCACTTTCCCATTGCTTAACAGACAATACCCCAACCTTAAATTCACACATACTGTAGACAATAAAACGTCGACATTTTTGGATGTCACTAGATCTGCAAAAGATGGGATCTTACACACCAATACCTATCAAAAACCGACTGATCAGAACACCTTGAAATTGACGGCTTCCATCCCAGACCTTCAAAAGAGAACCTTTCCTATGGCCAATTCCTATACCTTAGGAGTTGTAGTACAAAAGCGGATTTTAAACTGCAGGCAAAAACCCTCTGATAAATTACGGGCTCTTGATTATCCAGAAAGGATCATTCAAAAACGGAGAGCCACTATTGGAAAGTTACATAAAAGACACTAACGACAATCCCCTAACTTGTGTCACCACGTTTAATATTTCATCTAATCTAAAAATATTATAAATAAGAATTGGCACATCCTAAACACAGGTCCCTGTAAATGGGGAAAACCTATGTTCTCTTACAAACATGCTAGAGGCTTTTGGGACACGTTAGTTTCCACTAGACCAAGAAGATGTAGGGACACGAGACACTGTCCTTCACTGTTGGGGCCTTCCAATGTAGTGGTTCACTACTCGTGAGGAAATCGTAGTATCTGCCATTAATGACAGCCACTAAAACCTTGGACTTGGGTCTTGAAACATTATGGACTATCCGAAAACATACAAACTAAGTCCACACAAGTAATAAACATGATCACCTATCCTTGTGGTTTACAATACATAGGCATGACTGGGAGTGAGATAAAAACGAGGATTTGTGAACATCGTAGTATTATGTTGTAGAAAAAATTTAACCAAGATTGTCTGAGCACTATCTATCCACTGGACAAACAACAAATTACTTGAAATGGGTCCTAATTGTTCCTTTTCTAAACGGATCCTATCTGGATCCTTTATGCCACTTAGTTGTTCAAAGATGGATTTACCGATTATGAATGAACTGACACTTTAAAGCGCGCTTTAACACCATAGAGTGTCCCGGCGCTGTGCTGTCAAATGACTGAGATAAGCAATCCAATCATCTATTTGTGTTGAAAGAGTCAGGTCTTCAACTTTTTCTTTAACAAGTCGGTGGTAGCTACAGAACAAAGCTCCAAAGGGAGTTTATTCCAATCCACCGATCCGAGATATGATGGTCCTTCGTCCCATTCTCGTGAGACGGATCTTGAGCCTCCTTGCCAGGAGGCCATGGGCTGACTTCAGATTTCTGGATGGGGCCATAAAAGCAAATTCTGGCCCTCAAATAGCCTGCCCCAGAATGATGCAATGCTCTATGTACTAAGACAAGTGTGTTGAAGAGAATTCTCTTCTTTATTGGCAGCCAGTGTAGCACACGCAGGTGAGGGGACATATGTGCTCTTGGGGGCAGGTTAAGGAGAATGTGGGCTGCTGTGTTTTGGAACACTTGCAGCTAGTTGATCAGATAGCTCGGGAGTCCTAAATATAGAGCATTACCATAGTCCAGTCAAACTTTATTCGCACTGTTTCCACTGGATAAAAGTCACACAGTAAAACTGATTTTAAAAAAAGCATAGCGCATTAGAGCTAAAACAATGCGTCCAATTTTACAAACCTATACCAGGATACTTTCATTGTTAAAAGCTCTCCATCATATCTATCACACAGGAACATACAATTTTAAAGTGCTAAATGATGTATCCAATAGCAGCAAAATGAGTAAACCGAAAATTCATCACCAGGATTAACAGGACAAAGGGATCACATAATATACCACAGGAATAATATTGAAACGCAATAAATTTCCTATTTTAGGAAACTCCTAGCTGATTACATAGACCAATTAAACCTACACATTTTCCTCATCAAGCAAATTCAGTTTTTTCCTATGTAGCGAGGCTGCTCAAAGAAAAGAGGCCATTGTATACCACACTACGGGTTTGTCAAGGCGTTGGTAAAAAGGATAACACAGCCTAACTGTGCAATTCACCCCTACTGCATAAGGATGGCAAATGAACAGAATATGCTTGGTAGATTGCTGGGAGACTCCATCACATGGACAACATGAAAGATTAGTATAAGAATAGGAGTTTGCTGGAAAACCCATTATCAAAGGGATGAGGTTCAATCGGAACCTTCCCAACATGAAACCATGCTGTAAGTTGGAAACAAATGCCAAATATGAGTAGAGCCCATGGCCCACCGAGGGAACAGAATGGTATAGGACTACAGAGATCTTGTTCTTATACTTATCCTGTCTTTTCCTCACTATTGAACCCAGAAAAGTCTGCCTCAGCTTGGCCCTAGGGAAGGATAGACTGTTGTCAGGGGCATCGAACAAATCACTCAATCCCAGTTCTGTCAAAGTTGCCTGGTCATACTTTAACCAAGGACTCTCCTCACCCAAATCTAATTTTAGTCAATCTTTTAAAACTTCTTGGTTTAACATCACTCTTTGTGCCATATAGAATGCCACAGTAACAATGGGGCAAGGTTTATAACGTCTGCTATATATGGTAGACCCAGTTCGCGATGGCACTGATAACTGCAGCAACTTTCGAGAAGTGACAGAAGACTCTTAAAGTTGTACACCACACGCTGGGGAGAATCAATATCTGCATGCCCCAAACTTCTGTGCCATACGTGGCAATTGCTGTAGCTTTTGCCTCATAGATAAGCAGGATCTCTGGAATAGGTCTTCTCCCAACCTTTTTTGACAAATTAAATAATGCCAATATACTTTTTTCAAAAAAAGGGGGCCTCTATTTGTAACCATATCTTTCCACTTACATTTACTATCAAAGATTATGCCTATATTGAGGGAGGAATCCACCACCTCAACTTTACGCTGGGTTGCCTAGAAGGATGAGCGTTTTTTTTTTTATATATGAGGTCCTGTGATTAAGATGTTCGATTTTGTCTCATTAATACGAAGACCCAGGTAGCCATAAAACTAGTATAATCCTCAATTAATCTCCGCAGCGCTATTGGGGTTCTTGCCAAGAGGACTGCATCATCCACATAAAGTAGAAAAGGGAGAGGGGATGACTCTATTTGTTCTATCCTTGGCGCTTGTCTTTAATACCTTCTCCACTTGATTCGTATATAGGGAGAAAATAAAAGGGGCGAGCATGCAGCCCTGCCTCACCCCCTGTTCCCCTCTTTTTCATATTTTACACTATCTGTAGCCCCTGAGTAAAGCTGTCTGATGAAATTGATTATCAGGGGGTCAATGCCCATATTGTGGAGAAGTGTGGCTCAATGGTTAGAGCGGCAGACCCTGATGCAGAGATCTGATCTGGGACCAGGGTTCAATTCCTGCCTCGGCGGGTCTTGGGCTCAATTTCCTCGGACCTGATAATTCTCGCCTCGGTGCCTACTCTAATCATGGGTCCCACTCTGCAACTCTGGGCAATAGCTTGCTTAATCTCCACAATGGCCCCAACAGTGCTGGGGATGCCTGGCTTCACCTTGGGGGTGCCCAGGAGTGGACATTTCAAAGGAAAAGCCAGGAAGGGTTCCACAGCGGTATGAGTACAAGCGCCAGGATGCCCCGTCGCTGGGGCAGCAGTGCGCTATACAAGTACAAAATTTCATTTCATTTCATATGGGCCCATCTCCCAGAGTTTGGTAAGAATCACGCAATCGAAAGCAGTTGAGAGATCCATGAAAGACACATATAAGTGACCCTTTTTTGCTCTTGAGTACTTGGCTATCATTAAAATGTTTAAACATTGGTCGATTGCCCCTCTTGCTTTCCTGAACCGATATTGTACCCTAGAGCCATGTCTTCAACCTTTTCTTGAAAGTCGGTGGCAGCAACAGAACATAGCTCCAAAGGGAGTTTATTACAAGCCAACTATCCAAGATATGATAAAGACCTTCCACTCATTCTTGTGAGACTGATCTTAGGGAATCCTTGCCAGGAGGCCATGGCTGGCCTCAGATTTCTGGAGGGGCCATAATAGCAAATTCTGGCCCTCCAATAGCTGACCCCAGAATGATGAAAGGATCTATATAAGACAAGTGTTTTGAAGAGAATTATTTTCTTTATTGGCAGCCAGTGTAGAGCATGCATTTGAGGGGATATATGTGCTCTTGGTGGCAGGCGAGAATGCGGGCTGCTGTGTTTTGCACCCCTTGCAGCTTGTTGATCAAATAGTCTGGGAGGCCTAAATATAGGGCATTACCATAGCCCCGTCTAGATGTTATGAGTGACTGGATGATCACCTTTCTTGCGGAGGAGAACTAGTATAAACATTTTTTCAGAGTCCGCAAAAGCCCAAAGCATGTTCCGACCACTGACATGATCTGTGGCTGAAATGATAAAACGTAGCCAAATTTGATGCCCAAGTTTTTGACTCATCCCCCCCGAGGACCAGAGGGTGGGACTTTGTTAGGCCACAGCATCAACCAGTCCGGCTGATTAGGGCCTAAGAATAAGGTCTGTCTTTTCTGCATTGCATTTTAATTGATGTGAGGACATCCTATGAAAGAGGCAGGTTTTTTATAGACTCTCCTACAGTATTCTCTCCCTTCCCACAAGTAACAGCTGAGTGTCTGCATATGTGATCACCTTGGCCCCCAGAGTCTCTGCTTGCAGGGGTCAGGTATGCATTAAACGTGGGGCTCAAGGCCAACCCTTGTGCTACTCCTACTCCCAACTCAGATGCTCCTGATGAGTATGGTGAAATCCACTCTTCCTGCCCTTCAAAAAGGACTCGATCCAGTCCAGAGCCAATCCACCTATACCAATGGATTAGAGGTGCTCTAGGAGCATGGAGTGAGGGACCATATCGAAGGCTGCCAAAAGATCGAACATCAAAATACCCCCTGCATCCAGGGTACCGCTGATGTGTTCAGTGACTTCAACCAATGCAGTGTCGGAACCAAAGTTTGGCCTAAAGCCGTCTTGGCTGAAATGGAGAAGCTCATTAGTTTCAAGATACTGAGACAGTTAATGGTTAACTTCTTTTTCGAGTACCTTGTAAAATGCTGGCAGTTGAGACAATACCCGAAGATAAAGATATATTCAGCACCCTTTTGACCATTGGAATAATGACCGCTGCCCCCGAGCCTGTTTTAAGGGTACGTAAAGCCAGCCGAGATTCTTCCACTGTAATGGGATGAACATTTACCAGTGAGACCTAAGTGGGAGGGGCTGATCTGGAGGAGACTATCTCCAGCTGACTCTCCTCCCCATGGGTCCCTAATGCTAAGCTGGCTTGAATTGTAAATTTATCACAAAAATAGACAGCCAGCTGGTTGCCCCATTTCACTTTTTTTGCTGCTCTGATCTCCGCATTGTATTTTTTTTGTCTGCTTTGTAGATTACTTTGTCATCGTTCGTCTAGTTTTTACGCCAGGGCCTTTCTAAGGTTTTACATGGTTTCTTAATTGTCCTTAGGTCCTCTTTAAACCAGGGATGGGAGGGTTTGTTTCTACAAGGAGTGCGTAAGGAGATTGGGGGCTTGCTTGTTGGAGGTATTTCTTAGTCAACTACTTAGCATGCTAGCATCTTCCTATACTTGACCTGAGATAGAGGGGGTATTCTCTTATAGAGAACTCATAAATTCTAGAGTTAGAATTTTATGAAATGCCCACTAGCAGTAATTGTATTTGTCAATGGGTTGCGTTTTGTCAAGACTGGCCAAAAAACCTTAATTAATGGTCTGTCCAGACTAGTGGCAGAGGTTCTTCTTGATGAAGGCTGGAGAAAAGTTGATCAAGCACATGACCTGCTTTATGTGTGGGGCTAAATATATAAAAGCTCTCATGAAGGCATTGTGTCTAGCAGGGAGGGCACTTCACTGTTACCTTTTATGTCCATGTGAAAATTAAGGTCTCCCAGCACTATGAAATGTGCAAATCGTAAGGCCCACTGAGCTAGTGCATTGCCCAACGATCTAAGAAACAGGCCTGTGCTGCCCGGAGGTCTGTAGATTAGAACTCCAGCCATGGGTCGGTGGGGTAACCGGGAGAGTCAGACGCCCAGCACCTCTGCATCTTCCAATTACAGGAATAAAGATAGGAGTACATCCGTACAACTCCTTATATACAATGTATACACCTTCTCCTCTACCCCAGGATGATCCTTCCTATATATTTTATACCCCATAGGAATACCGTGGCTATTGAGGGGCTAGATGATTCTGTTAACCATGTCTTGGTCATAAACAGCAAGTCAGGCATTTCCTCATTCAAAAATATTCACATCATGTTTTTGAACGGACCGAACATTGATCAATGCTGCAGAGAATTGCATACTACTATCTCTCTTTCCCAGAGTACAGTTTGTTACATTAGTCTGTGCTGGGGATTTCAGTTGTCACATACATCAGGCCCTTTGTCTGTTCTAGTTGTATCAAAGGCTTTTACCCATTCTGTGTCTATGGGAAAATGTGTTCATACATATGTCCCAAAGTCCTCATTTAGCGAAAGTGAAGAGCAATGCTGCACACTTCTTAGAGTAGAGGCCAACTTGAGTAACTTATCCCTGATAAAACGAATAAATGGTCCGTCTTCTGATAGGACGCGGGCAGCATGGCTGGTGCTGGCCGCCTCTGGGACGTGATGGGCACAGACGGGCTCGCTTTATGCGTGCCTGCTGCGCATTCGTGCCTGTCTTTATACGGCTGACCAAATGTAAACCTGTTTTAAGCTGTTCCCAAGTTAAAGTGCAAATGCTCAAGTAACAAGTATTACATCACAGTGCCATGGCATACATTTTAAAAGTTTTGTTAAAAGGTTCTCAAATCAAGTTTCAATACTTCCAAGCAAAGCGTGAGTCACCTAAAGCAATCCACCAATAAGGCAGGTCTTGATGATAATATACCCTAACATCGCTGCAATGAACTTGCTGAATACTTTTCCACTAAAGTACAAAACATTCTCGAGCATCTCCCTCAAAGAGACATAGACATAACCGAGCCTATGGACTCGACTCAGAATGAAAATGAACACTATTTGGAGACCTATACCCAGATGACTCCGGAGTCATTTCTAGCTATCCTATCTTCAGTTAAATCTGGTCAACGTTTGACCCTGCACTACCCAACATTCTGAAACTGGTAGTGCCCACAGTTGCCCCCATCATTATCAGCCTGATTAATGTCTCCCTTGCATCGGGTACGGTCCCCCCCGTGGAAAAGGGCAATGGTCAAAGCATTGCCAAAAAGCCTAATCTGGACCCTGCCGACCTGGGCAATTATCGTCCCATCTCTCTCCTTCCTGGAATCAGTAAAATCGTGGAGAAACATGTTAACCACATGCTCTCCACGTTCCTTGAGTCCCATAATTTGCTCCAACCCCTCACAAACGGGCTTCCGCCCCTGTCAAGGCACTGAGACGGCCTTATTAGCGGTGGTGGAAGAAGCGAGAAAGATCCTTGATTCAGGAGGATCGTCTGCCATAATCCTCCTCGACCTGAGCGCAGCCTTCGATATGGTGTACCATTGAATTCTGGCTCACCCTCTCAGGAGCATAGGAGTCTCCAGCACGGCCTTATTATGGCTTCAATCTTTCCTAGAAGAAAGATTCTTCCAGTTTTTCGAAGGCGACACTTTTTCAAAACCTATCCCCCTTCAGTGTGGAGTCCTTCAGGGTTCATCTCTGAAGCCTACTCTTTTGTAATGTCTATATGTCCCCACGGGCGGATATTGTATCCCCCTCTGGAATTTATATAGTAACATATGCTGACGACACACAGTTAGTTGTCGCATTGAGCTAGGCCACCAGACTCCCACTGATCTTCATTCCTGTCTTGAGGAAGTTGCCAAGTGGATGAGTTTGTCCCATTTAAAACTCAACGGTGACAAAACCGAGCTTATGCTCCTCGGCAACCATTTACATTTTAAATCAAGTACAATGTGGCCAGCTTGTATGGGCCTGGTACCAGCCCCTAAAACCGAGATTAAAAAGTCTAGGCATCTGGTTAGATCAAGACCTTACATTCAAAGCTCGAGCCAGGAAGACGGCTGCATCATGTTACGATTTGCTAAGAATGATCTGCAAAGTGCTTCCTCTCTTACCTGATCAAGCAAAAAAGCTGCTGGTCCAGGCCCTAATTCTCTCAAGGATAGATTACGGCAACGCCCTTTACCTGGGCACCCCAACTTCAGTGATCACAAAACTGCAGATCGTACAACATTCTGCAGCAAGACTGCTCAACTTTTTATTAATCAACACCAGCATATCAAGTACATTACAGAGGAGCAATAAAGCAGGCCACGAGATGACAATAGGTTACATCAATCAGTACAAAATGTCATTCGGAAGGTCTAGGGCGAAGGGGGATCATCCCTAATGGGGGGGAGAGGTGGCTGACATATATCTCCACGATAGGAGTACCACATGCCCCACACACGAGCCCACTTCTTAGGGCAACCTCGGGCCACATACACAGTTTTTTCTCTGAACATTGACCAGTCTAAGTCTTTCTCCCAGTCGCCCACCTCCGGAGGCTGAGACGCTCCCCACCTCTGCGCGATGTTTCTCTTGGCGACCATAAGCCCCAAAGTGGCCCACTGCAGCAAGCAATCATTCCGCTCCCAAATGTTCAATAGATATCTACGAGTGTTCAGGCTGAGTTGTGTTTACAGGACAGTGTTAATAACGTCATGCACTTTACGCCAGTAGGATTGAATACTATCACAGTCCCAAATTATGTGCAAAAAAGTACCAGTCTGGCCACAACCACGCCTGCAGTTCCCTTCGTCCATTCTCCCCATCCTTACCAGTTGGGGTCCTGTTACATAACCCTATGGAGTATTTTGAGTTGAACAAGTCGGAGGCGTGCTGGTATTGCCACGACTCTGGGCAAGGACACGGCCTCCTGCCATTCCTCGTCGTCCATCTAAGTTCCATCTCTGGACCACTTCTCCCGAAGTGTTTGGAGGGGGTCTAGCATGTTGTTTATCAATTTTTTATATATTAATGATATGGTGTTGTCAGGGACGTGATCATCTAAAACTCTGTCTTCCGATGGAGAGGACTCGGGAAGGGCGATACCGCGCTGCAGGTGGGAACGCAAAGCGTGCCTGACCTGTGTGTAACAGAAAAATTCAGAGTTTGCTAATTTGAATTGCTGCTGCAAGGTGGCGAATGACTTAACATCTGTTTTGTCCCTAAGATCACTTATATGCGAGATTCCTATAAGGTCCCATTTGTCGAACCCTTTGCTTTTCCACAGGCTACCCAGTTGTTCGGAATCCCACAGCGGTGTCCCGAGAGTAAGCCTGCGACTCCATCCGAGACATTTAGTAGCTGTGTGCCAAACATGGACTGAGTTTTTGGTGGGTGGGACCTGTGAGAGCAAAGTGGCGCGGCCTGGAGTAAAGGGTTCTATTATAGTTTCCACCCGGTAGGAGCCACCTATCCATGTTATAACCTGGGTTCTCGGGACAAGCGTAAGAGCCATGGTTTATGGCAGCCAGATGGGTTGCCCAATAATACTTATTAATATTGGGGAGGCTGATGCCTCCGTCATACCAATTCAACGTGAGCTTTTTAAGGGCAATACGCGGCTTTCCACTCCACAACAAGTCCTGTTGGAGACCCTCCACCTCCCCGAAGTAGGACGCTGGGAACGGGTCTAGGGAGTTCTGCAGGACATACAAGAACCGAGGCAAAGACATCATCTTTGAAAAGTGTCGCTTTTCCCAGTAGGGAGAGTGGAAGTGATTTCCAGTTGCTTATATCCTTACGCAGCCTAGTCAGGGGGGAGTAAGTTCTGAGAATAAAGGAGTGTTGAACTCAGGGAGAGAAAAATCCCCAGATATTTAAAGCCATCCGTACATAGTTGTATTGGGCATCCCTGCGGTGGGACGGGCGGCTTCCCAGTCAAAACAAACCACAGAGATTTACCCTAGTTAATAGAGTACCCGGAGTACCTACCGAAAATGGCAAGTACATCTAGAACCACAATCAAAGACCGCCTCGGAGAAGTCAAATAAAGCAGGATATCATCTGCGTAAAGCGAGATGCGGTCCTCCCAATCTGGGTACCAGCGCATGCCCCGGATCATCGGGTCTCTACATATCCACGCTGCCAATGGTTCCAAGGAAAGGGCAAACAGGAGGGGGGATAATGGACATCCTTGCCGGGTGCCCCGGCCCAACTCGAAGGTGGCGGATTTCTTGTTGTTGACCCCTGCTTGCACTAGCTGTTTAGCATATAAGCATTTTCATACAGTTTTAAATGAGATGCACCCAGTAACACCGCAGTTAGACACCACGACTCCATATGATTTCCCTACTGTATTGGAGAACTATACACACAAGGGGACTGTATTAAATTGAAGTGGACTATATTTAATGGTAACTTTACAAAAGCGAATATCCTGTAACCTCAATGGACACTTGTTAATTGTAATAAGTGATCATGTGAATACCAGCATTTCAGTTATAATACGACATTCACTTGGGGAATTCTAGGCAATTATTTTTAGATTTTGTTTTATGTTCAGAATTACCTA
Organism: Triturus cristatus; assembly: GCF_964204655.1. Taxonomy (NCBI): domain Eukaryota; kingdom Metazoa; phylum Chordata; class Amphibia; order Caudata; family Salamandridae; genus Triturus; species Triturus cristatus. The sequence goes on along the minus strand of NC_140588.1, from coordinate 981,689,783 downwards.
TCCTTGGTTTGTAGCAGAAAAACACAGAGGACAGTCCATCCTCACAACCATTGTTTACAGGTGGGATTCCACTTTTTGGACCCGTTTTTTAGTTCTGATTTCCCAAGTCTTTACTTTTTAATTATAATGATGAGAATGCGTAAATTGGGGCTGAGGGGAAACTAGCTATTCTGTGATTGTTGTAATAATTTATCTCAAAACAAAGCAGACCTCATCAAAGTAACATTCTGGAAAGCTTATTGCTGGCGATTATAAGTGATGCAGATTTGGATGAGAAAAAACTTTGTAAATCTATCTGGATGGCCCTATTAAGTACTTGAGGCGCACTATAGATAAGCTGTCCCCCTGAAATGCTGTAGTTTACTTGTGCCTGACAAAGAAATTATTATTTCAAATGAGGCTGATAAATTAACAGCAATAATTTTAAATAAGTGATATAAAGCCTTTATTTTAAAACTATATACATATGTGTGTGCCTACATAAATACACACATATATATACACACACACACACACACACACACACACACACACACACACACACACACACACGCGCGTGACCTCCGTGTAGTTCCCAAGTTAAGGTGGAGAGCAGCTCCTCTATACAGCACCCTTCAATGCCAGCGACACTCCTAATCTGCTCACCTCAAATGTCTGTTTTTCTAGTAAAGTTTGTGAGCATAGGATTGGCACAGTGCCATCCATGCAGAGATAGAAAGGAACAAAGCCTTTTGCCATTTCTACAGCAAAGTCCTTAAGTATAGGATTAGCACAGTGCCATCCATGCTGAAATGTAAAATGACAGAAGCCTTTTACCACTCCAGGCACAGTGTTAGAGATGGATTGGTAAAATGGCATCTAAGCCAACCTGGAATGAATAAAAGCAACCCCTGACACGTGTTATGCTATCATTATAGCTCTTCAGCGAAGTTTAACTTTGTCCAGATACAAGGGAACTCCCAGTAGAAGTCAAAACAATACCCTTTTGGGCTTCGAGTGCCACATAAATTATGCAAAAAAGAAGCAGAGAACTCTGGGTAGTTTCTATGTTTAGGTAGAGTACAGTTCCAGTATAGAACACCCTGCAGCACCAGCAGTATCCACTCTGTAGTTATATTTAGGATCCCCAGATATGGGGATTCCTCCGATTTTTGGTCCCCTATATCTTTGCACATATCTACACTAAATTTTGTAGACCTATTCCTTTTTCTACATGTATTCATGCGTAGAAGCTCCTTTTGGGTAGTACAGGTAAGCACAATAATATTTATTTTTTTACTTGTAAGGTCTTTGTGAGAAGTTGGCCTGATGTATGATGTCACTAGTTCTAGTGTACACCTTATATCAGTCCAAATACCCTTATGGTGATTGGTTGTAAAGTCAACCTTATAGACCAGCTATCCTAGTGGTAGCATGGACAAGAGCAGTCTTAGGCTAAACTCTGAATGGCATGTGAAGCCAGCTGTGATACCATATATAATCCCTTGAATACCAAATGAAAGGACACCACAACAGATATATATATAAAATAAAGTGTATTTATTCTAGTCAAACCCTCAGCACTCTTTATGAGATTAGAGGTAAGTACAACACAGTCTTATTTAAGCATACATTAAGTCACACAGGTAAGTAATACAGTTAGGCCCTAGGGGCCACGCAAACCATATACTAAGTAAGTGGTATAAGAACCACTGTCACGGAAATAGAATAGGCCTAGGGAATCGCTGGGGCTACACTACACTAGCGTTAGTTAGGAAGTGGGAGGCCCACGGGATTCGTGTGCAGAGTGGAAACACTCACGCGTAATGCGTAAAAGCCAATAGCAATAGTACAGTTTAGAAAACGGTAGATTTAGGACACTTCCGGAGTAGCTAGGAAGTTGAGACTTGAAAACTAGACACTAGGATAGTCACTATCCTGATGAGCACCGGAGTACCCAAGTTACCTAGCCCACAGGCTGCGGGTGCATAGGGGTGAAGATGCGTCGTTTTCGTCGTCGACTCCTATGGATGCCTGAAGAAAGATGCTGACAGGCAGTCAGTGAAGAGTGTCCGGTGGATCCCAAGGCTGGGATCAAGAAGAGAGGAAACCTGCAAGCAGAAGGGACAGAGTCAAGGTCACTAGCCAGTGACCACGTGGAACCAGGAGGGAACCAGGCGATGTCGTGAAGATTGCAGGTGAAGGTGAAGCTTGTCGCTGCAGCCAGGAGGACCAGGAAGCGTCGAGGATGACCAGGACTAGGAGGCGAGCTGTCCCACGAAGGCTCTTGCTGTCGGCGGCGTCGAAGTTGGACTAGGACTCACCAAGCCTTGGCAAGCGGAACCCACGAAGAACGGAGGACTTGCTTCTGGTGCAGACCAGGAAGGTCAGGGGTGCTTCTTCTTTGCAGAGAAGCGGGAGCCAGTCTGGAGGAGCCAAACCAGCGCAGAAGATTTCAGGGTGCGTCGTCACAAAGGCCACTAGCCAGCGGGCAAGCAACCGGACAGACGCGGCAAGCAGGAAAATGCTGAAGGGCCCCACGCAGGACTCGTGGAGTGTGGGGGGCTGATCTTCGGTGCAGATGGTGCTTGGGGTTGGGGCTTCTCAATCCCCGGTGCACAACTTCGAGGGTACCTCAGAAGCTGCGCTTTAAGTTACTAGCCACTTTTCCCAGGTAGCCGGTCCCACGTCGCTCGTCGCCTCCATGGATCTCAGCTCTGCTGTAGATGTGGATCAGGGTCGGAGAAGTCTGGAAGTCAAGGCTCTGGTCGGGCTCTGCAGTCGGTTCCTCGTAGAACGTGGGCAAAGCAAAGGGTAGTCTCTTGATGGTGCCTGTTTGCACAGGGTAGCCACTCCTTGGCTACAAGGGAGATTCTTCAGTCTTCTTCTTTCGTCGAATGTCGAAGGTCCAGAGTTTCTGTTCAGTTTTGCAGGTTCAGGATAATCTAAAGTCTTGAGGCCCAACTCCCACTCTTATACTAATCTGGGGGGCTGGGATACCTGCTAGGTCACGCCTTATGGGTGGGACCTGGGAGGGGGTGGTTACACCCACTTCCCTTTGTCCAGTTTCGCGCCAGAGCTGGGGCTGGAGTGCCCCAGCGCCGGTTTGAACTGGACTATGCAAGGAACACCTTGTGTGCCCCAGGCATGTCTCATTCCTTTCAGCCCACCCTGCCCCAATACACTAAAGGCTGTCTGGGGATGTGCTAGCACCTCCCCAAGCAGGAAACCTATTGTCCAGGCCTCCCTGGCTGGGATCACTCCCAGCTGCAGGAGGTCAGACTTGTGTCGTGGCAGCAGCATCCATTTTGTGATGCTGAGGCTTTGGTCAGAGGCTAACAGTTGAAGTATGATTTTAACATGTCTTTCCCTCTAGAAGGGGGGAATAATATTCTCATGTCCAGAAATGGCATGGGGGTATTATTCCACAGTGTTAGACACCTTACACGACATGTTTCGATAAAGCCAAACCATAGTTACCATAACCGTCTAAGATTATAAGGCACTTTAAGAGTATATGGTAGGCTATATCATAGAACAGCTATAAGGACAAGGTTCCGAAAGCTGCAGACAGGCTCAGCTCATGCTAGAGCACCATCTCACATGTTACCAAGCACTCTGCCTCCAGGATTGTTAAGGCCTGCCATAGGAGTGACTGATAGGTACCCATGTGTCTATATGTAAGTTAGGTATAGGAATACTACACCTAAGCAAGGGGGGATTACACGACCTTGCCCCAGCTGAGTGATCAGCCAGTTGTGTCAAAATGGAAGGCCAGGCCAGGGGTGGCATAATACATGCTGCAGCCCCTGGTAGGCCTAGGGTACACCTATGCCCTGGGTACCTAGGGTACACTGTACAGGGGCCAATAAGGTGATCCTATCCAAATGGGTTATGCACCTAAAGTACATAGTATTAATTTAGAGAGAGAACAGCAGGGCTGTGGGTCTGATTAGCAGGCCCACAGCCACATCCAAGTCGAAAACCAGTAAAGCAAAAGCAAAAAGTGGGGGTGAACATAGAAAGCAGACCCTACTCTCCTACAGTCTTTTAACATAGTAATATCTGTTGTCGCAGCAATTTTACGGTATACCACAGTACCTAGCGATGACGAGGCATTATGTGACTGACTAATGACCATCTTTACAAAAGTTAAAGGTAGCCATGTTGTTTTTAAGCCTAATTTCAGTGGGTTCTGAGTTAGGGGCTTATATATAAGTAAGTATTAGGTTTTATAATTTTCCCTGGCCTATTGCCACTTCACTAAAATGGCAATAGGTAGGTAGAAATTATGGAGAGTTTCTATAGTCCCAGAGTACTGCAGTACTTAAATATATATATATATGCGTGTGTGTGTGTAAAAAAATTTTTTTTATAACATTGTGATACACTATGGGTCAGGTGTATAAACATTAGGAACACTCAGCAAAGAGAATCTGTGGGCGACCTTGGGACATATGGTAGCTAAACGCAATATCGGCAATTATGGGGTGCGAGAGAGGCCTCAACCCTGCCCTCATGGAAAAAAGATATGGACTGGTGTATGTTTAGAGAAAAAACAGTCTATGTATCCGGGGGATGTCAAAAGAAATGGTCTCAAGTGTGGGCGAAATGGAATGAATACCGCGGAGATATGTTTCTCCCCCATTGCTCCCTACCCTCGATGAAGATGTGTCAGCTAATTAGTGTAAATTCTGCATATGTGTGATTTTACCTGCTTACTGTGCCATCGCAGCCTCTTGTCAGCTGTATATAAGTATATTTGTGTCTTGTTTTTCTGTCATGCTATTGTATCATTGCAATGCTGCTCTTAATAAAGAGTTATAAAAAAGAAAACATTAGGAGCACTGGTTTCCTATACTAATTGTGATTCTCTCCGAATCGCAATTAGAAAATCGGTATTTCTAATGTATGAAACTCATTGAGTTTCATTTAGGGATTCCTTGTGGGTCACAAATCAACCTACCCCATAAATAATAATGAGGTAGGTCGCAGTTTACGAGCCATTTGGAATTAGCAGACCACCATGTCTGTGATTTGCTTTTTAATAAAGAAATCTTTTTTTTTTTTTAAATGCAGTCTGTTTTACTTAAAGGAAAACAGGATGCATTTAAAAAGAAAAAAAATGAAATCTTGAACTTTCCATTGGACCACTGCCATTTCTTAAAAAAAATATTATTTAAAATCTCAAAGGGAAAGTTTCACTTGGGGATCCCTTCCCGTTGCGCATGAGTTACCATAATTTTTAAACTGGTGGTAAAGTATTACTGTTTTGCGACCGGAATTCGGTTGCAAAACAGTAATACATACCATAACGATTCGGTATATGGAAGGGAGGCCCTAAACAGTCCATTCCAAACACCGATTTGCATATATTTTTATATATCATGAAGGTTGTTAGCATGACTTAGAATGATACAGGCACTTGCCTAAAATTGTCCTAGTTAATGACTGTTGAATTAATGGAAAAAGGAAAGACGAAAAAGAAACAAGAAGGAATTCTCTGCATTTGAGAATGCCATGTAAGTGTTTAGAATTCCAGTAAACATCGGGAATGTTCTTTTAAATATACAATGCATGAATTGTTATATTTAAAGTGACTCCAAGCGGCAAATGAGTTTACAAAATATGAGTTTTTAAACGGGTATTAAGATCCATGGAAATTGCAGTCTGTCTTCCATGGTTATGGAGACAGCGACCCATGTGATCGGGAGTCTGTGGTTTTAAAATATGCAAATGGCGACCGCGTCTTTAGTGTGAGCAAGCCTGTGGATACAGGCGAAACGCGTTACCTAAAGATTTAAATAAAAAGAGAATCTCTTTTATATACAATTGGAGTCCCTGTGTTGGTGTCCAGGAACTGGATAGTTAACTGGAGCTGGTGTTTGTGTGGAGACGCGTTTCTGGAAAGCGGCAGTTACCAACGCGACCTCGATCAGGAGCTACCTGGAATCTTGCGAGATGGTGTAAATTCGGTGCATAACTGGAAGCCCCCCAAAAGCTGATGAGCACATCCTGGGATAAAAGCATGAGGTGGAAGGAACGAGCCAGAAGCAGTGAGTCGGAGGACACCTGCAGTAGGGTGAGTCCCGTACCGCGGAGTGCGGATTTACATAATTTTCAGCAAACAGCGGAGAGGAGCCGGGGAGAAAACCCGCCGGGACACCATTGTGAAAAGTGATAAAAGATTCTCAAAAGACTTCTCAAAAGGTATTTTGACGTGCAAGAAACGTGTACGATAATTTACAATCCATAATGGATACATGGCTAAGGGAACGAGAGGAAGCAGCAAATACAATCCTTGATGACAGAGAAACCCAAACAGAGAAAGCACAAGTTGCCAGTCAAGAGGGTAATGCCCAAGCACTGTTGCGAAAACTTGAAAAATTAAAACGTGGAGAAGTTGCCAAATGGTGGAAAGTTAAGTCCCTAGAAAAATATTTGGAAGTTGGGAGGGTCCCACGAGGATTGAGGATTCTAGTGGCACCCACATTCGAGGACCCTGATCCAGAGATGCTAAGAGAGTGGGAGTCAAAAAATGCTGACTCGTCATGCAATATGATGAAAATTCTCATTAAATATGCACAAAAGGATAGGGATAAATTATTGGAAGAAATTAAGAAAGTTGAGCTGGATTTGACACAAATGATGAAAGCAGATGCTCTAGTGAAATTTGAAACTGAATTATTGAACAAATTGAAAAAACAAGAGCAGACCATAGGAGAGAGAGAGGCCACAAAATTCCTAAGAGACAAGTTAGATTATTAAAGGGGACAAATTTACACTTTCGCCCGTCGATTTGACAACATCAGAAGGCAGAGACTGTCAGGGAAAGCGAACAGTAGGAAAAAGCAAGAAACATGAATCCCAGGAAATGACAGTGCCTCTGAAAGAAGTTCCATAGCAAGCTCCGATGTAGAGACAGGCTCCGAAGATGACGGTGCAGGAGCCTCTTTCAACACCGATAATATACCATCTGTAGTTGATGAATTTCTTTTTTTAGGTATAGACCGAATGCAGAACAACAGAAAAAGACCACAACAACAGAAAGGAAGAAACCAGCAAGAAACCGCAAGAAGCGGAGAGGAGGGAATGGAGCTACGGTCGGGAACCAAAACCAAGGAGCGATACATCCGCAAATAGAAGGCGACTCAAACACAGTCATCAACGTGAGTGAATTGGCACTCTCCATGGAGGAAAGGAATATACTAGCACTTGGATTATCATTCTGTGGGAAGACCAATTTTGACTACTGCCAAACTCGTATTGACTTTTTTAAATTTGTAAGAAAATTAAAGTTGAGAAAATTCTTCTCCCAAAAAAATTCAACAGAAACCCAACATGGCTTGGTGGAGGATGATCTGAATCTAGAGGTTGGATACTTACAAACACTGCAAGAAATATGTGAATTAGAAATCGAATGTGAAGACTGAAAGCCACAAGAAACATCAGGAAACACAACTAGGACTTTGGGAATAGACACTTACAGAGGAGTAAAAACAACTTTCAAACCTCCATCAACATTTGTTCCAAACGTACCAAGAGACCTAATAGACTCTTTTTTGGAGGCTGTGGTCAAAGATCTGAAAGACTTAGCGATCTCGTCAAACAAAAACTTTGAAAAAGAAAAACATTTTCAAAACAGAAAGTACAATGAAGTGATCAATAAAATCCAAAAAGAATCGATCAATAGTGGTACGAGAATCAGATAAAGGGGGCAATGTGGTCCTTTGGCCACTATCAATGTACAATCAGGAGGCAAAATTACAGCTTAGTGACAGAAGCTGTTACATGAAGGTACCACAGAGGAACCTGTTGGAAATCAAGAACAGACTACACAAGGAGTTGGCACGCTGGAGAGTATTAGGTCTATTGTCACAAGCAGAATATTTGTATTTGAAGATAGACAACCCGGTGACACCAATCCTGTACCTGATCCCCAAAGTCCACAAAAATAAAGAGAAGCCACCAGGTAGACCGATCATTTCCACGATCGGGAGGCTGTTTGAAACAAGCTCTACATATTTTAGATCATTTTCTGCAAGAATTTGTTATAAAACTCCCAGCGTACATACAGGATACTTGTGACTTTTTAAATAAAATAGAGACTTTGACATGCAAAGATACTTGTCTGTTGATTACGCTTGACGTGACCTCACTGTATACAAGTATCGAACATGAGGCGAGACTGAATGCAATGCGCCACTTCTTGGACACTCGGCACATCTCCTATCATCAACACTCGAGAATGCTTTTAGAGATGGGCAAAATGTGCCTAGAGAACAATTGTTTCCTATTTGGAAGTGACACGTATAAACAAGTTCGGGGCACGGCAATGGGCACCTACTTCGCCCCCAGCTATGCCAATCTGCATATGGGTTGGTGGGAGGAACAGGTGGTCAAAGTCAAGTATCCAAAAGAATGTAATGAGAATGTGGTGATTTGGAAAAGGTTTATAGATGACCTCCTTGTGGTCTGGGAAGGCTCAATGGAATCTGCAATGGATTTTGTAAAGCAATTAAATGACAATACACTTAATTTAAGATTCACAGATACAATAAGTAGAGTCAGTAACATTTCTAGACCTAGAGATCTATGTGAGAGAAAATCTATTACACACACGCACATTCAGAAAAACTACAGCAGGAAACTCGATCCTGCATGTCGACAGTTATCACCCCACTAAGCTGAATATGAGCATCCCCTACGCCAAGCATCTTAGGATGAAGAGAAACTGCAGTGAAGGACAGGCATTAGAGGATGCACAAAACAGCTTAACTAAGAGATTTAACGAAAGGGGATATTAAGAACAAGTCCTGAGTCAAGCACTTAAAAAAGTCAGCAGCATCACAAGAGAGGTTTTGTTAGAACCAAAAGAGGGTAAGGAAGACACTAAAAAGCAGGACAAAGAAGAAACGAGACTTATCACCGGATACAGTGTCTACCACACAAAAGTGAGAGATTGTGTTAGTAGACACTGGCATCTAATAAGGAGTGATCCAATTTTGGGTGCAACAGCAAAACGGAGGCCACAGGTCCATTTTAAAAGAGGAAAATCCATGAGGCAAATTGGCTAATGGCAAACCTGGGCTTTTATAAATGACAAAAATGTAAAGCCTGTTCACTAGCCCAAAATACGAAACAAATACTGTCCCCACTGATGGCTAAACCTTGGAGAATAAGATGTTTTTTAAACTGTTGGAGTGACCATGTGGTTTATGTTTTCAAAAGCTCCTGCCCCAAGCTATATGTGGGAAGCACTATCCACATGGTCCATGTTCGTATTTTACAACATATGCGTGCAGTAAAAAATAATGACAAAACCTATCCGATGGCACGCCACATTAATGATTTCCATCATGGCAAATTGGAAGAATTCACTTATTTTGCAGTAAACCAGGTGCCAAAGATGAAGAGGGGAGGAAGCAGACAAAAAAAGCTGCGACAACGTGAGTCAAAATATATAATGCTCTTTAACACTAGAATCCCGTCTGGTATAAATACAGACGAGGATTTACATGTACACCTTAGCCATAAGCAGTATCCAGACAAGATGGTTTGTTTTTAAGTCCGGATTCCCGAAAATACATAGATAGACTCTAAGATTGATCAATTTGCCGTTGTCCAAAACAAAAAATATAAGAAAAGAAATGAAGAAATAAAAAACACATTACATGAAGTTTAGAGTCCACAACATAATAATACTGGCATTACAAAATTCAGCATATGGAATTCTAGGGTTCTAATATTAGACATGCACTTGCACTTTATCTGGAGGGTTACAATTTAAAACGATGAGAATCCAAGATATCTTGAAGCTATTAACGGCTAAAGCACTTGCACTTTATCAAGCAAACTGCACTGTATAAATATCTGCTGTACTGTATGGTCTGCATTTTCACATTGTATTTTGCACATTGCATATTTGCACTCTGAATATTGTACGACGCACAGGCATAGGACCTTTAAGCCGGATATTGAATGCGATTGGTTAATGGTTTTTCATAGCTTGGAAATAGCAAATGGGAAATAAGAAAGCCAAAAAGGAATAGTACATGGAACACTATGTTTCAATCCAGAATGAATAGAATGCTGAAACTCATATGGAATCTCTCTAGAAAGAACAGATTTTTAGAGGAATCTGAGGAGTGTTTACATATATATATATATATATATATATATATGACGCTTTGTCTCCATGTGCAGCCATCGTCGCTTCTGCCAAAGAACGGAGCGCGGACCACAGGAATAGTGCAGCTATTATGTTTTATTCAGCTACAATAACTCCACCAGCATGACGCGTTTCGATCCTCCAGGGATCTTGATCACATGACGCGCATGCACACCGTGAGGTACCTTTAAATCCCATTTTTTAAACTTTTTCTTAAAGTGACATGCAAGCGGAATTTTTTTGAGTCATAAACATAGAAAAAATACTAAACATATCTTTTGCTATGTAATTTGAGGAATGTATAGTACCACTAATAGAGTACAAAGAAGATGATTGTTATACATTCATAATGATGTTACTGAGCATAAATAGTTTTTTGCGGAACACATTGAGTTGTATACGGACACATAATGGTGAGTCCATTTTCAAAGAAACCAGCTATGTTTAAAAATCTCATCATAATAAATAAGATTAAAACAATAAATATCACTGATTTTCTAAAAATAGAAAAGAAAAGGATGACGTCCAGGTTTAAATACCTTAAGCAGGTTTCTATCTCAATAAGAGAACAAAGTGCTAGTGCTTCCGAAATTCTACCAGAATGTATTTGGCTATTTTGTCAACAAAGAATACGCTAATTGCATGTGGGTAGTGCAAAGTGCCATAATGAATAAAGTGCTAAGTGCTAAAACCATTACCATAATTTAATCCTAAAATGTGCATAGCTAAAAACCAAATGTGCGTAAAAATAGAAAATTGTAGGGTACGGCATGGGAAAAAACAGTGTTGGAACATAGTGTTCTGCAGTGTACTGTTATCTTTCCTTAATTCTATTTTATTTGGTTTAGATGACAGTGTATTACTGTATGAGATTCTTACATGATCTGATGAATGAAATGTCTGGCAGCAATCTATAGACAGGTATATAAATCTTCTGTTTGATTTAGATCATTTGGGTACTTAGTGTCAAGATTCAAGATATATCTGGTCTCCAGCTGTCTAAGAGCTCTAACACGGTCTCCTCCTCTCTTTTTATTTGGAATGCTGTCTATTATGAAATACTTCAGTAGGGTAGGGTCTGATTTGTGTTTGTCCTCAAAATGTCGTGCAACTGGGTATGCCTGGTCGAGATTCTTGATCGCTCTTATGTGCTGGAGCACCCTCTTGTGTCCCTGTAGGATGGTACTACCCACATATCTGAGTCCACAAGGGCACTCCAGCACATAGATGATCCATTTTGCAAGTCAGATGTTTGGTGATCGGGATTTCCTCAGATTTGAATGGTGTTTTAAATACAGTAGTATTCATGCCATGTTGGCATGCTTTGCATGATTTACATCTATAGAATCCCCTACGCTGACTAAGCCAAGTACCTTGAGTTATGCTCTCTAGGTCATTTCTGACCAAAGAATCCCTCATGGAGGGAGCCCTATTGAACGTAAAGGCAGCCTTTTTCGGGAGTAGATGACCAATAGTCGGATCTCCCAATACTATTGGCCAATTTCTATTGATCAGATTCTTCAAGAATCTTCCCTGTTTACTGAAACTGAAGATAAACCTGAATGTGTCGTCAGTCTGTTTTGGTCTTTCTTTGATGTTAAAAAGGGTTTCTCTGTCCAAATCGTTGCTTTTTTCGATTGCGGATTCAATGCTTTTGAGAGAATATCCCCTGGCCAAGAATCTGTTTTTGCTGGCTATCTGAGCTAGTTTGAGATCTTTTGGATTGCTGCATATCCGTTTAAGCCGCAACATCTCCCCAAATAGTATACTTTGTATAAGATGCATTGGGTGGGCGCTGCTGGCATGCAGTATCGAATTGCCAGCCGTCGGTTTTCTATGCAGTGTGGTATGGACCTGACCGTCTTTTATATATATCTGTACATCTAGAAAATTTACTGATGACGAGCTAATGTCTGCTGTGAAGTGGAGGTTTAGGTGATTATGGTTCAAATTTTGTACAAACAATTCCGCATCATTGATATTACCTCTCCAAATTACAAACAGATCGTCTATGTATCTGACCCATTTAACAACATTGTTTGTCAGTTGTACATTGTATTCTTCGTTGAGGATCAGTTCCTCCCACCAGCCCATATGCATACATGCATAGCTGGGGGAGAAACTGGCCCCCATCACGACACCGCGTTGTTGTTGGTACAAAGAGTGTTCAAATAAGAACACATTGTTATTAAGGCAGAAATCGACCATGTTGACCAGCATATTGTTGTGGTTTTCAAATTCTGGTCCCCTACGCATTAGATAATGCCTCAAGGCTCTCAATCCATCCTGATATTTGATTGATTTATATAGTGATGTCACATCGAGTGTTATTAAAAGTTAATCCTTTTGCCAAAAATTGTCTTGTATTTTCGAAAGAAAATCCCCTGTGTCCCGAATGTATGAGGGCAGTTCTTGTACTTGACTCTGGAGAAAATATATATATATATATATATATATTTTTTTTTTTAAAGAATACCTATGAATTCTAATATGGTGTTGCTTTGATAAGAATGTAGGTGAGGAATGAATTATTTATGCGGAGATTTGCACACATTTTTATATATCACGAAGGTTGTTAGCATGACTTAGAATGATACAGGCACTAGCCTAAAATTGTCCTAGTTAATGACTGTTAAATTAATGGAAAAAGGAAAGACAAAAAAGAAACACAAAGGAATTCTCCGCATTTGAGAATGCCCTTTAAGTGTTTAGAATTCCAGTAAATATTGGGAATGTTTTTTTTAAATATACAATGCGTGAATTGTTATATTTAAAGTGACTCCAAGCGGCAAATGAGTTAGCCAGGATTTGGTAGCGGGATAGGGGGTGATATCATATGCCCTAGGCGTGCTGCTCTTTGACGGGAGGGTATTGTTGGTGACCCGTGAGAGTTCGATCTTGGTGATCTTGTCATTGAAGAAGTTGGCGAAGTTGGCGCAGAGTTCTTCGGACGCCTGTATTGATGTAACTATGAAAGCAATAGATATAGCTGAAGCACACAAGCACAATTTAACCTGTAATTTACATGAAGAAGAGAAGATATTTTTGAATTTAGTTGAGCAAAGGAGACAGGATTTTCAAAGAAGAGCTTCTAAACCCAAACCTCAGAGTAGGTTGAGAGTGAAGAGCTTTATGCAACTGACAAGACTCATGCTGCTATGTCCTTGGACTTTGACAAGAAAGGGAAAATCTGTCTTCATAGGTTGAAAACAGAATATAACAATGCATTTATTGGTTCCAGTGAAAGCAAACATAATTTCTTAGCAATTGGGGGATGGGGACTAAAAGGAGGAACAGATCCAGTATTTCCTAGAATCTATTATGTGTGTGATAATAAAGCCTATTTTAGGTTGCCTGACCACTGGTATGGGAGTTGCTATATTGGAATAGTGTTCCCGAAAGTATATCATGTCAAAAGAATCACTGGAAGCAATGAAGCCAATAATGGACTAACACGTATAAAAAGAGCTCGTTTTCGGAAATAGTAGTTGACATATCCGGTGCATTGATATCTTCAGTGGGAGTTCTTCTAAATTCACGAAAAATGTGTCAATTGTCTACAGTAGTTGATCGGTTATCGACTGACACTGCTGAAGGGTTCTTGATTATCAATACAGAAATGGTTGCAATCAGATCTATGGTTATACAAAATCGCCTTGCTCTTGATATATTATTTGCAAAATAGGGTGGAGTTTGTAAAATGTTGAAAGTGCAACATTGTTGCACTTACATTCCTGATAAAAGTATTGAAATTGGACGATATATTAAAAATATTACGAAATTAGAAGAAGATTTAAAACCATTGGAAGGTGACAGTGTATGGACGAAAATTAACAAATACTATTTCTACCATAGGTAGTTGGTTTTCTAACATGGGTAAAGGTATTTTAGGTCAATTAATAATGCCAGTAATGGGAATAACATTATTAGTTTCAGCAATTATGTTTTGGCACAAATGTTGCAGGAAAAGAAACAAATATGAAGTGAACGAACAGGGAAAGAAAAGAAAATACGAAGAAATAAAGGGAGATTTTTACAAAAGAATGAGAGGGTTACAACACAAAAGGGAAAAAGAAAGAAATTAAAGGGTTGAGGAGTGCTAAAGTTGGGATCTGATTTAGTAGTGGAAAATTAGTGATGGCATAAAATGCCATCAGAGAGGGGATTGATGGAGCAAGGTTTCGTAATAAAAGAGACTTGCTCGGATGCAGTCCTCTCAAATAATGTGTAACACTATAATCAACCTGTTTTGTAAGTACTAATATTGCATTACACACATTATCCGGTATCTAGGGGTAGCTTTCCTATGTGTATTACTAACATGTAACCCGAGTGTCCTAAAATGGCCGCCAAAAACGCGGTATTTCACTGCGCATCTACGTAGTATGATGTTTTCTATGCTTGGAGGGAAAACTTTGCAGCTGTGCAATAGCTTCTAAAATGAAGCTCACATGTTAATGCGTATGCTTTGCTTATATTAAAACTTATAAGTTCTACTAAATGCAAATGCGAAAGATTTATATAAGTAAATGGGGATAGAGTAGAGATAAGTGGTATACAGTGAATTCCTTTTATTTCGTATTCTAACATGTCTTTTTCTGACTTTATTATTAGTTCATATTTGGGCCTCGGAGGGTGATTGAAATCCCTACCCCACCTGATCTGTGCGCAAGTGCACTCAAACCTGCCCGGAACTGTGATGACAAAGTTGAAACTCAGCCAAGGTCTCACTGGCAAGAATCTCTTGGGAACTTAACCCATCGACCCGGACAGAGGAAAGAAAATTGTACAAAATGATAAACAATGTATTGATCATAATGTGAAATGCGGTTGGGAATAAAGCTTGGGAAAGTGAATTAAGGGGCGGGAACATTGAGCAATGAACCTAAAGTAAATTATTACATTTAGTATGGTGTGATGACCTCTTCCCTTGCCCAATCAGAAGTAGGGGTTATCACGATATTGAAACATTTGGGGGTGGTACATACACATAGAATAGTATAACTAAGGTCGTTTAGTTAGTTAGATGTTGTGAGAGGCAGAGAGACGGTCACAGCCACAGACCCTATGCCGACTGCAGATGCCAAAGACCCTGCTCGAGAGACCAAGATACTGATCGAAGAAGCCAATCATCTAGAAGGGGGGTCCCGGAAGAAATATCGAGGAGAATAGTGCCAGAGAGGGGTGTGACGCAGGCGTTGCACTTAGAAGAGGTCACCTTCACGGTCCTGAACCTGTCTTGATCCTTCATCTCCCGACCTGTTCTGGAGAACTTCACCTGACTCCTAGGCCAGGGGTTTGGTCCTCACATTATCCTAGGTAACTATATTTCTGTGTAGTATGTCCTTGTACTACTCTCTGTTTTCTCCATCTTCAGGTACTGTCATCATGATATCTTAAATTGAAACTTATATTTAACCTGACTTGATTTCTTCCTGAAGGAAAACGGTGTAATTTGGTAAAGGTAAACAATCTCGCAGGTAAATTAAAATTGACTCCAGCGGTACTACTAGCTTATTGTATGAATGTTTATGGGCCCAGGTGACTATATGGTGTATGAGTAACACAGGCTGGTAACCTGCTGGATCAATGGTCACTAGGCATGGAATTTACACAAGTTGGCATTCAGAAGTGACCTTTTGACTTACACTGCACCGTTTTTGTATGTGTTGTTGTTGCCCTATGTTGATATTACTTCATTTAGAGTATGCTTATGTGTGTGCCTTATGTTGAGTATTTGCCCCTTGTACGGAAGGGAAGGGAAGGGGGTGTAGTACAGATCCTTTGCACGAAGTGAGGCTATGTTGTGTATGCTTACTCATCTAGTTATTAGGTGCACGGTGGGAGAGGGTATGCAGAGTTACTTTTCATGCTGAGTGTGTTGAAATTTGGATTTTCTGCATCCATGTGGATTGTTTTTAGTGTTTCGTCATCTATGCTATGCTGTTTAGTATGCTATCATTAATTTATTTATTGTGTGTATAATCCAATACGTGTGTGGGGGTCTAGTGTGTGACATTTTACGAAGAATCTTATTGAGTTACGGGTCGTGTACCCTGTACTGTTTGACCTGAGGCTTCTTATTCTGTCAGGTGTATCAGTTGTGTGCATTGAAGGGCTGTGTACCCTGTGCAGTTGTGTTTACCTTGGTGAGTGTTTAAGGTTTATGTACCCTGTACCGTTGTTTTACCTAGGTGTGCGTTGAGGGGTCGTGCACCCTGTACCGTTGTTTTACCTGGGTGTGCATTGAGGGGTCGTGTACCCTGTATTGTTGCTTTACCTAGGGGTGTGGTGAGGGGGTGTGTATCCTGTGCTGTTGTTTTACCTAGGGGTGTGTTGAGAGGTTGTGTACCCTGTGCTGTTGTTTTACCTAGGGGTGTGTTGAGAGGTCGTGTACCCTGTACTGCTATTTTACCTAGGTGTGCATTGAAGGGTAATGTACCTTGTGCTGTGTTTTACCTGAGACTTCTTGTTCTGTCAGGTGTGCTATGTGTGGTGTGCAGAAGGGGTGAGTGATGAGGAAGTTACACCACAGTGGTGTCCTCCGTTCTCCCAGTCCTGCATAATATCACAGTGGTGTAATGTTGATGGATTTGGTATTTAGTTCTTTCAAATTGCAATTGGTATTTGTAAATTGTATATTTCTCTTTCGTATTGATGATGTCAAATGGAGTGTAGTCCCATTGTACATTGTTGTATAATTATTATTAATTGTTTTCCCAAAGGGAAGATGTGTTGTAACGTGTAATGTTGCTTTGCATGCTTTTCCTTAGCTATCTGTTCCCTGCTGCTCAGCCAGCATGAATGTGATGTGTGTGTAATGTTAGAATGCCTGATGAGGTAGTGGAATGCAGGAGTTTCTGTGGTGGTTGACAGAGAGACAGTTTGAGTGTGTGGGCTGAGCAGCAAGGATGCTGCTCCTGGTGGGGCTGAACTGCTGAACCTATTATCCTACTTACCATCCTGTAACTAAGCTTAATAAACCTCTTCTCTAAAACCTACCTCGTGGCTACCTATGGATGGCTTTTGGATTACATCAGTATGCTAATCCACACTATGCCACTCCACTATATACAACTCCACTTTACCACACTCCATTGTATGCCACTCCACGCTATGCCACTCTACGCTATTCCATTGTGCGCCACTCCACTCTTTTCCACTGTAAGCCACTCCAATGTATACCACTCCACCCTTTGACATTCCAACGTACTACACCGCCACTACTCTCTGCTATTCCACTGTACGCACCTCCACTGTACCCTACTCCACGCCACTCGACTCTATGCTATTCTACCTGTATGCCATCCCATTGTACGCTACTACACTCTACACCACTTCACTGTATGCCACTCCACTTTATACTACTCTACTCCGCACCAGAGTATGTCACTACACTGTTCAACTCTCTATTGTACACTAATACACTGTATGCCAATACACTCTAATCTACTGCAGTGTATGCAACTCCACTCTACTCCACTCCACTCCACTCCACTCTATGCTATTCCACTGTACGCTATTCCACTCTGCGACACTCCACTGTACGCTAGTCCACTCTACCCCACTCCTGTCTAGCCCACTCAACTATTTACAACTGCACTACCACTTCTCTGTATGCTACTCCACTCTACGTTATTCCACTGCACACCTCACTACCCTACGCTATTCCACTGTATGCCACTAAACTGTACGCCAGTCCACTCTGTGATATACCACTGTACGTCACTTCACTGTACATTACTCCAGTCTACGCCAAACCTCTGTGCACCACTCCACTGTATGTCACTTCACTGCACGCTATTCCACTTTACACCACTCCACTATACCCACTCCACTATACGCTATTCGACTGTACGTAACTACACTCTATGCCACTACACTATATGCTATTCCACTCTACCCCACTCCACTCTACGTCACTCCAGTCTACTCTACTCCGCTGTTTGCTATTCCACTGTCTGCCATTCCACTGTGCAACACTCTATTCTGAGCTATTCCACGGTAAACCACTCCACTGTACGCTATTCCACTGTCCACCAACCCACTGTGTAACACTCCATTCTGCGCTATTCCACAGTAAGCCACTCCACTCAATGCCACTCCACTGTACGCTATTCACTGTATTCCACCCAACTGTACACCACTCCACTGTACACCAAGTCATTGTACACTGCTCCACTCTACACCAATCTTTTCTATGCTATTCCACTGTATACAACTGCACAATTCTCCACTGTATGCTTTTTCACCCTACTCTACTCCACTCCACTGAATGCTTCTCCACTATATGCTACTCCACTCTATACCAATGCACTGTACACCACTACTCTCTACACTGTTTCACTCTACCCTGTTTCACTCTACCCCACCCCACTCCACTGTACGCCACTCCAGTCTAGGCCACTCAACTATTCGCCACCACAATGCCACTTAACTCTATGCTACTTCACTCTAAGCTATTGCACTCTACGCCATTCCACTGTACACCACTCTAAGCTATTCTACTGTATGCTACTCTATTCTACACTTTACCCTTGTATGTCACTCCACTGTACTCTACTCCAGTCTACACCAGATTACTGTACGCCACTCCACTGTGCAACACTTCACTCGGCCCTATTCCACTGTAAGCCACTCCACTCTATACTATCCATTATATGTATGCCACTCCACTGTACGCTACTCCACAGTAGCTACTCATCTGTATGGCACTCCACTCCACTGAACACTACTCCACTCTATGCCAATCTACTGCACGCAATTCCACGGTATGCAACTCCACGATGCTCCACTGTATGCCATTTCACCCTACCCCACTCTATCGTACACCACTCCAGTGTGTGCCACTACACTGTATGCCACTCCACTATACACTACTCCACTATAGACTATTCCACTGTACGCCACTGCACTGTAAGCCACTCCAATCTATGCTATTCCACTATATGCCACTCCACTCAACACTATTCTACGGCACTCCGCTGTACGCTAGTCCACTGTACCCCAATTCAATGTATGCTATTCCACTCTACCCCACTCCACTGTACGCCACTCCAGTTTAGGACACTCCACAGTATGCTACTCCACAGTATGCTACTCCACTCTATGCTATTCCCCTATATGCCATTCTACTGTATGCCATTCCATTGTATTCCCTTGAACTGTATGCCACTCCACTATACCCTATTCCAGTGTATGCCACTCCACTCTAAACTACTCCACTGTATGCCACAACACTTAACGCCATGGAACTGTACTCCACAATACTCTATTTTACAACACTCTCTGACACGATGCTGTACGACACTGCACTCTACGCCACACCAGTCTATGCCACTCCTGTCTACTCTGCTCTATAAATGTGTTCTCCACTGTATGACACTATAGGCACCATCCACGCTACCAAACTCTACTCCACTATATTCTACTCCCGTGTACAACACTGTACTCTAGTTTATGTCACTAACCAACACTCCACTCTATGCCACTCTACCAGACTGTACTCCACTCTACGACATTCTTCGCAACTCCCTCTAACAAAAGTTAAAGGTAAGTTATAGTTAGGAAAACGTTATTTTTTCTATACAAACCCCACTTAAACTATACAAACATTAGAATTTCTATTTTTCAATAGTATTTATTAAAGTTTTGCATACATCAAGTACAACACAATACTCAAACAGGTAAACGACCAAACAAGAGTGTCCGACAACCCTTCCATCCCTCCAGTCCCACACCCAGTATTCCTATGTGAAATCAATAGGGATCACACATCAGCGACACATCGGCGACAGCAGTGGAAGGTATGCAAAAGTGAGGAATAAGCATTGGATCAAGTAAGGCCAAAATTGTCTGCGGGCATGTCCAGCCTCAGAAGTTAGAGTTCAGATAGGTAAGTACTTAGTTTGTGGAAGAGCTGCGGCTTATCCACCAAATCATTTTGGTTATTTTCATGGCTGAGCAGTTGGCACAGTTTTTGATGCCAGAGTTTGTAAAAGGGAGTACAGGTTTCCCCCAAAGGGAAAGAATTGTATGCTTGGCAGCAAGGAATAGGTGGTAGATGCGCTTGCCCGGTGTGGAGTGGAGTTGAAGGGTTTGCCTAAAATAGCAAATTCAGGGAGTTTGTCTAGCTCGCAGCCTTGAATCTGGGAGATTGCTGAAAAGGCCACATCCCAAAAAGTCTCCAGGTAGGGGCATGACCATAAAATGTGTATAAAGGTTCCAGTGCCACCTTGTTCACGCCAGCATGCCTCTGAGTAGGTGGGATTGATAATGTATAGGCAGTGGATGGTAAGGTGCCAACTGTGTAAGATGTTGTATAGGATCTTCCTGCACTGAGCATGGCAGGCAAAAGCAGTGTTGAGGTGAAACACTTCTTGCCATTGTTTAGTGTTGAGGGTAATCTGGAGGTCTGTCTCCCAGTGTAATTGGAGCGATGTTTTAGTTGTTGCAGGCTGGGTGTTGAGGAGGGAATAGAAGGTGGAGACCAAGTGTTTATCAGTGGTTAAGTGCTGGAGAAAGGTTTCAAACAGGGTGAGGACCCTAGTCGCCTGTGTTCTAACACTAGATTGGGGGGCCCAGTGGTGGATCTGGATATAGTGGAAATGCTCAGATTCAGGGATCGATTCAGGGATCTCGTAGTCAGCTTTGAGCTCCTCAAATGCTTTCACTCGATTTCCCTCAAAAATGTCCAGAAGGTGAAAGCAGCCCTTCTCCTTCCAGGTTTGAAAAGCCCATTTAGTGAGTCCAGGGGTGAACTCGGTATTGTTGAGGATGGGTGTGAGTGGAGATGGGAAGTCTCTGTTTAGAATACAGTGGAGTCCCAAACTGACAAAGTAGCTCTAGTAACCGGGGAGGCATAGAGGAGTCTGCCTCTCATGACCTTGGGGACCCATGGGACCTCACCGAGTGGCCTAGTTGCTAGATTCTGGTCGATAAAGCACCAGGGTTTATCGGTTTCTCCTGTGAGGCACTGTATCATATAGTGCATCTGGGATGCCTAATAGTAACAAACCAAGTGAGGCACCCCAACCCTCCATCTCGAGGGTGTCGATTGCAGGTCTGTGTGGCCAGCCTGTGGTGCCTCCCCTCCCAGACGTACAACTTACAAGTTGTCTGGAGACGAGCACTGTCCTCTTTTATGAGAGGTAGAGGTATAGCTTGAAAGAGGTAAAGTATGCGTGGAAGTAAGGTAATTTTAAGGGCAGCTGTTCATTCTATTCCACGAGAGGGCGTCATTCCTGGCTGGCATTGATATTTTGATCTCACGCAAGAGCAGTTCAAAGTTTAGTTTAGCGCAGGCGAAGAGGGTGGGCGTCAAGTGGATACCCAGGTATCTAATAGTGTGGATTGTCTGGCAGAATTGTGTTGCCATGGTTAGGGTTTCCACCAGGGAGCCCTCACCCACTTTGATCAAGCTCTCAGATTCTGTCATGATGATCTGCAGGTCAACGACTGCCTGAAAATCTTTGAGGAGAGTAATTAGGGTTTGTAGCGAGCGCTGTGGTTCTGTAAAGGAGCTTAGTCACAAAAGCCAACCTCCTTTGGATATATGTACTTCATCAACCAATGATCCACACAATCCTCACATTCACAGGATGAGAATGGACATCAAAAATGTAATCAAAAGGACCGTTTAAAAAACATTTACACAAATGTATTCAAAATTCACATATAGTCACATATATCACAAAATATATAGCACATAATATAAAAGATTTTTTTACAATACTAAAAAAGTTTTTCTAAAAAGACTTAATGACAAATAAAATCAACAGTAATCATATAACACAGTACATATGCAAATTGGGAAAGAAAAGAAGGACAAATAAATCCTATTAAAACGAGGAGATCACCAAATCAAAGATCCATCAGTTGTCACCACAATGGAGAATAATCCAAATATATATGTCACAGGACCATTGTCATCACAGATTTTGTATGATTTCCTCTCATTAAAGCATGTAAAGGAGAGCATGATGTTGTGGGCGAAGGCCAGGACTTTGAGGGAGTCTCCGCAGAATGAGATGCCTTGGACCTGAGGATTGCTTCTAATCCATTGGAGGATGGCTCCAAAAAGAGGTCAAACAGTAGAGGGGACATAGCACATCCCTGGCGAGTGCCCCAACAGATTTGGACGGGGAGCGATGAGTAGTCATTGACTCTGATTTTTGCAGTGGGATTATAGTATAGTACAGCGATTCGCCCACTCATCCTGTTGCCCGGGCCAATGCGCCAGAGTACCTCAACAAGCATTTCCCATTCTACTCTGCTGAATGCCTTTTCATCATATAGAAACAGAGGGATCACCACTTTCCCCTTCTTTTTGACAATGTCAATGAGACGTAGGGCGTATTTCGTTTTATCGCTCACAGTCCGCTTAATTGTGAAACTTCCCTGATCGGGGTGTATTAAGTCAGTTATTTGTCCAGACGATTGGCCAGGACGTTTGCAAAGACTTTTAAGTCGAGATGCAGCAAGAAGATCTGACTGTACGAGTGACAGCGTGTCGGGTCATTGCCAGATAGGCTAATCCTAGTTAGGATTTCGGCTGCTGGAATAGGGGAGTCTAAATCTGCAGCCTCAGCTCATGTGAGACATAGCAGGGTGATGGAGTTCAGAAACGCCCCACGACGTGCCAGCGGGGTCAGGTCTGCTGCATAGAGAGATTGGTAGAAGGCTTGGAAAGCTTAGAGTGTACCCTCTGGCATTGTATGGATGGTTTTGTCTACCTAAATGTCGCTGATATGTTTATAGAAATTCTAAAGGTATAGTTATAACTTAAATTTACGCACCACCAGTTATAATTTACTCACCACCTTCAATTTACTATGTTGCGTAACTCCATACACAGTCTTGTCACTTCACTCACCACACTACATTAACTATAACTTACCCTTTCTCCATGCACTGGTTATACTCTACCTTATTGTATCACTTATAGTATGTGAAATTATAGCACTCATAACAGCAACTATAACATCTCAAAGGACATCATTTCTGAGAACACAGTGCATGATAGAACGGCTAATTACAGTGATACTTCTCAAGCAACAGCAAATATGAGTTGTTCTGTCCAGTCACAGGTGCAGCATAGTTTGGCTTTCTGACAACTCCCCATTCCACAGCGACAAAGTATCCCATCAAGAGCCAAAGGCTGGCGGTAGCGGTGGAGAGAAGGCCTGGTCCACAGAGGGATCCAGTTTCTGGCAGACAGTGTTTCACCTTGGATGGAGTTGGTAACGATGTGAGCTGATGGGTGCATCATTGTGCATCTGCGAAGGGCAGACAAAGATGGCGGGCCTCGGACATCCAGCCCTCTTGCAGGAGGCAAGGCAGCAACAGGAGCAGTGCCAGTGGAGGGCCATGTCCTAGGGCTCAGTGCAGGTCTCGAGATAGACACTGGTGGGCAGGTGTCTTGGGGAGATGCAGCACACATGCACTGCGAGGAGTGACTCCGCGTTGGCAGTCCACAACACTTGACAGCTGTATTGATGATGAGTAGCACCTGGTATGGACCATGTCGGCTAGGCTGCAGGCCAGACTTCCTCTGATAGACCCGGACAAACACCCAGTCCCCTGGGTAGGGCGGACTTCAGATGGTTATTCAGGTAAGGCAGCTTGAACCTGTGAACTGAAACCATGGTGTCAGTGAATAAAGCGAAGGAGGCAGACATGTAGCGTGCAGATACTTCAGGTACAAGGGATAACTGCGATTTATTGTTTAAGTATATATGTACGTAGAATAGCCCCACCTGGAGCAGCATAGCTTCCTTTCTCAGCCTCCAACTGCTTCTAACTGACTCGCCACACACATGCCTACACCATTCACATACCGTGTTGACATCAGTAACACTCTAAGCATTCTCTTCAATTAGGCAGGCAGGGCACGCACACGAAATAGGAAGTATATGCAAGTCACAACAGTGTGCTCTATTTTTGCAACACTGTCTCTTTGGTCATTCTTTCTTTACCTGTTTTGTTTCTTTGTTTCTTCCTTACCTTCTTGCCTTCTTTTGTTCTTGTCTTCTATCTTTCTTGCTTCTTCCTTTCTTTCTCACTTTCTTTCCTTCTTTCTTCCTTTCTCCTTCTGTTCTTCTTTCATGCATTTCTTCTTTCTGCCTTTCATTCTTTCTCATGCCATTCCTTGTCTAGCCTCTATTTTCTTTCTTTCTTCCTTTTTTTGTCTTCTTTAATTGCAGCTTCTTTTTTCCTCCCTGTCTCTTTCTTCTTTCTTTTCTTCTTACTTTCTTTTCTTCCTTGTTTGCCTTTTCTTTATTTCTTTCTATCTATTTTTTATGTTTTTCTCAAAGACACGAGGCTGCCAGCCAACCAAGGTCAGTTAGGCTTTTTTTTATGTCTGCATTAGCCAAGACCTTTTCATTTTACTGAAATGATGTGTATGACATAGTTACCTATGGGGATCCACCCCTACGCCCTGCGCTCAGGCGAAGAACCTGGGGTGTGGCTGGACACAAAGCTCTCCTTTGAGTACCATACCAGGCGGGAGGCAGGCGCCTGTTTTGGAGTCCTGAGGGGCCTTCGTAAAACCCTGGATATGCTGCCTACTGCAGCCAGGAAGACCATGGTTAATGCCCTGGTGATATCGCGCCTTGATTATGGTAACATTCTGTACCTGGGTGCAACGGCTAAATGTATGCAGGGTGTGCAGAACACAGCAGCTCGTCTGGTTCTTATGCGCCCGAGTAGGGCCTCCTCAAAGGTGGCGCTGGCTTCCCTCCATTGGCTGCCGATAAGAGAGAGAGTCTTGTTCAAGGCACTGTGTGTCTGCCACCGTATTATTCAGGGGACGGCTCCATCCTATTTGTCTGATCTACTCACTCCTTATGTCCCAACACGCCAACTTAGATCAGGAGGGACGGGCCTGGTGTGCGTTCCCACTATTAAGTGAGCAAGGATGGGTGGGCGCTCTTTTAGTTTTTTGGCTGCACAGCAATGGAATAAACTCCCCTTGAGCCTCCGGGTGGAGGCCTTGGAGGGCACCTTCTGGAAAATTTGAAAACGCATCTCTTCCCCCCGGGATAGTCAGGGCTGGCTAGGTTAGGGTGTAGCAATCAGGGCAGTTTGCACCACAGCGCGGGGACACACTGGCCGAGTGTAACCATGCGCTTTATAAATGTGCCTATTATTATTATTACCTATGGGGTGTTTCAGCCAGTCTTCATCCATTAGTCTGTGGTTGTGTCTTTCACAGTTATCTTCCACCCACTCCAGCATGGATCAAGGCGCTATGCATCAGCCCACTTCAACCACTGACTGGCTTCACTATGGGTTACGTCAGACTGTCCTTTCACAAAGAGTACATCCACACACAAAGTAATTCCTCACAGTGCAAAGAAGTGCTATGGTAATGTGTATTTTTTGTGACCAATTTAGCTAATGTTTTTTTTTAGATTGATGAAGGCCTAGCAGCTTCCGGAACAATAACGTTTTGCAAAAAACAAGAATTGCCAAAAGGCTGGTGGCCAAGCCAGACCTCATGGCTTTTTTGCCAATGCTTGTTCTCAATTCAAATGAATGGAGGAAAGAACACATGGTAAAAGTCAAGCTACAGATAGACCCTAATAGGTAGCGTCCGGGCTCTTCTTTTGGGAAGAATATGAGAAAACCTTGAAGACTTGCAGGCACATGCATCAAGCTAGGATTTTGCGAGTCCTGAATTGCGAATATTAAGGATTCGCAATTAAGGACTCGCAAAATCCTATGCATGTAGGAATTGCTATAATCTTAGCGATTCCTACACATTCCTTATTTGCGACTCGCAAATTGCAAGTCGAAAATAAGGAATAGCTTCCCATTAGCTTCCCATTCATTCCTATGGGCCTACAGGCCCATAGGAATGAATGGGAAATTGCAAGCCAATTTGCGAGTACCTATAGGTACTCGCAAATTGCGCATGCAATTTCAAGGGTGTCAAAAGGACACCCTGATGCACCCCTGAAATTGATCCGTGCACATATGTTGCGCACACACATGTCCCAAGGACATATGTGTGTGTGTGTAACCTACAACTTTGATAAATGCACTTTACTGCATTTTTCAAAGTTTTCGCTATTTACCATGTGGTATGATTCCACAGTAAATAGCGGGCCCAAATAGCGAAATCGCTATTTTTAAAGGCATCTTGCATTGCATTTAAGGAATCGCAGTTTGCGATTCCTTAAATGCAATCGCAATTTAAGACATCGCAAACATTTGCGATTTCTTACATTGCAAGTGGCAAGTTGTTTTATGCATCGCAAAAACTTTTTTTGCGATCGCAAACGGACGATTTTTGCGCATCGCACTGTTTGCGATCGCAAAAAGCTTTAATGGATGTGCCTGTTGATACCTTGAGCTAGAGTAAAATGACCGGCTTCACTAATTTCAGCAGTCTTGCTTCATTGGACCAATCTTCAGAAGGAGGCTACTCTTGCCAGAACAATTTAGCTAAATGTGCTGTTCACAACATGAAGTAAAAAATGGAAGTGCATTTAAAAAAAGTAATGCTGAAGGCCGAAGTGTGCTTTAAGCAGGTATATAAAACAAAATCGTAATTGCGAATATAAACAGTACAAAATGTTATGTCCTACCCTCAACCGGAGATGTTTCTGTAAAATGGTAGAGGTGGGCGAGCCACTGAAAGCTCGAGCAAGGCGCTCGAGCCTAAAGCCTGGATCTGGCTCAGCTCGAGGTCCCGTTGAAACCTCGAGCCCATAACGAGCCAAGCTTTCAAGTGGCTTCTGCTTCTTACCCTACCTCTACCCCCGATGTGGCTTATTGACAGAGCTGCAGACGTTGGAACTGGGGAACCAAAGTTCGATTCTCAGCGTTGGCTCAACTTCCTGTGATTCTGGACAAATCACTTTTTCACTATGTGCCTCTAAAAATGAATGTGACCTTATGTAATGTAACTGGTACTCGCGAAAAGCGCTCCAGTACCTTCAGGGCCAGTTCGCGCTATATAAAGACTGCACAAAGAAATAGCAATAAAAAAGAAAATACGGCCAATGTCACATATGTAGGCATGGACTGACCTGTAAAGAAACATGCCTGTGGCTCCCTCTGAAAGTCTAACGGCTGGGAAGAAGCATGTCGAATGGCAGGTGACGATTTAAAGATGCACCCCTTTTATTCCACAAAACGCCAAAAAGTCCTTCAAGTCAGACTTGCTATGGAATGAAAAGATGCCTCGATCTAATATCATAATAGAGTCCAGTTTATGACAAAACATTCGCCCGATGGGAAGGAGAGCATGGTGCACAACGTGATCGGGCTTCCGTCTTGTATAAATCTGCTCGACACTACAGTAGTGAATATGCGTGTGACTTTACGATACAGTGACAGTGATAGAGATCAGGGTATCTAAAATATGCCCACTACCACGGATAGAGTAATCACACAGTTACACGCACATACATTCATCATACGCTAGGGCCCATTTCACTAACACATGCTCAAATACTCTACCAGCAATAAACCTGTGGGAAGAAAACACCTAAACACCCTGCATCAATATCAGGTCGATCAGATCTGGTTTTGTGACTGTCCTAATCAATAACATAATCTACACAACATATACAATAATGATCAAAAATATAAACCCAATAATTGACAAGAAAGAAAATTCAACACCATGTTTAAAATTATATTGCTTTATCTAAAATTAGTCAAAGTAAAATCAATCAGAATAAATCATTTCTCATAGTTACCTATTCTAACTAAGTGTCAGAACGGGTCAGGACAAGTCTCTCGGTAAAGTCTCTCAAGACGAAGTCCTTCAGCATCGATCCTCAGCAACACAATCTCACGCAGCGAAGGCAAAATGGCAAGTGGCAAAAGGGTGGCCAGAACCCTCTCTAAGCTAACAGTTTTTATAATAAATTGAACAAAGGAAAGATACATTGGAACATAGGAAAAATCATTATGTCCGCCGGACTTGCTGAGCAGAGCGAGAAGGAAAGGATGCAACATTGCAACATTTGTGAACCTCCGCTCAGGAAAAATACACATAGCGAAGACTACGGAACAGGAACCAAGAAAATAAAACATGTATCACATTAATCCGGCTTCTCCTCGGCCATCGAGCCACAGTTCAGAGTTTCCCTCTAAGGCTCCTTTGTTTTTCAAGATTGCCAAGGACACTTTCACTTCTCTTGGAGAACTCCCAAAAACTGCTGCTGTCCTCATGGAAAGTTTCATTCAAGGACCATGGTCAGTCAACTTCAAGACCATTTCCAGCAGGGGTCTCCCTCGTCACGTCTTTCACATATTCACTCGAGGCCAGGCTTCAAAATTCAGCCATCTTAATACAGGCCTCCATAAGCCACAATAGACCATCTTTAATTAAAGAGACAAAATAAACGTTACTACAGCATAATGATTAAACAGTGTTAACCCCACTAATACCCTTATGTGTATGCATTTATCTAGCTTTTGCAACATAAAAAAGCATTAATTCGGACAGCATTTTGTGCTCAAAATAAACAGCACACAGCAACGTTTAAACATGAAAACTTGCACGTTATTTTAGAAAACAGAAACAGCACACGCATGCTAACCCTCGTGTAACTTTCTCTTATGTTAAGACAAACAGATTGATTAATAAAAAACACACTTGCACAAGACAAATAATTAATTGTTATTTATTAATAATTAATAAAACGCATAGACATACTAGAGCTTCAAAAGCCCCTGAATTTTCTAAATGAAAACTCTGCTCCAGCAATCCCCCCTTTGGTGATTTTATCACCAAATAAACCCCCCAAAAAAAAAAAAATTAGTGAAAATTTAGTCCCATTTTAGGAGAAATCAGAAATGTCTTTTCCCCTTATACAACATTAAACACCAGTCACTCTTTCATCATCTCTCTTTGTCTCTAAGTAAACACTCTCCCTCAATTCTTCTAGTTCAATTTCTTGAGGTTCTCTTTTCAACTTCTTATTTTTCTTTTCCTTATTCAATTTCTTTTTCCCTCCCCTGTTTTTACAACACACACACACCAATCTTATTATTAATAAAGCCACAATTATACAAGACAAGGGAAACAATATTCTACCTATAATTGTACTACCTATTTTTGCAATAAAATCCTTAACAGCTATCATTTTATTAGCTATTTTAGTCCACAAACTTGTGGTAAATTTAAATTACCTAGACTTAATTTATGCGGTAAAATACAATACGAATAACTCAGTAAAAATAAGAGGCAGAATCCGTGGTATTCGAGGGTATAATAGGGAATTTATTCCTTACAAAGGAATGATGGTTCGAACCAGGCAATCGAGTTCCGTCACCACGAAGGTTCAGGAAGGGATCAGCAATACATTATTGACAGGTTATAATATATATAGTAATGTATTACAGAAAAGACAGATGCAGGAGGCGTTACAGCTGATAAGAATACACATACGTAATAAAAAGGCGTTACAATAGGCGTGCATAGAGGCGTATACTAAAAACGTCATTATGATGATGACACAAGTGGGTGGATCCATAAGAGAATCCTGCAAAGTCAGCAGAAATACATGGCAGAGATGCGCGCGCAGCTGCATGACGTGTGATTGACGTGTAACTAGAGGGTGAAGGGAACTTGACATTTAGCCCTACATGAGGAGACAGAAGTCTGGGGTGTCAGGACAACCTAGTCCCAAATCATATCTAATATCTTGTGTTTAAGGAACTATATTATCTAGAAGGAAAGGTCTTTTCGGACAGAGTCTATTCTATACTGACTGCTAGTGCGTGTACAAGCGTCTAAGTGTCTACATGAGATGCGAGGGGGCATGGGCCTACCATGGTAACGAGAGTCATGAATTACTTGCACGGAGACAGTAAGGCCGGGCCCTTTGATCTGCAGCAGGAGGGATGTTTACCTAAGCTACTAGACAGGAATGCATTTCTTGAGGAGCGGAACAGATAACTTGAAGGCTGAATACAGTTTTGGCAGGCAACAGGCCGGGCTAGGCACCGTTAGCCGCGCAGGAAGTAAGACAAAGTTCATGGATACAGATGCAGGTCCAGGCTGGAGCATTCAGAGGCAGAAGCAGGAAAAAGCTCGATGGCAGAATTCAGGGCCTACCTTGCCAGAGCTGGAAAACGTGAAAAGTATACCATATAAAGACGGTGGCAAGGCATACTTAGGAACGGAATATCTGACCCATTCATGGCAGATCTGAAAGAGGACATATTAACGTTGGACACAATTGTATTTGCGTCTTCATAGCTTGAAGTGGAGGGAACATACATGTACTTGTAGCATGTACATGGAGCCGTTGGGGTCTAGATAGGGGACACAATTGACCATAAAAATTCATATTTCCTCATTCCCTCCTTGTCCCCTACGGACCCTCATGAAATATCGATCTTCAGGAATCCATCAATCTGTTCATGTAACATCATTTGCTCTTCTTTCTTCTTCCGGGATCTTGAATGAAAACTTGAACGTGGAGTACACGATGTGGCACACAGGCCACAAATCGCTGGTCCACATTGTAGACATAGGCAGCAACTGAATACTATGAGAAGGCCAATACCTAGGAAGGATAGGACTTTCCATCCCCAGGCTGACAACACGCTCCAGAACCAACCGGACCATGTCCAAGTGCCTGCATTCTGATGTATCTGGTTTGCAATCTTGTGAAGACGAGTTATGGCTTTATATACGGATGGCGCGTTTTCTGGGATGAAAACACAGCAACTTGATCCGATGACCCTACAAGCTCCGCCCCTATCGGCTAGGATGACGTCAAGGACAAGACGATTTTGGAGAACAACAATCCGCATCGCAGACTGCTCCTCTGTTAAGTTGCCTAGGGCAGAGGTAGTTTCATTCACTACTGCTTCAAGAGTTCTGGTTAGTCTACGTATCAGTTTACTGTTTGAGACAACACCTATGTAAGGAAAGAGACCTTTATTGAAGTCTGTATATTGTTCCCATGCTGTTTCGGTGTAGTCAACAATCGGGATATCTCTCTGGGGTCTATGGTGTACTAGATTGGTATTTCTATGATAATCAGGAGGGGCTAGGAAAACAGGTGGCAGAAGGAATGCAATGTAACAGGTACCATCCCAATCTAAAGGTAGGCGTATATATGCGGTGTGACCACAGATGAAGTAGGAGTGACGGGAAGCTCTAAATGTAGACTTGCCTTTATCACTGAATTCGATCACAGTAGTACATTTACTATGACCCAGGTGTACTGAACCATTCTTTCTTACACAGAATTCACCTTTAACTGGTAATACTGACATAGCAGGCAAGACTAGTGCAGCTTCAGATTCAACATTTAGAATCATGAGGTTAAGTGTAAAATTACCTAATCCATATACTTCATTTTCTAGGTCAGTTCCTGTTCTTTTGGGAAGTCCCTCCTTGTTAGGATAACAGGCTTTAAGCAAAACTAAGTTCAGGTTTCCCCATACCCAGTTGCTCTGGTAAACTACAGTGTTTGAATCTAAAGAGTTAATCAAACTAAACCATGCTCCACAGGAACCATTGTGCGTAAATGGGTACGGAAAGAGAGGCAGAACTCCTTTGTACTTCTGATAGGGAGGGAGTCGGCCACATATCCAACAATTTGTAGCATTGCTGGTCTGGTGGGAATGATGTAACATACTAATGAATGTGTTGTTGCGCAGCGCAAATCTATAGGACAACTCATGTGGAGGTAGTTCACTAAAAGAATGTTCGGCTGTAACATTGTAAGCACGCTTGAAAATAGGATAGTACATGTGCAACAGTATACTTGCAGCAATAATAAAAAGACTTAGAAAAAACATAATCAACAATGTCACTATACAGTGACTATGAAGTGATTTACAGTATGCATGTTTCTTGAGCTGTTTCTGTCTATTTCTCTCTCTCATTCGGTCTAGAGGATACATGTCAAAGACTTAATTCAACCGATTCACCTTGGAGAGGACTTAAACAATCGAATTGTCTGACTTGCTAGACCTTAGTTTCAGTTTGTATTCCTGTGATTCGGTCTTTTCAACCAGGGGGAGTTTTGAATCAGTCTCTGGAAGGGGGCAGGGCTGAGAGTTCAGATCGGATGGTAGTCCATGAAATTTCTTGATATGACTCGAGTGTAACCAACCCTTGCGACCCTCGACCTTCACTGCTGTCCTCGTCGTTAGAAGAACCAGCTTTGGTTGTTGCCAGCGAGGCTCCAACGGGCTCCTCCTGTCGAAGTTTCTGATGAAAACTAGATCTCCAGGAACCACTTCATGGGGCTTTACCTCGGTGTTGTCGGGAAAGGCTGCAGCTACCTGTGAACGGCAAGATTGTAGTGCAGACATCAAGGAAGCAAGGTAATCTGTCAGCATATTACAATCAACATCAGTTATTTTACGAGGTATAGGCGTCCCCCACATATTTGGTGGCCTACCGAAGACCACCTCGTACGGGGATAGCCCTGTGCGAGAATGTGCTACCATTCTCATGTAAAATAGTGCAACCGGTAATGCTACTATCCAGTCGACACCTTTCTCTCTACAGATTTTAGAAAGTCGTATTTTCAGGGTCTGATTATGACGTTCCACGAGACCTGCTGCCTCGGGATGTCGGACACAGTGGAATTTCCATTGATAGCCTAACAAGAGTGAAATGTGTTTCATTAGCTCGGATGAGAACGGC
Source organism: Triturus cristatus (assembly GCF_964204655.1). Taxonomy (NCBI): domain Eukaryota; kingdom Metazoa; phylum Chordata; class Amphibia; order Caudata; family Salamandridae; genus Triturus; species Triturus cristatus. Next base: position 981,656,994 of record NC_140588.1, on the reverse strand, counting down.
TGGCCATTATCTGAGTACACGATTCGGGGCAAACCATACCGTGGGAAGAATTCACGAACTAATTGTTTGGCAGTAGTCGGGGCAGTGTAATCTGAGACGGGATACGCCTCTGTCCAACGGGAAAGAGCACATACAACTACGAGGACATATTTGAATCCTCGACATCGTTCCATCTGGATATAATCCATCTGGAGGACTTCAAAAGGGTGATCGGGAGGTTGAAATCCACCCTGCTCTACAGGTACGTCTTTACCTGGATTGAACTGACAACAAATCATACAAGTTCGGACTTTCTGTTTGGCTGCAGCTCGTAAGTGTTTGTTGAACCAAATGTGTTGAATACTGTCTAACATAGCTTTTTCTCCTAGATGTGCTGGACTATGTATTGTGTTAATGATAACTTGAACCATTGAGTCGGGGAGAAACCATATAGATTTTCCCTTCGTCATCCATCCCTGATCTGTTTGGATCCCTCCTAATTCAGTCCATTTCTTTATTTCCTCTGGTGTAGCATGTGTCTGTATGTCAATTACATCAATGGCGGGATCCTTAACTGTCATGCAGTGTGTCGGCGTCGGAACTATTGTCTTTGTCAAGTCAGTTGTATGAGTCTGATTCTGTGCTGTTTGCTTAGCTGTTCGGTCTGCTAGGTCGTTACCCTGGGAAATAATATCAATGACTTTTGTATGAGCTTTGCACTTCATGATAGATATTGAAATAGGCAGATGTATTGCATCTAATAGAGCTTGAATGAGGGGACCGTGTTGAATGTTGGCACCGTGAGAAGTCAAATAACCTCTCTCTCGCCAAAGGACTCCGAAGTCGTGTACAACTCCGAATGCATAACGTGAATCTGTGTATATGTTAACTTTTCTATTCTTGGCTTGAATACAGGCTTGTGTCAGAGCAATAAGTTCTGCTGCTTGAGCTGATAATGTGTCAATACAATTTGTTTCAATGACTTCGGTGTCTGTCGTGACTGCATAAGCGGCCACTAACTCTACTGTACTTGTTCTCATACATGAACCATCTACATAAAGTGTCAGGTCTGGATCTGGTAATGGGACATCTGTCAAGTCTTGTCTGGGTTTCGTCGTAATAGTAATGACTTCAATACAATCATGTGCCAGTGGGTCTGTTCCACTTAATGGCAAAAGTGTGGCAGGATTTAATGTACTACAACGTCTGATTTCTATGTGTGGCTGAAACAATGTGAGTTCGTAACCTGTCAGTCGTGCTATAGTCAAGTGTTGTGTCTGTGTCCGGTTCAAGGGAACTTCTACTGCGTGTGGTACTTGTACTGTCAATTGATGTCCTAGTACTATGGAATCGCTTTGTCTAATCGCTAGAGCTGTCGCTGCAACTGATTTCAGACACGCAGGAAGAGCTTGAGCTACGGGATCTAATGTGCTAGAAAAGTAAGCACATGGCTTGTGTGATCCTGCTTGTTCCTGAGTGAGTACTGATAAAGCAGTACCTTCGCGTTCTGTAACAAAGAGTGTAAAAGGCTTACTGTAACATGGTGTCGCTAAAACCGGTGCTTGGCATAAAGCTTTCTTTAAGTCTTCAAATGCTTGTGTATGTTCTGGAGTCCAAGGGAGGACAGTCGATGTCGCTGCCTCTTGGGTTGTCAACTGAATGAGTGGTTTTGCTAAAAATGCATATTGGGGAATCCACTGCCTGCAGTACGAAGTGAGGCCTATGAAGGCCCGTACCTCCTTTTGTGTCTTGGGTGGTGGCATGTTTACAATTAACTGGATGCGGTCAGGTGTGAGCTGTCTCCCCCATTTGGACAGCAAGTGCCCTAGGTACACAACTTGCTGGGCACACAATTGCAGCTTTGAAGGGGACACCTTGTGCCCCTTGTCGGCTAGGAAATGTAAAACCGTCAGTGATGCTTTTTCACATTCGGGTTCGCTTCGGGCGGTGATCAGCAGATCATCGACATACTGAAGCAGTGCAGTGTTAACAGGCATGTGGATACTGTCAAGTTGTCTTTTCAGTGCTTGGCTGTAGATGCTAGGACTTTCTGTAAATCCTTGAGGCGCGCGTGCGAATTTAAAACTTCGTCCATTTAAACTGAATCCGAACAAATATTGGCTTTCCGGATCGATTGGGACGCTGAAGAAGGCGTTCTTGAGGTCAATTACAGTAAAGAACGTTGCCTCTGAATCAATAACTGTCAGTAATGAAGAGATATCTGGGACCACGGGATATTGTGGTACAATGCATTTATTCAATTCGCGCAGATCAATAACTAATCGATATACTGGGGGTGCTTTTGGATCGGTTCGTTTAAGAATCGGAATGATCGGAGAATTACATACATTGGAGTCGGTTTCTACAACTACTCCTTGTGCAATGAGCTCGTCAATGATTTGCAGTAAAGCCACTACAGCATCTGGCGGTAACTTGTATTGTCGCATTCGTGGTAGTACCACTCCTGCTTTGAGTGTGACTCGATATGGTGTAATGTGCATACAACCTACATCAGTGGGGCCTTGTGCCCATAAATGTGCAGGTAGATTCTGTAACCGGTGATCCATGTCTCTAGACACGTAGTGATCTTTAAAGTCACGCAAAAATAGTCGTACTCCGTCCGGAGAACAACATATTATAGCTCCTAGAGCTTTCAATGTTTTTATACCTAACAAGTTTTCTGGACATGATTTCGTAAGCAATAGATCTGTAGTCCGTGTCAATGGACCGACTGTAAATGCAAGTGGTTGCGATACTTCGTTAATAGTAGGCTTTCCTGAAAAACCAAGGGAAATATTTTGTGAGCCTGAGAGGGGTGCCCCTGGGACTTCGTCGTGACTTATAGTTGTTCTGCTTGCCCCTGTATCAAGTAGAAACTTTCTGTCTTTCCCTAATACTTGACTCTGTACATAAGGACCCTCTTGATCTACAGGAACCTCAATAAGGGGTAAGCCAACTTCCCTCTCTAGGCTATTTCATGTGTAGCGCTGATACTCTGGATAGTCATTTTGTGCATACTGGTACATCTGTTGTGTCGTGTTTTGTGTTGCAGCAATAGGCTGTGGCTGTGGTTGTGGTACGGTCTGTTGTGCAGCTTGCATAGGCTGTACATTCTGAGGTACTTGTTGTTGGATCTGATCCTGTCTAGGCGGACGCGGTCTCTCCTTGGTTTTACCCGTAGAGATATTATGTTTCAGAACTGCACAATCGTTTATATAATGACCTGGCTGTTTACAATAGTTGCATGTCCCTTTAACGGGAACCGCTGAGTTACTGGACTGTGTCGCACCCTTTTTATGACCGTCAGCTGGAACTGACTGAGCGACAAGCATTTTCATTTTTGTGTCTTTCATACGTCTTTGTTCGTGTTCTTCTCTAATTCTATTCTGGTGATACTGTAACATTTGTAACATTTGTGAAGGGGTGTTAGCTTGCCAAGTGCTCTCAACTTTCAATACTCTGTTTTTAACCTGTGGCAGGGAATTCTCGACTAGTTTTGTTACAAAAAGATGTGGATATGACTCGCTATTTGCTTTCAGGCCGCTATTAATACCAAAACATTTTTCAAATCGGGAATAAAAATCACTAGTGTCTTCCTCGGGTTTCTGTTTACAAGCTGAGATTGCTCCCCAATCTTCCTTTTTCGTAGTTAATAAACATGGCAATACTTGTACTAATAATCCTGGCAATGCTTTTGTTTTGTCCCCAAGCCCTACGCCTGCAGTTCTGTTATTTTCTTCAGTTTCTAATGCGGTCCAATCAATCTTTTGGTCTCCCACCTCCCATTCTTTTTCTTTGAGTTTCTCATAAATACCGGCAGGCAACAATACTTTCAATATTTTCATAATGTCAGGATAGGTATAATCACCCATGAGTAACATGTCCTTTAGTTCACGGTGAAAACCTGCTGGATCTTTGTCATGGCTGGGCACCAATTTTTTCATTTCCAATAGTTCTATTTTAGTTATGGGCGTGTACACAAACACGCGTCTAAACGTATTGTCATCATTCCTGACTGGGTGTACTTCGCGTAAGGGATTCTGTCTGTCTATGTAATACGTTTTTCTCTCCATGGAAGGAGCTGGATCATGTTCTGGACACAAAAAGGCACTATATCTATGTCTGTATTCTAGAATAACTTTAATTAGATCGGTACCTAGACCTCTCCATTTATTCATGAGTAGTTCTATCAATATATCAGGTAGGGGACCAGGATCGGAGTGTTGGCCTTTATATAATATAAGGAGATGTTGTATCATGTATATACTAGCTAAACGCTGTTCGTCTGGGGCGAGATTCAGAAACGTGTGTGCTAGCGTATCATCACTGTATTTTTCAGAGCTGTCAGCCCATTGTACTGCTGACCTGGATAATTCTTGTTCATCCATAGAATCGAGCATATGGTACCCCCTTCGTTCTCGAAGTAATTTATCAGTAGCCTGGAATAAGTGTTCAGGGGTCCTTGGATTTGTAATAACTGTTTGAAAAATTCTGTTACATTCTGGACGTATCGGACGTATTGTTTTATTAAAAGATCTTCCTTTTCCTACATAAGCTATCATTTGTTTAGCTGGTAATTCTAATTGTCCTGCGTTCAATTCTGACTGTTCCTCATCCTCTTCCTCTGATTCAGTTTTCTCTGCTTCTACTCTTCTTTCATGTATTCGTTCTACTTCTTTTCTGATCCTTCGGCACATGACTTCTATACACTTCTGTTTATCATGTCTCCCGTCTGTTATATTCTGACCCCATTTGGTAAGTACTTGCATTTCCTCCGAATCTACCTCAGGCCTATCTCTGTTTCTGATCAAGCAGTTTATGAAAAAGCGTAACAATAATTTTTGCATGTCTACTTTCTGGTATTCCATGGCTTCGGCAATACTTTCAGGACCTAGCCCTGTTTGGATAAAGCGATATATTTTGTCTAGATGTTCAACCATTCCTGGTAACGTCATTAAATAGTTTGCAGCTCGTCGTAAACGTACTGAAGATAGCAACATTCTGTCGTGTTTTCCTGGCACTGGGTCATATCTACAATCTGAAAGAGGCTCATTTAATATATTGTCATTAGCTCTTTGGGGTGTACGTTGGTATGCTAAATCCCTATAAGTCAATCTAGTTGTTGGCGGTGGCGTGGAAAAACCTCCTGTCGCACCTCCCGAGGTGCCAAGTCCAAAAGGATTTGTTGGGTGTAGGGTAGAGAGTGTGGGTGCAGGAAGGACTGTAGAAACAGATGGAATGGTTAGAACTTGAGTAGGAGTTTGTTGCTGCGGAGGTGGGTGTAGCTGATTTTGGGTTTGAGCGTCGTTAACGGGTGGTGTGCGTGGCTGCGCACCATTAGCATATTCGGGGGCTGCATCGTCTAAATAGGAAGAAAGGAAAATGTCTTTTGCGGTCTTGGGATGTACTTTAATCGGGAGTAACGGAGGTGGCAGATCTTTTGGTACCTCCAAGGTGGCCTTAGGCAAACCCTCGGCCAGAAGAGGATACATACCATTCATAAGAGTGTTTCGTTGTCTGTCTACTTGTTCTGTTTTTACTCGGATACCTTCGCCAATTAATATGTTTTCTCGGGCCTTTTCTGAATCTTCCCTACTTTTCTCTTCCTTTCTGAGCGCTTTCTCTGTGCGTCTATGCGATTCTTTACGCCATAGTTCAATGGCATCTTTCTGTGACTGTCTAGCTTTCTTTTTCCATAATACTTCTTCTATTCTCATGATGCAATCTGCATCCCATGTTCCAGCAGCGGGCCATCTCTGACTCTCTGCTAAATCCTTGGTGTAGTCCACCCATAGATCAAGATATAATACGGCATCTAGGCCATGTTTATGGTACATAAAGTACCCTGGAGTGTCCCTAGGTGGAAAGGGAACAGCTTCCTCGAGTATTCCTTTTCTAGTTTTTATCTGTCTTAATTTTGAAAATAACGGCATCTTGAACCTTGTTACTTAATCCTTACTTTACTCGGACTTGAACACAATTTATACAATAAACACAATAATGAAGATCGAACAATCACTCATACCACGACATTTAAAACATATCAAAACATTTTAGAACGAACAATAATAATTAGAATAAAACTAGTTAACTGCATAATGCTAAATATACTGTATGTACTGCTAAACAGCACAGATACACTGCTAACACAGTGCAGACCAGGTCTGTGTACCCAGACCCGTCTTGACCGGCACAAACTAATGTGCACGTCTAGATGCGTCCCCAGCAACGGTACTCACCGGGAAGCACGGAATGGAAGGCCTCGGAAGTCTGGACTGGACTAGACCAAACTGGACTGGACTCGACTCGTGACTTAGATACTTCGGAACTTCGGAATCTGGTGGGCCTCTGTATACCTCGGATCTTGCTCTCTCAGCTAGGCTCTGGTCGGGATTCTCCGCACTCCTCACCGCCTCGTCTGGGTGTTGATCGCAGCCTCAGTCGCCCCCGTTGGCCTGAGGGAGATACAGGAAATCCTGCAGGTACGCGTAATTGTCCGTCCGGCTGTGGCAGGAGACCGGGTCTGCAACGCACCTCCGGCGCGTGGGGTGTGAGAGGTGTCCCTGTTCGGGCGCCAATTATGTGGTAAATTTAAATTACCTAGACTTAATTTATGCGGTAAAATACAATACGAATAACTCAGTAAAAATAAGAGGCAGAATCCGTGGTATTCGAGGGTATAATAGGGAATTTATTCCTTACAAAGGAATGATGGTTCGAACCAGGCAATCGAGTTCCGTCACCACGAAGGTTCAGGAAGGGATCAGCAATACATTATTGACAGGTTATAATATATATAGTAATGTATTACAGAAAAGACAGATGCAGGAGGCGTTACAGCTGATAAGAATACACATACGTAATAAAAAGGCGTTACAATAGGCGTGCATAGAGGCGTATACTAAAAACGTCATTATGATGATGACACAAGTGGGTGGATCCATAAGAGAATCCTGCAAAGTCAGCAGAAATACATGGCAGAGATGCGCGCGCAGCTGCATGACGTGTGATTGACGTGTAACTAGAGGGTGAAGGGAACTTGACATTTAGCCCTACATGAGGAGACAGAAGTCTGGGGTGTCAGGACAACCTAGTTCCAAATCATATCTAATATCTTGTGTTTAAGGAACTATATTATCTAGAAGGAAAGGTCTTTTCGGACAGAGTCTATTCTATACTGACTGCTAGTGCGTGTACAAGCGTCTAAGTGTCTACATGAGATGCGAGGGGGCATGGGCCTACCATGGTAACGAGAGTCATGAATTACTTGCACGGAGACAGTAAGGCCGGGCCCTTTGCTCTGCAGCTGGAGGGATGTTTACCTAAGCTACTAGACAGGAATGCATTTCTTGAGGAGCGGAACAGATAACTTGAAGGCTGAATACAGTTTTGGCAGGCAACAGGCCGGGCTAGGCACCGTTAGCCGCGCAGGAAGTAAGACAAAGTTCATGGATACAGATGCAGGTCCAGGCTGGAGCATTCAGAGGCAGAAGCAGGAAAAAGCTCGATGGCAGAATTCAGGGCCTACCTTGCCAGAGCTGGAAAACGTGAAAAGTATACCATATAAAGACGGTGGCAAGGCATACTTAGGAACGGAATATCTGACCCATTCATGGCAGATCTGAAAGAGGACATATTAACGTTGGACACAATTGTATTTGCGTCTTCATAGCTTGAAGTGGAGGGAACATACATGTACTTGTAGCATGTACATGGAGCCGTTGGGGTCTAGATAGGGGACACAATTGACCATAAAAATTCATATTTCCTCAAACTCCCAACTTCAAGTGGTACTAATTCTTCATGCAAATTAGTAATATTTTTGATATAGACCTTTAGGTCCTTACTTTCGTCAGGAATGTAAGTGCAACAATGTTGAACTTCCAATATTCCACAAACTCCACCTTCCTTGGCCAATAGAATATCAAGGGCAAGTCGATTTTGCATAGACATGGCACGTACGGCACTTAATTCCGTATTCACCAAAAGAAACCCTCCTGCGGTATTTGTCGATAAGCGATCAACCACTGTAGACAGTTTCCGAATTCCATAAGCATTTAAAGAAATTCCCACTGCTGGAATCAAAACCCCAAAAATATCACCCACAATTTCAGACCAAGTTTCTCTCTTAAAACGTGTTAATAAGTTAATATCTTCTACATCTCTCATTTTATCTGTATGAAAAATCTTAGGAAAAACCAGGCCCACATAACATGTGCCATACCAATGGTCAGGCAACTTGTAATAAGCCTTGTTCCCACAAACATAGTACACTCCTGGAAAAATTGTATCTTCTCCACCTCTGAAACCCCAACCTGTCGCAATGAAGTATGTATCATGGCACTCACTAGTCCCCACAAAATATGTATCATATTGGGATTTCCTTCTGGTAATACAAAGTTTACCTTTCTGCGGTGCATCTAGAGCTAAAGTTGGACTAGCCCCATTCTTCAACTCTTTTCCCATCTCAATGTCCCAAATTGTCTCACTCACTTCATATTTTCCCCCTTTCTCATGCATGTTCACTCTCCTTTCCTCTACCATATCCAGGAAAGCTCTCTCCTCTTCTTTCAAACTGCAAGTTAAATTATTCTTAAAAATGTAATCTAATGTTAATCCTTTTTCTTCAATAAAAATCTCACCAAAAGTGTTAGCTTCTTTAGCTGGATTCAGCTCGTTGTTCATTGGCAAGTGCCCAAAAATACTATTTCTGTTAGACATCTTATAATCTACTTTCCCTAATAAATAAAAAACACTACTTAAAATACTACAAGAAATACCATATGTAGCTGGTAAATGGTGATAAGTAACACCCTCTGAAACAGATGCAGGTAATTGCATACAGACGTGGCAATCCCTTACTTCCATTGTCTTCACATATTCATATAACAGTTTAGAAAAAACATTACTAGAAAAATTATTAATTGACCTATCTTTGTGTATGTAACTACTACTTCTAATTGGAACTACTTTTTGTGAATTCTTCTCTACATTAGTCACATTTTCTATATTCATTCCAAACTCTACTCTAAAAGTAACTAATAAAACTAAAACACCCCATAGAAGCATTAATAATCCAGTACAACAGCAGCACATTTTACACCACCTCTTAAAGAAGGCACATCTATTTCTATTATCCTCTATGTTAGCCATTTTAGTTTAGCCTCTACTACTCCACTACTGTTTGAACTTCTTCAATTCTTCAGCAATTCTTCAGCTTTCAGTTTATCCAAATGATCTGTTCGTTCACTTGATCCAAGTGAATCCTTCTTTCACTCAGTTTGGATACTTGTCATCCTTTACTTCAATTTCTTCAACATCAAATTGTATCAGATCTCCAACGTCAAGATCCTCAGTACTCGACTCTTCTCCAATGTCAGTCAAGAGTACTTTCAGAATTTCACCAGTATCTTCCTCAACCACTTCTCTCAAGACCACTTCCGGATTATCTCGAGTCACTGTTTCTTCTTTTCCTCCTTCAGACAGTGCCACATAAGACCATTCCGGTGATCTGTACTTTTGGTTGGGTCTTCTTACTCTTTTTATTTCCACTGGTTCGTTTGATTCCTTTGATGCTTCTCCTTCAGCTTTTGAACTTTGACTCGAAACTTCATTCACTTGTTCAGCTTTCGATGAATTTTCTCTTATCACTCTGTATCTCAGCCTCTTAACTCTGTTGTTAGGCCAACGATCTCCTCTTAACACCTTTTTCGGCTTTATTTCTTTATTACTCCTTTCTCCAATCCAAGTTCTCTTTCTTAGAACTCGACCCTCTGTTTGTTCATCCTCATCATCTGTTTCAAGTGCCTCTTGTTTCCGTTTTCCAGCAGCTTTCTTCTTTTCCACAGATTTTTTCACCACTGTTTGAGACTTCCCTACTCCTGTCCCTCCTCGGGTCTCCGACACGCAATCTTCTTGCTGTCTACTTGTCCCTTCACCTGACTCATCAAGAATGTTCCCTACACCTCCTCGGGGGTCTTCCGCAATCTGTCCCTCTCTATCTTCTTCTGACCCTACTTCTTCAAGTATAATCTCAAGTGGTTCTTCAATCTCCTCCTCTTCTGATTCAGGAGTAGTCTCTGTGTGATTTCTTTTTTCTTTTCTTTTTCCTTCGCTGCTGTTTGAAACTTCAGGCTCTCTTACAGAATCTGATCTTCTCTCTGATACTCGCAGTGATTCTCTTGAAGCTCTCTCTGCTTCTTTTCTCACTGATTCCGTATCATCAATATCTTCACCATCACTGGAATCTGACTCTTCAAAATACTCTTTACCAGTCCCTTCTTTCGGGTTTGGAACTCTCAGAGTATGACTTGCATGTACCCAGTGCTTCACTCCAGCACACTTTACTGCAGTCGTCGTAGTCAGAATAACTTGTCTTGGCCTTCCCCACCTTGGAATCAAGCAATTTCCTCTTCTGTGCACCTTAATCCTCACCCAGTCTCCTGGACTCAGATCATGGGCTTGCTTCTTCTCAAGTGTGGTAGCTTCTTCTCCAACCTGGTGAAACACAGAATGAACTGCGTCAGCCAGGCCTTTACAGTAATCCAAAATCATGTCATCAGTTATTGTCACCAACTTATTGACAGGCACGAATGCATGACGCATAGCACGTCCCATGATTATCTCGTGCGGACTCAAACCAGTAGTTCTATCTGGAGTAGATCTCATTGTCATCAGAACTAGAGGCAAAACATCTGGCCATTTCATGCCAGTGGCTAAGCACATTTTTCCAATCCTATTCTTGATCGTGCCATTAATCTGCTCAACCACACCAGAAGCCTCTGGTCGGTATGCACAATGTAGCTTCTGCTGTATTTTCAATGCTTCACAAATCAAACCCATGAGCTCATTTTGAAAGTGTCTACCTCTATCAGACTCAACTGTAACTGGAAACCCGTACCTAGGAATCAACTCCCTCAACAGTAATTTTGCCACTGTCAATCCATCATTTCTTCTAGTCGGGTAAGCTTCCACCCACCTTGAAAACAAACAGACTACCACTAGAACATACCTCAGTCTGTTTACTTGGGGCATCTCAATGAAATCAATCTGCATTCTTGTAAAAGGACCTCCTTCTCTGCCTATTGTTCCCAGACTCACCACTGTCTTTTTCCCAGTGTTAAATTGCTGACAAACTAAACACCTTTGACAGATGCTCTCTGCAATTGTCCTGAACTTTGCATTGTACCAGGTTTGTTTAAACGACCTAACCATCGCGTCTCTCCCCAAATGTCCCTGGCCATGATACATCCTTGCCATTGACGACAAGATTGAGTTAGGCATGGGTCTGCCATCTCTGTAGACCCAAACATGGTCTGTTTCTCTTGGAGCACATCCTGCCTTAATCCAATCTTGTTTCTCTTCCTCTCCTGCCTCATCTTGTAACTGTTTCACTTCATCCCAGGTCTCTAGGACATTAGTAAACATCACAGAAAGAAAAGACATTTCCCCTTCTCTGTCCCTGTTAATGGACTGATTTGTCTTGGCACAGTACTGCGCAACATCATTGGCGTACCTGTTTCCAATCGTTATGAAATCCTCCCCCTGACCATGGGCAGCACACTTTACAACTGCTAACTCCTTAGGCAGCTGTATCGCCTCAAGCAATTTTCCAATCATTTCAGCATTCTTTATTGGAGTTCCACTCGATGTCAAGAAACCTCTTTGTAGCCAAAGTTGGCCAAAATCATGCACCACTCCAAATCCATACTGACTATCAGTCAACACAGTCGTCCTCAAATCTTTCCCAATCTCACAAGCTTTTGTCAATGCTATTAATTCAGCAACTTGCGCAGATTTCACTCCTTTCAATGGTGATGCTTCCATGACCTCTGAAACTTTGCACACCGCATATGCTGCACATAGCACACCATCATCATTCCTCAAGCATGATCCATCCACAAACAACACATGGTCATTCTCAGGTAAGGGAATATCCCTTATGTCTGGTCTCGGTTTCGTACAGTACTCAAGCACATCCAAACAATCATGATCATCTTCCATCTTTATACCCACATTTTCAATATCCGGCAAGAGTGTCGCTGGATTCACATTCACACATCTCTCAAGAGTCACATTTGATGCTCCCAGAATCACTTTTTCATACTTAGTCAACCGACTATGTGACATGTACTGAGTTCTGCTTCTTGTCAAAAGAATCGCCACATTGTGAGGTACGAATACCCTTACAGGATATCCCATTATGATTCCCTCACTTTGTTCCAGGCTTCTGCATGTTGCAGCCACAGATTTTAGACAACCTGGTAAACCCACAGCTACAGGGTCAAGTGTTGATGAGAAGTACGCAATAGGCCTTCTCAATTGTCCATGCTTCTGGATTAACACTGAAAGTGCACATCCATTTCTCTCACTGCAGTACAGCTCGAATTCTTTTTCATAGTCAGGCATACCCAAAGCTGGAGCCTCACACATTTTACTTTTGAGCTCTTCAAATGCTGCCATTTGTTCTGCATCCAGATCCAATGGATCCGTCATTTCACTTTTTGTTAATTTAATCAGTGGCTTTGCTATCAGAGAAAAATTAATTATCCACTGACGACAATAACCCACCATACCCAGGAACATTCTCACTTCTCTTTGGGTTTTCGGAGCTTTCATTTCTCTGATTATTCTGATCCTGTCAGTAGTCACTTTTCTCAGACCTTTTTCAATATTATGTCCAAGATAATGCACCTCTTTCTTGCAAAATTGCAATTTGGCTGGAGATACCTTTAACCCTCCATCTGCCAGATGATTCAGTAAAGCTATGGTATCCACTTCACAAGCTTCACGTGTCTTTGATGCCACCAGTAGGTCATCAATATACTGCACTAGCACTGAACTTTCGGGCATAATCAAACTCTCCAACGATTTCTTCAATAACTGATTGAATATCGAAGGACTCTCTGTATACCCCTGTGGGATTCGACACCATGCTAAGATACGCTGGCCAAACCTAAATGCAAAAATCGGCTGGCTACCATGATGCAATGGAATTGAAAAGAACGCATGACACAAATCAATCACTGTATACCACTCAGCATCATGTGGAATTTGATACAGAATCACTGATGGATTTGGCACAATAGGACAACATGCCACCACAATTTGATTAACTTTTCTCAAATCCTGTACGATCCTAAATTTCCCATTGGGCTTTTTTAGTCCCATTATCGGTGAATTACACGGACTACTCAATAGTTCTCTCAGAACTCCTTGCTGAATCATTTTCTCAATTATAGGAGTTATCCCTTCAATTATTTCTGGTGTCATTTTGTACTGAGGAATGTTAGGATATGTAATTCCCTCTTTCACTGCAATTTTCACTGGATCTACATTATTCATCAATCCCACATCCTCTCCTGTAAAATCCCAAACTGCTCTTTTCACTGTGTCTCTCAGCTCTTGAGGCAAATCCTCCGGATTAAACACAGCAAATGCACCAATTAACTCACTTTCTCTATTTTCTAGAGTCATTCGGTAGAAAACATCATCATCTGGTGTCTCAAAAGCTATTCCATCTGGTGTACAAAAAATTGTGCAGTTCATCTTACACAATAAGTCCCTACCTAACAGGTTCACTGGACTCGTGTCACAGACAATAAATCTGTGCATGTCTGAAAATTTCCCTATCTGTACTCTTACTGGTTCAGTAAGACGTGTTCTGATTTGTGTATTGGCTACACCAACTACTTGGATTGCTTCATCCGAGAGAGGAAGATTTCTAACATCTGTTGACCTGACAGTTGATCTTGTCGCACCTGTGTCTACCAAAAAAGTAACACTCTCCTCATTTATTTTCCCATCCACAAATGGTCCTGCCTGGTCTATTTCTAGAGTTGCACCAAGTATGCACTCTTCCTCCTCTCTTCGGCACCGTCAATAATCACCCTCAGACTCACTCCCTTCACTCTTTAACAAGTACTGCTGTACTTTGTTAGAACGTCTTGGTTTGTTTACCTGCTCATCATTGTAGAATCCTGAATCCTGATTATACTTTTGTACCCCTCTATTCTGCGGCAAGGGCGGTTTTGGCTCTTGACTCTGCTGTCTCACAACTTTCTGTTGTTGCTGTTGATTATTCCCTTCGTTCTGGTTCTGCACCTGTTGATTTAAAGGTTTACTCTCATTACTCACTAATGGTGGATTAGGACATTCAGATCTCCAATGTCCCAGTTGGCCACAGTTGTGACAAGGGAACTTTTTCTTCGCTTCCTCAAGACTTCCTTTTCCTTTTCCTGCATATCTGGGTCTATTTCCTGCATTATTTCCTGGATTATTCGCCTGTTCCACCAACTGTGCTTCCTGTCTTTCTGCAACTTTCACTTGTGCCCACATTGCTTTCTCTTTCAGCTTTCTTTGTTTTGCTTCAATTTCATCACTGAAGTATTTTGCATGTCTCAGAATCTCATCTACTTTTTTACTCTGCCAATCCACTGTGTGCTCACGAATTCTCTCACCTATTTCAGGTCTTAGACCATATACAAATCTGTATACAAAGTGACTCAAATCTTTGTCACCCAGGTGTTCATCTCCACTGAATTGTTTAAAAGCCAGTATCAACCTCTCGTAAAAAGCATGAACTGATTCTTTTGCTTCCTGTTGTGTTCGATCTATCTTAACCCAGTCTGTCTCTTTTGGAGGAACTTTACTCTTCAGGTATACCATCACCTGATCATACTTCCTCATTACTTCTGGATCTGGTGCCCCTGTTCTTGAATCTCTTGGATATTCCTCAGTAGGCCAACTCACAACTATTTTACACTCAGTCCACAAGTCTGCTGGAACAATTATATCAAACAGACTATTCAGGTCAACCCACAGCACTTTTGACAATTTCACAAACCTATCTACCTGCCTATACCACTCGACGGGCTTTTCTCTCAATCGAGGGAAATCATTCGTAAATGATAAAATATCCTGTCTGGTCCATGGAACATGTACATATCCTCCTCCAGGTATTTCTCTCATAGGATAATTATCCACTGGTTTCTCTTTTTCTCTTACTGGAAATGCCGAATAAGTTGTTCTATCTACAGATTCCTCTCTTTTCTTATACCACCTATCCTTCCACTTTTCAACATCACCCCATCTTCGCAATAATGCCACCATTTCTTTAATCTGTCCTGTTCTACCAGAAGCATTCAAATTTTCAATGTCCTTCTCTGTAAAATCCATCCTGTAAGTTCTCTGTAAAGCTTTCACTTTATCAATGTCAACTCCTTGTTCATTTGCTATTGCTCTTAGCCTGTCATGTGTATTCCTTGCTCTCCAGGTAACACTTTTACACATAAACAACAGCTCACCATCATGATGACTCTTCAGGATTTCTGCTGGAACTGTTCCTGTCACAAGCTCTTCTAATTCTATACGTAACCTAGCCACATCAATAACTTGTGAATCCTTATCCTTTTTCTGAAGAACCTTCATCCAATCATTCAAATCATCAACTGTTATTTCAGCAGTTTTTCTCACTGGAACCACTCTTTTCTGCGGTTCTAAAATTGGCATCCCTGAACAACTAGGTTCACTAGCATCCAATAGTTCACTACATGTGTCATGTCTTGTTTGTCTCAGGTCACTTCTTTCTGCTCTTTTATCTGAATCTCCTGAAGGACCAACTGAATTTGTCAAATTATTCCCAACATATGGAATCACTAGTCCATTCTCACCTGCTCTCTGTTTGTCAAACACAGGCATAACCGGACCTATTGTTACAGGCACCGTAACAGCTTCCAGATTCTTCGTTAACTCCCTAATTTTCTCAGTCAGTTCTGTTGTCGTTTTTGCTAATTTTCTGGCATTTTCCTCACTACTTCGATTCTCTCTCTCCCTGAAAGAACTACTACTTCTTGATTCAGGTGTCACTTTTTCTTTCTCAATAATACAGACTGTATCTCTTATCGGAGAAACAACTGGTGTACTCTCATCTGGTTCTGGTCTATATGGAGGTGGTCTCTTGTAAATCATGTCATTTAAGACCTCATCATCATACTCATTAACTCCAGCTGCTCCTTCTTCAATTGTTCTCATAGGATATAATCCCTCTGACATATTAACATCTCGCCATCTTTTCATCCGATCATGATGTGTTTCACGATCATGTCTCCTCCCAAACATATTCCTGTAATACCCTCCAGATCTTTGCTTTTCTCGCTCATGAACTTCCTCTTCCCATTCCACTAAAGCCTCGAACTGCGTAGGTCTTGGCTTCGGGTCCAGACGTACCATCTTTTCCCGTAAATTTCTCAACACGGCCAAATTAAATGAACCATGTTCTGGAAATGCTAGAACACCATCTTCTTTAGTATACCTAACCCAATTCTGCAACCATATACAGGTATGTAATCCATATTTCGCAACCATGAAGGATGCAGGTGTTTTCGCTGGAGGTAGCAACTCACCCTCTCTCGTTTTAACCTCTTTATCCTTGGTAAACCACCTTTTAACTTTCCCAAAGAATGTTTTTTTCTTTTTTTCCTCTTGGTAATACATTTTAGCGCTTACCAAAACTCTCTACTCTCTTCGTATTATAAATATACAATACGAGCTTCTCAACCAATAGCAGCGCGACTCACACTAACGCACCAATCCTGGAGCGTTTACGTCACTAAACAGCTCTTCCAATCCCTGCGCGGCTCACACTAACGCACCAATCCTAGCGCGAACCCTATTCTGATCCACTATCCAATCAGAGCGCGGACTTTCTGACGTCAACAGTCGCTGCAGTCGCTTGTCTCCTGTCTTCTGTCACTCATCTACCCCTCCTTTACAAAATCTTCTCAGTAGACTTCGTGTCACAATTTCTACAAAATCTATTAGTTACAACATAAAAACATCTCCATTGTCTGCTTCGCTAACCACAGAATAGTAAAAGAGAGTCTATTTTTCATAAGAAACCTTTCATTGACACAGTAGCACTTCTTCTACTCTGCCCTACTAACATACATTCATTAACTGTTTCCTCTAGGACTTGTCCAAAGAGTCTTACAATCAACTAAATGTATATACATTCACGCACATTCATGCAAGAAAAATATAGTACATACACACAGAATCCTGTTCTCGGGAAGCAGCACACAATCTGTCCCACTACAAAATTATAACATACATTAACTAAGCAACTTTGCCCAGTTCCTCAAACAAGCTCAGAGAATACCTATTACTCCTCCCGCGATAAGCTTTAACGGAAATCCTTACGGATCCCTGGGACTTAAGACCAGAGTTTCAAAGGTAACCTTCACTACGATACACACTCCTTACATACCAGAAATATCTAATAGTAACATACAACAATGTCACTGATTCCGAACCCAGACAATGTGAACGCGCAACTTCAATTGTCACACGTTATTCCTTACAATCCCGTCTTTCCCGAGAGCAGCATATACTTCCCTCTGCCCTACTATGGAACTGCTACAACAGCTTCCAAGTTCCAGAAGCACTACATATAACTCAACATGACGACTTCAACATATAATATTAGTACATATACCAATATCGACAAAATAAAATCAATAATCAATAAGCTAATGTACAAGCAATCTTATCAGATCAAGACAACCATCAAAACCATCCTCTGCTACCAGGAAATTGATAGAGATCAGGGTATCTAAAATATGCCCACTACCACGGATAGAGTAATCACACAGTTACACGCACATACATTCATCATACGCTAGGGCCCATTTCACTAACACACGCTCAAATACTCTACCAGCAATAAACCTGTGGGAAGAAAACACCTAAACACCCTGCATCAATATCAGGTCGATCAGATCTGGTTTTGTGACTGTCCTAATCAATAACATAATCTACACAACATATACAATAATGATCAAAAATATAAACCCAATAATTGACAAGAAAGAAAATTCAACACCATGTTTAAAATTATATTGCTTTATCTAAAATTAGTCAAAGTAAAATCAATCAGAATAAATCATTTCTCATAGTTACCTATTCTAACTAAGTGTCAGAACGGGTCAGGACAAGTCTCTCGGTAAAGTCTCTCAAGACGAAGTCCTTCAACATCGATCCTCAGCAACACAATCTCACGCAGCGAAGGCAAAATGGCAAGTGGCAAAAGGGTGGCCAGAACCCTCTCTAAGCTAACAGTTTTTATAATAAATTGAACAAAGGAAAGATACATTGGAACATAGGAAAAATCATTATGTCCGCCGGACTTGCTGAGCAGAGCGAGAAGGAAAGGATGCAACATTGCAACATTTGTGAACCTCCGCTCAGGAAAAATACACATAGCGAAGACTACGGAACAGGAACCAAGAAAATAAAACATGTATCACATTAATACGGCTTCTCCTCGGCCATCGAGCCACAGTTCAGAGTTTCCCTCTAAGGCTCCTTTGTTTTTCAAGATTGCCAAGGACACTTTCACTTCTCTTGGAGAACTCCCAAAAACTGCTGCTGTCCTCATGGAAAGTTTCATTCAAGGACCATGGTCAGTCAACTTCAAGACCATTTCCAGCAGGGGTCTCCCTCGTCACATCTTTCACATATTCACTCGAGGCCAGGCTTCAAAATTCAGCCATCTTAATACAGGCCTCCATAAGCCACAATAGACCATCTTTAATTAAAGAGACAAAATAAACGTTACTACAGCATAATGATTAAACAGTGTTAACCCCACTAATACCCTTATGTGTATGCATTTATCTAGCTTTTGCAACATAAAAAAGCATTAATTCGGACAGCATTTTGTGCTCAAAATAAACAGCACACAGCAACGTTTAAACATGAAAACTTGCACGTTATTTTAGAAAACAGAAACAGCACACGCATGCTAACCCTCGTGTAACTTTCTCTTATGTTAAGACAAACAGATTGATTAATAAAAAACACACTTGCACAAGACAAATAATTAATTGTTATTTATTAATAATTAATAAAACGCATAGACATACTAGAGCTTCAAAAGCCCCTGAATTTTCTAAATGAAAGCTCTGCTCCAGCAACAGCACTACTGTGAGTGAGAGAGCACCTTTGACTCCACAGCGTCACATTTGTAAATTAGCCAGTGAATAAGTGAGCCAACAGACAGTTTGGCACTGATTGGCACTTGTAGGGGCTGATTTCTACAAAATAAAAGCAGAAAACGTGGATAAATCGCGGCTTCCCTGCTTAAATTGTGTGATATTTGACAAATATTTTATTTCAGCTAAGTTCCTTTTTCTTTATTATTCCACATGAAAGCACGTCAAATATATGGGATCAGAATACAAGGGGGCAGATTTATGAGCCCCTTGCGCCACTTTTGCGTCACTTTTCCCATGTTAAAAGTGACGCAAAAGTGGCGCAAGGGGCTCATAAATCTGCCCCAAGGTGTACAAAAACCTATTGTGTTTGTTTTAATAGACCATAATATTTCTCTGTGATATTATGGGTTACATACAGGGTTTACATGACAACTGTCTTGCCTTTTAATTCACTCATGGTTTTAATAAGAATTTCTCAGTGAAGTGCAATAATGTGACATGATGTCAAAACTTCTACATGTTAAAGGAATACACTTTTTTGACTTTTGAGGGGACTTTATCATATGTTTCGTGATTTTTGGTGTATGACTTTCATAAAAACATTTTCAGGGCTCGGCTCCTATGCGGGCTCTAAGAGCCTTTCCTCAGCTCTCTCTGTTAATTTGTTGGCCCGCTCACCTCTATAAAATGGGAAACAGACTTCAATAGGGTTATAAAAGTGTCTCTAAAGAAATGTCCTAATTTCTACTGAAATGAGCCTTGGCAATATCTGGTGGAATGTACCAACTTCAGAAAGGTAGAGGTATTCATTGAAAGCCAGCGGGGACCTGCAAAGGCCACAATGCAGCCTGACCTCTGCCCTGTTCTTTATCCAGGCAAAATAGAGAGGAATCTTCTAATCCGCTCCCACACAGCAGATTCACTTTCCTCTTTCACTTGGGATTAACCTCAAAGGTACTGTGTTGGTTGTACTTCCACAGCCCCTGCAGTAGAGAATGTTATCGCCCGATCGCAATTTTCTCTTGTGTTCCTTCTTTAGAGGGCGCGCATTTCTGAAAACACCACCAAGTGTTTCATTGTCGTGCTTAGTGTAGTGAATACTTCTGCAAAAATGCAAGCATTTAAACGCAAATATATCGAAGCGAAATGTGAGGCGCATGGCTCTTGAAAGACAGTAAATAGACTGTCATTGCAGTAGTGCAAGAGTCCATAAATACTTAAAGCCGTACAGCATTGCAATGCGTTAAAATCTAGAGTAGTTTGAAAGAAGAAATAAAAAAGACCATAAACCGGTGTGTAGTGCCATTTGACCAGTTACAAATGTTTTTAGGTCTCGCCTAGCGCGAATGCGCTGCTCTAAGAGAGGCCTCTTGTAATCACTCCAGACATGCAGAAAGCTTTCAGAAAGCTCATGCATGTGGTTGTCACATCAATTGGCCTTTGCGTGTGACTTTCAAGAAATGAAAGCACGCAATTGGCCAAAGGCGGGTGCATGTCCTACCTCTTCTTAAAATGTTCACTCCCATGGCCTAGGGCTCTCGGGAGCGAGCAGGCTGGCAGATGCATTCCTCCTTGGTCACATGCTTTTGCTTGTTATCTGCTAAAGCGAGTTATTGCCTGCCCTGCTTAAACTAGTATCAATCAATCAATCAAGCAAGCATTTATAGAGCACGCTACTCACCCGTGAGGGTCTCAAGGTGCTGGAGAGGGTGGGGAATGTTGCAGCTACTGATCGACAGCCAGGTCTTGAGGAGTCTTCTGAAAGTCAGCAGGTCCTGAGTCTGACGCAGGTGGATGGGGAGGGTGTTCCATGTCTTGGCGGCGAGGTGGGAGAATGATCTGCCGCCGGTGTTCGTTCGGCGGATGCGTGGGACGGTGGCGAGGGCGAGGTCAGTGGAGCAAAGCTGGCTGTTCGGGGTGTAGAAGGTGAGCCGTTCGTTAAGGTATGTTGGTCCGGTGTTGTGGAGTGCTTTGTAAGCGTGGGTGAGGAGCTTGAAGGTGATCCTCTTGTGTGCCGGGAGCCAGTGCCGGTCTCTCAGGTGGGAGGTGATGTGGCTGTGGCGAGGGATTCCGAGGATGAGGCGTGCGGAGGCGTTTTGTATGCGTTGGAGTCTTTTCTGGAGTTTGGCCGTAGTTGCCACGTAGAGGGCATTGCCGTAGTCCAGCCTGCTGCTGATGAGGGCTTGAGTGACCGTCCTTTTGGTTTCGGTGGGGATCCATCTGTAGAGCATTGAGTCCAGGATGAACCCCAGGTTGCGTGCTTGGTTGGTGGGTGTCGGGGCAGCTCCCAACATGGCTGGCCACCAGGAGTCATCCCAAGCGGAATGGGTGGGGCCGAGGATAAGGACCTCCGTCTTGTTGGAATTCAGCTTCAGACGGCTGGACTTCATCCAGTCTGTGACGGCCTTCATTCCCTCTTGGAGGTTGGATTTGGCGATGGTGGGGGAGAGGATGAGCTGGGTTTCGTTGGCATACGAGATGATGCTGAGGTGGTGTGCTCGGACAATGTCGGCGAGAGGTGCCATGTAGATGTTGAAAAGGGTCAGGCTGAGGGATGATCCTTGGGGTATGGCGCAGGTGATTGTGGTGGCTTCTGATCGGATTGGGGGGAGGCGGACTCTCTGGTTTCTGCCGGTGAGGAAGGAGGAGACCCACTTCAGGGTTTTGTCACGGATCCCTGCGTCGTGGAGGCGTGTGCGCAGGTTGTGATGGCAGATGGTGTCGAAGGTGGCTGAGAGGTCCAGGAGGATGAGGGCTGCGGTTTCGCC
This sequence comes from Triturus cristatus, assembly GCF_964204655.1. Classification (NCBI taxonomy): domain Eukaryota; kingdom Metazoa; phylum Chordata; class Amphibia; order Caudata; family Salamandridae; genus Triturus; species Triturus cristatus. The sequence continues at coordinate 981,635,252 of NC_140588.1, read as the reverse complement.
ATTGTCCAGCAGGGTCCTGATGTCGTCGGTAGCGGCGATGAGTGTGGTTTCGGTGCTGTGATTGCTGCGTAAACCGGATTGGGAGGAGTCCAGGATGTTGTTCTCCTCCAGGAAGTGGGTAAGTTGTCTGTTGGCGGTCTTCTCAATGACTTTCGCCGGGAACGGGAGCAGGGAGATGGGTCGAAAGTTCTTGAGGTCCTTTGGGTCCGCCTTGGGCTTCTTAAGTAGGGCGTTGATCTCGGCGTGTTTCCAGCTTTCCGGGACGGTGGCGGTCTCGAAGGAGCTGTTGCTGATCTTTCAGAGTTGGGTTGCGATGATGGAGCTTGCTTTGTTGAAGATGTGGGGGGGCAGGGGTCAGAAGGTGAGCCGGAGTGGATGGTGTTCATGATTTTGATGGTATCTTCGTCATTGACGTTGTTCCAGGAGAGCAGAAGGTTGGTGTGTTTGGTGGGCGTTGGGTCAGGGGTGTCGGTGTCTGTTGTCGGTGTCTGTGTGTCGAAGCTGCCTTGAATGTCTGCGATCTTGCGGTGGAAGAAGGTGGCCAGGGAGTCGCAGAGTTCTTGTGATGGTGGAATGTCATTGGAGCTGGAGCTGGGAGTGGTGAGTTCTTTCACTATGTTGAAGAGCTCTTTGTTGTTGTGTTCGTTGTTGTCGATGCGTTCCTTGAAGGAGGTTCTTTTGGCGGATCGGATGAGTTGGTGGTGCTTGCGTCTGGCGTTCAAGAGGGCTGCGTGGTTGTCTGGTGTCTGTTCTTGGCGCTACTGCTTCTTGAGTCTTTGGCAGGTCTGCTTGGAGTTCTAGAGGTTGAACCAGATGGCTCTCGTTTCGGTGCGCCTGTTTGAGGGTTTCCTGATCGGGGCGAGGGTGTTGGCGCAGTCGTCAATCCATTGTCTCAAGTTGTGAGCTGCTGCATTGGCGTCCGAGGGTTCGGATGGAGTGTCTCGGGCGAGGGTAGTGAGGAGCTGGTTTTAGGTGACTTTGTTCCAGCTGCGGTGTGGGAGTTATTGTGGTTGGTTGTGCGCGGTGTGTTTCATGAAGGAGAAGTGGATGCAGTGGTGGTCGGTCCAGTGGAGTTCGGTGGTGTGACTGAAGGTGACGTGGTTGCTGGCGGAGAAGATGGGGTCGAGCGTGTGTCCGGCGGAGTGGGTGGGTGTCGTGACTAGCTGTTTGAGTCTGAGGTTGGCGAGTATGTCGATCAGGGTTGTGGAGTTGCTGTCATTGGCGTTCTCGAGGTGGAAGTTCAGATCACCCAGGAGGATGTATACTGTTACTAATTGATTTCCAGCTTCGGTTGCTTGTTTTTTAACCCACTGGCTTTCAAAACATGTAACGTCCATATCAATTGGAAACAGGAATGCGTTCTCCTGCATAGGATTCTATAAAATGATATCTCCAAATGCAGTGTCTGAAAGAGTTGCAAATATGATCTATACGTTCGATTGAATGTGCACATTTTCTGTCGTGAGTTAAAATGAGCATTATTTTGTGCTATTGTGGCCAAGGTTTTACGATTGTCACCCAATGCCCAAAAACTGAAATGCTGCAAAAGGATTCAGTAGAAAGCATGGATTACTAGTGAACTGAAATTTCCACTAGCGATATCTTCATTACCATAGAAAAATATATATTTAACATCACTTCGACCCTCCCACTTCCACCTGCCCAACTTGCATAGTAAGGAGCATCGCCCCACTGGTCAGAGTCAGAAAACTGCTCCAGTGGAAAAGGGCAAATTTACATATCCTCCCTATGTCACAGACTCGTCATCACATTTACTCACTCATACCTTCATTCATTGGTGGGGCCCATAACACCAACACTCACACTTCTCACTCTAGTCTGCACACAGGAGGAAACAAACCGCTGGACATGTGGGGGTACCTTGTTACCTATCGGGAGTAATTCCTTTACATTATATACATTATATACATCTGTACCTATAGAATCCTAACTTTGACACAAGGCACTCCACCACTTGGTCGATGGACCAATTAGTTGGACTGGTTGATGGTGATTTAGAACCAGCTAAAACACATTTAAAGCTTCGGAAACATTCGGTTAACATTCATTACCTTATTAAAGGATCATAAACTAATTTCTTATTAATCAATGTTTGTTTATCTAATTTAGTTCACTCTGCATTAGCATATTCAGGGTTACAGTTCAAATAATTCCTCTATTTAAGAGACCTCCAATCTTTTGATCTTTAACATAAAATTTACATAACATTTATATTTACCGAATTTTGAATACTGGCGACCTTCCGCCCACCCCGAATATTATTCCAGTCTCTGCGACAATCTCCAGAAGAACCCATCAACCCACAGCAATAATCAAAACCCCTCAGATGGAATCGTCCTCTTGTAATCAGAGAAAACCCCGGTAAACCAGGAAATCTCCTTCAGCTCGGTGCAGTCCCAACAACTCAATCAAAATGAACGAACCACCGAACGAACCCCCTCTGCCAGATATGGGACTTTTTATACCTTTTTTCTCCTTACTTTGGGTCAATGTGCAACAATTTAGGGGTAGAAAGTGTTCTGATTGGCTAAACCAATTTCAACTTGTAAGTCTCCCTAATGTTCCCAGGTTTGTCTGTTTGCCATGAGACTGGGCATGACATTTCTCAATTGTATTCTTTTTGGTAATTCACAGGCAAAAGTTCAGAAGTAACAACATGCAAGCCTTCTTGTACAGGTTCTTCGTTGTCCCTTCGGTCATTCGCACCATTCTTCTTTTTGGCAGTCCTCCATTTTCCTATCCTTGACAAGAACACTCTGGTTCATGTTGGAGGTCGCTTGGAGATCTCCAGAGCCATCCGATTCTGCGCAGTAGACATCACGCTCACATGACGGTGGCATCTTCAGAACTCCATCTTAAGTACTGCCGCCTAGTAGGCCTGAATTCCTACTTAAGCAAAAACAAACATAACAGTAATTAAAATATAGAAATGAAGATTCTAATGTTTAAACCCATGCTAATCCCAATATATATTAGTATTTCTGCAACACTGGAAGCACAAACCATCACAAAAGCAACATGAATTGTGCAATTCTCTATTTCACCACATTCTAAGGTTAGTTTGCATACCACAGTTAATCATTTAATTGTTTGCCATGCAATTAGCATTTTAGTCCCACGTGAATTTTGTGTTTATTAAGGTGCAAAGGTTGATTAGTTATGCCATTTTACACTAATTAGTACAAGTTAATATTTAGAATGATTACGTAATTAAATTTCATGCAAAATATAGAAGGTATACCAAATTTTTACTTTACCTGCACCATCACAGTCACAGAAAAATAAAATGATATTAAAACAATAATATTATTATATTTTTCTGTGAATGCTCTGGCTGACGGTGTGTACGTGCGGGACGGAGGCGGGCCAGGACAGGCAGGAGTGGTGGGCACTTAGAAGTGCGCATGTAAGTTTGGCCAGCCGTCTTATGCCGGCTAAACAAACATGCACACTTCTATTTCTCCAACCCAGCTGTGTTGACAGCCGGGTTGGAGAAAAGCTGCAGGCTCCCAGGCAGTATTTGAGTGGCAGACCAGACCACTCAGACCAATACTGACGCAGCTCTCATTGCATGAGAGCAGCTCTGTATTGGGTGTGGAGCCTGTGCCTTCCCAGAGACTGTCGGGAGTGAAGCACTGAGGCAGCTGTCAGCAGCGGGCAGCAAGAGATACGTTTTTTTATATATTATTTCTACCCTCAATTCCCTGTCCCATCCTCTCTCCTTCCCCCCCACCTCCACTTTCGTTGTGCTGCGGACACCAATGTGCACACTACCCCCTGCCAGCAGCACATATCCAACACACACCACACATCCCCTGAAAGTGTGTCCCCCACTTGTTGCCATGCTGCCACCAAACCTGGAGTGGGATGCCCACCTTCCCTCTCCATAGTTGCCAATTGGCAAAATATCCACTGCCCTCATGCTCTTCAATGGTGTGCAGCCTGGAGGCAGAAAAGGAGATTACTATCAACAAGTGGGGCAGGAGGATGTTTTGGTGGTGGTGGTGCTTGGGCTTGGGTAGGGACAAGTCTTCTGCGGCTGTCTAAATGAAAGCCTTTGTGTTTGTTTAGAGTCGTGTGACAATAAAACATCCTTCAATTTCTTGAGGAAGCACTAAATTCAGGAGAAAGTCGACTGCTAGAGTTCCTACACCATACTTCTTACGCGGTAGAGGAAACTTATCTGGATTTAGCACTTCCCTCAGAAATCAGAGAATTTTCCATTAACACCAACCCCAAATCAGGACCCATGCACCTGGAGGAAGCACAGTGGCCTAGAATGAAGTGGGCTGATCTATGAACCTTGCATCTTCAGATAGAGGCGCGTGAGCAACTGGAAGCTCCAACCTGGCTTGAGATAGGTGCCTGTCTCTACCTCAAGCTCGAGGTCCTGTTGGATCCTCAAGCCCACGAGCTGAGCATTCATCTGGCTTCTCCTAGCCATCCTCGCTGTTACCTCATACGCCAAGAATATAGACAAAGGGGCAGATTTACAAGCCCCTTGCACCACTTTTGCGTCACTTTTAACATGGGAAAAATGGCGCAAAATGGCACAAGGGGCTTGTAAATCTACCCAAAGCATTCAGCTTTGATCCAAATAGGAGAACGACCCTCTAGTGGCTGAACTGCATAATGTTAAACAAGAAAACCTGGATCAATACCAGCTTCTACGCTTGACCAAATTGTGTGATCCAGGCAAATATCTTACTTCACCTCGCCTCATTTTTTTTCTGTATCACATATGAGAAGACATTTCAATACCTGATTTCAGTATGTGCACTGTATAAAAACCTCTCTTGTGTTTAATTTACGAGACTATGATGTTGACCCATGTTTAAAAAGAATCAAGGCCACATATAGGGTACACATGACAACTGACTTGCCTTTTAGTTTCCCCGTGGCTTGCCTTTTAGTTCACCAATGGCTCAGCGAGGGAGCAGGAATATTTCTAATTTCATGTTTAAAAACAATCACTTTTAACAAATACCTTTCAATGCAGTAATGTTATCTGATATAGTAAGGTAAAATGCTAAATGTTGAAGAAATACTTTTTGAATTTTGAAGAGACTTTAACAATTCTTTACATGATGTTCGATGCATGATTCACATGACAAATATTTTCAAGTCTTGGCTTATGCACAGGCTGTTAGAGCCAAGCTGGACCCTTGGCTCAGCTCTCCCTATTCATTTGTTGGCTCACCCTCCTCTACCTTCAGGTTCACAGGTTCAGTACCAGCCTTTGCTAGAGATGCTTCTTCATCAGTGTAAAAGGATGTGGGATATCTTCATTTGCTCCTCGTAGCTAATGTGGCCATTTTGTAGTAGTATGCTTCCCATTAACAACCAGGGGATGTATTAGACATTGTGCCGTGGGTGGCGCAGCAGGTATGTGCACCCGCTTTATGTGCCCCCAGGGCATTTTGGTAATACCAAAGGGACCTCAGACGCTTGTTTGGCCCCTTCTTTAATACTGATAGCACCGGCGTACATGTAGCACCAGTAATATTATGAGAGGGACTTCCCTCATTTGCATGGGGGTGTGATGCAACACAAATAAGGGAATCACTTTGTCTCTCCGCCAGCGCAATATTTTGGACATAGACACAGAGGCGAACATGCTTTTAGGAAGCGTACTGAAAGTGCCCCACAAAAAGGTTACGCACTTTCAATGCACCTCCTAAAAGCAGCCCTCTGGAGGGGAGAAAGGAGGTCCTATGGATCCCCCTGGCATCCTCCTGCAGGTGGCAGCAGTCACTCACTGCACCTGTCTGCAAGGGGATCTCTCTCCCCTCTTCAAAGTGCAGGTGGCATGCTGTCTGCACTGTGAAACATGGAGCAGCTTTAAGGCAGTTGCTCTTTATTTCACTTGAATGCACCGCCCTGAGTGTAGCACGAGTTTGCGACAGCCCTGCGGGAAGTGCTTTCTTTCTAATAGGGTGCGCTGTCCTGTTTGCACCTTGTGCACCTTTTGAACGGTGCACCATGGCGCCGACAGGAAGAATGTGGCGTATACATAATATGGCCCCAGGTTCAAGTCTGTTGTCCGCTCATCTTTCTTGGCTAATCACTCAATCTCCCTGTGCCTAAAAAAACAAAGAATGAATGAATCTGGCCTTGTTTAATGTACTCTGGTGCTCATGAAAAGCGCTGTAATGCCCATGGGCCACATTTGCGTTCTATAAAACAGCAAACAAAAAATTAAAAATCTTTTGAAGTCCAGTGTGGAAATGGACTAATCAAATGAGGTTTCCCGGGCTCTTGGAGAATAAGCGGTGTGCAATCTTGAAAACTGTGGGAGGCTCAAATGGTGTCTCTAGGGGATATGGTATGGATGATGTTAGCATCCATTCTGTATGCATTCTAGTGGCCCACGGATGTTGAAAGTGCAATACAGTCTCAGAGTTTACAAATATTCAGACCTTTTCCTCCTCTCAAGAGGCCGGGATGGAGTTCAGGCCGGGATGGAGTTCAGGCAGACTTTAACCATCCTGCAGGCAAGCTTGGACCTGCAGAAAAACTTTTCTTGACTGTCAACATTTGGTAACAGAGATGGTTGACGGCTGGTTAGCAAGACTTTAAGCTTGCCCTTGACCATGAATGGCCCTCTGCTGCCTTATGGCTAGATTTGTGCTATAGAAATAACATATGCATACATAAATATAATACATATCCCCGGAGATTAAGTATTTCCCAAGTGTCTACTCCAATATGCAGGCTTTCAAAGAGTACCTCAATTCCAGCTACTGGTCAGAAAAATAACTGGTACAGAGACTAGTTAGAGGACTGGTCAGTGATGTAAACTTTGCTGCTGGATCATGCAATGATCTGAAGATCATGACTTAGAATCTAAGCAAGGCTGGCCCTGGCGTTCATTCTTCTGAGGTTGGTAAATCGATTACCTTTAAGTTGGGTATTAGTAACAACTGTTATTTGCAGTACATTGAAATGGAGTTCATGCAGGATGAATTGTTATATGAAAAAACAAATTGTCATGAATACATGGGGATGGCGAATCTTCTTCAGGGAGATCTATGTATACAGAAGTGTCTCTCCGCGAGGAAGAGTGGGAACATGTTTGGTTTTAGAGGGTGGGCCACGCCCTCCAAAGCTAGCCTTGCAGCCCACCAATAGCCACTTTCACCAGCAAGAAATGTGCTTTTTATTAATGAAAAATATCAAACAGCCCTGCAGTCTCACTATCAAAGCTTAGCTGTCTAACTTCCATGTGTAACAACAATGCCTTGTGCTACTTTAATTGCCTGGGACAGGGTTGTGGTGACGGGGGATGGTTGCTATTGCTGTACATGTGTAAACAGAAGGGGTGCCAGAGGCACACTGCTATATCGAGACCGCAGGCTACCGTCACACAGTAATGAAGAGATGAAAAGGATTTTATGGCAGAAACAGTGTGAAGGATTTTGCAGTTGCAAGAAAAGCAAGTGAAAATGCGCACACAATCAGGATATATATCTTAATAGGGGTTTGTTTTGTTTCCTTTCTGCTGTGACACTATTTCTAATTTATGGTGAGGGCCACTGGAACTACATGGCAGAGAAAAAACAAATTATGCAGCAGGGTTGACTAAATTATGCGGCACAAAAAGGCCAAGTATGCGGCTTAATATGGCACCCTTTTGTGATAGTATGACAGTATAACACTGTCTTGTCTAAATGTACACTTTATTAGTACCAGTTTGACACTGAAATACAGCAATAGACAACTGAAAGGTGACCAGTCAACCTTTAAAAAAAGGCCTTCCACTGTGCAGAAACGTGTTGCTGTGTTTTTAGTATCTTTTGATTAGTTTGAGCTATAAACACGTTATTTTCTTAAAATCTGCAAATTATGCAGCAGATGATGGATTATGTGGCAAATCCATAATTGTGCGGAATACAGCTGCAGAATCACATACTTATAGTGGCCATGCTTATGGCTTTACATTAAGGAAGAAACTGACAATGGCAAAGTTTTCACTCTTAAGTGAACAGACTTGTCAAGTTTCACTAATGGAAACATTTCCATGGCAGCACTGGCAACATGTGCTGCCACTGTTCTGCCTACTCTCAGTCTCCCAAGTTGCTCACAGAAGGCAGAGCTCACTAATATAATTAGAAGGGGCTTTAAGAGCAGGCACCCTCTTTTAGGGCACCGGTGATTGTGTATTTATTCTCTCCCATCAAATTCCCTTATTTTGTCACATGAATTGACAGAAATGGATTGTAGTTATGGCCACTGGAATTATGCTCTTTTGCACCACCAGCATTTTACTTGTAATTATGGATTTATCACATTTGCCTCATAGTCCATCATCTATTGTATAATGTACAGATTTTAACAAAAAGCCATCTCAGATGTATCAAAAGTTACTAATGATGCAGTGACTTGTTGCTACACATTGGATGGCCCTTCGCAAAGGTTTACTGGTCACCTTTCAGCTGCCTATTTCTCTAGTTGCTTTTTAAAGTGGTACTGATGAGATTAAACCTTTTTACAGACAGGGTTAACATGTAAAAAAATGACAAAATAATAAATCAATACTACCCCATATTACGCTGCATTATTTAGTCAACCTTGCTGCATAATTCGTTCTTCCACTGTTGCATGATTCCAGTGGCCCTGATTATAGTGCTGCTAATATACTGTGGGAATGGACTTGCTGTGGAGATGTTACTACAAGCTGTGCCCTCTGACTTTAATGTCTGAAAAAAGAGTAAGAGTGCAGAAAATCCGCCTTTAGTGCGTAGTCTGGACACTATTTTGTGCTGTTTTTTTCAGTCTGTACCTTTTACCCTTGATAAGCATAATTAAAGTGCCTTTGCACCCCCTATAAATGTGGTTAAATTGGCTTATTTCTAGTTGACACAATTAACTTGCCTATATGACCCTAGTATATGATGTAGGAAATGCACCCAGGGCCTGGAAGTTAAATGCCAATTGTGGACTGCAGCACCAATTGTATGATCCACAGAGTGGGCTTGCAAAACTTGGCTTCAGGCCTCCTATTGTAACCTGACTGTTGCAGTGTAAAATCTGCAGTGCAACTTGTTAAAATAACCCTTTTTGACAAGCAAATACCTCCCCTTTAAATATGAAACAGTCACTCCTATGAAGCCTTGTAGCCCACAAAGAAGAGTGCATGATATTTAAAAGTGGGGCACGTAGGAAAAATAAATATCGCAATGTCCCTACCGGGACAAGGCCCCAAAAGCTATTTTCACAGTGGCAGGCCCGGCTGTCCTACACAAAAACCAGAGTCCAGATTGCTATCTCAGGTTTGAGACCAGAAAGGAAAATATTCAAACCACTAATTTTAAAAGCTGTTAAAAATCCAATTCAATTTTGAAGTTGGATTTTTAGTAAGTATTAAGGAAAAGGAATCTTTTAGAACGTTATATTTACTGTGCCTGAAGCTCCCAGAGGCTAATGTGCATTAGTTATCCAGCAGCTGCCAAGCCGCTACTTAGACTTTTGATGATGTGTGAACTTTCTACCAGGTGCAACAATAAATCACATTGATTGACTGGACAACCTAAATGGACAGTGATGATTGATTTGAGCTCAGCTGGACATTCAGTGTAAGGATTGCTGCCCTTTCTGTTGGGATAAAAGTGTCAAATACTGCCTGAGGCACAGGCAAACATTTTGCAACCTTGAAAGGTTCAAACAGGACCAGATCACAATTCTTGTGTATCCTCTGCTTAGTTGCTGAAGGACCCTGCTTTATCTTACCAGACCTCTGCCTCATTTCTTGTTGTGGGCCCACGGCCTGCTTTAAACACTCCCCCACACACCCCCTGTTATAAGATCCCAAGTCTAATGTGGCTGAAGGCACTGGCCATCTTGGAATTGCCCTGACACCATATTGGGCCTGTTTGCAGAAAGGCATACAGGAACTACTGAAAAGGTATGTAGGCCAAGACCTGGAAACCGTATTCCCATTGCTAGGGAGTGCCCAGGAGTTACCATCACTAGCTAACGTCAGCCATAAATGTGGCACCCCAAGACACCCTCCCCAGGGCACTGTCTGAACGCGCAAAATATCAGAAGAGTGACCTGAGAGGAGCCATGAAAGACTATAGCTGCTCCTTTTTGTACCCATGACAAAGAAGTGGACTCCAAGGGTCAGTTTGGTAATCTCTTGTTCACCAAGAATTCTCAAACGCTTCAGAGTGTCAGCAGGACCAACCTGCTTCAGGTTTATGAGAATCTATTCCATGGCAGCAGTCGCAGTTTCTGTGATGCCCGCACGGAAAGGATTATTATTTTTAAAAAGTGGCATCGTCCCTTTAAAAAGTGGGACTTTTTTTTACTTTTTGAACTTTTTGACTTCTAGACTTCACCAGGACCAATTCACTTGGAGTATGCGAGTCACGCTCCCTCGCGTTGGCCTCAAATCGCACCTAGTCCCCAGTTCACCGCGACCTTTGACTACCATTGGCGCATTGTGCTTATTGTTGCTATTTTCACATACAACTTTAACCCCTTCGCTGCGGCGCGAATTCCGCCGCGGCGCTGGGGGGGTGCGGGGTGAGCGCGGCGCCGCCATGCTCATGACGGAACCACGCCGTCATGAGTCACGGGCGAGCTGGGCTCATGACGGCGTGGTTCTGTCATGCGCACGCAAGGGGTTAAAACCTCTTATCCCCTGCTCTCCTTATTTGATTTTTGTGATTTTAGTATCATTTTGTATATTAAATAGTACTCTATCTTTCAAATTCAGTTTGGGATTTTTATCACTTGGTGTTTTGACTTTATTACGGTTTGGGTACCACATAAATGCTTTACACATTGCCCTTAGTTAAGCCTGTCTGCTTGTTACCATCACTACAAGGGGTGGAGCTCAGCTAAATTAAGTGATTTTAAAGGCTTACCTCACAAGAAGTATTATTGTTCCTTGAGGTGGGCAGTCACCCACCCCAAATAATAATCAACTTTCTTACAGACAGAAAGCATATAAAAAAATGGAAACAGTGGTGTTCTTTCATTAGAAGTCCTTAAAACCCCACAGTCACCTTTAGAAAGATTCTATAGGAGACGGTGATGGGGTACAGAGATGAGAGATTAATATTGATTAGAGGAGAGAGTTAGGTTAAAAAAGATGAGTAAGAAAAAAAGAAAAGCAAGGACAAGACAAAAGAATGGTAAGGAAAGAGTTGGATGAAACAAGAGTAAAGAAGTGATTAAAAGAGAAGAGAGGACATTTGACAAAGAGTGGACCAGTGATGAGTAGGGGATGATGAGTGTGATAAAGTAGAAAAGCTTAAGAAGATGGTGTGAGAAATAGATGAAGGGGGGTGAAAAGAAGTCTGAGGAAGTATGATGGAATCAGAATGGTAATGGTGAGCAAAACAAGTGATGCTAATAGGGAATGGGTTTGTATGTTCTGAGTCAGTGCAATAAAACATGAGCAGAGGCAGAAAAATACAGAAGGGTGGAGGCGAAGGATGATGCTGGTGATGTATGGGGACGATGGGAAAGGAAGGTGATCAGATAGGAGGGCCATGAGCAAATGATAGGTGGTGGGGGAGGGTCAAGAGAAGGAGTGTGAAGAGACTGGAGGATAGAGCTGGAACAAAGCGGAGGGGAGACTGATGGGCGGGAGGGTGATAGGTAAAGAGGGGTTGAAGGAAATGCGGAGACTGGTAGAATGGGAAAGAAGAGGAAGCATGCCAGTTACTATTTAGGAGACAGAGTTCAATTTTGAGGCACTGACATGAGCTATATGTATCCTCTTTGTTGCCTTTAAGATAGATTCTACTCAAAAGATTTCGAACAAATAGCGGTTGAGAAACTAGCCACCAAATTACAAGTCCAGTGGTCAACCTTGGAAGATGTACTCTTGGCACAGTGGGGAGATAAAGGTAGAAAGAGGACCACATTGACCACCTTGCTGCTCAGGTTGCCACCTTTCATTGCTCTTCAATTGATATCTCGCTTATTTAGTTAAAAATACGCATGGCCCAAGGTCTTTCAGGATGTCATGTGTGCTCTTGAGTGTGCACTTTATAATCCAGACCTTAGTGCTGCCACTGTTTGAAGTGTGGAGAGCTGCCAGCGAAGACCAGATCCAGGGACGCAGAAGTGCCAGGCTTGATTACACTTACCCATAAACCGCACATGCACACCCCTGATTCCTATACATGCCTCAAATCATTACCCCAGAGGCAGCAGCAGTGAAGGTGAGGCTGACAGGAGAGGTGAGGTGGAGAGGCCGGGGGTAGACAGGGAGAAGGGAAAGGTGGAGAGAGAGAGAGAAGGTGAAGCAGAGATGCAGGAGCATAATAGGGCGGAGACTGAGGCAGGCGAGAGAGAATAGTGGGAAAAAGGAAGGCTAGTGAGGCGGAGAGAAGGAGAAAAAATTGAAAAGACAGAGGATGGTGAGCAAAAGAGGGAGGAGGGTGTGGAACAGAGAAAAGGGCAAAGAAGAGAGACATGGATGAGGAGGAGAGAGAGGGTGAGGTGGAGTTGGAGACAGAAGTGTGAGGTGGAGAAAGAAGGGTAAAGTGGAGTAAGAGTAAGTTGATGCACAGTGAGAAGATGGTAAGGTCCAGAGAGATAGCAAGTAGCATAAGGCAGAAAGAGAGGAGGGTGAGGAGAGTGAATTATAAGGGGTGAAGTGAATAAAGAGAAGGGCACAGCAGGGAAACAGGTGGATAAGGTAGAGAGAGTATTATGAGGCGAAGAGTGAAGTGGGCCAGGTGGTTGAAAGTAGAGGGTGAGGTGAGCCGAACAGCAGGGTGAATTCGGGAGAGAGGAGGTTGAGACAGAGCGGAAGGAGAGTGAGGTGAAGAGAACAGAAGAGACCTAGCCCACAGGTTAAAACCTCTAGAATTACACAGTTAAAACTAGTAGATAAAACCCAGTAGCAGGAATGGTATGCACCTCACATCCATATAAGACCATCCAGCATGCCCAGACTCAGCTCTCAGACACCTGGGAGACTCTGGACAACCCACTCATCTTTATGGCCTACCCATGCTTCTTCATGGCCCTCCAGGATCCCAAATCCTGAAACCGGGCCTGGATGGGACCCTAGGAGATTCAGTAGACCAGTGTTGAACCACTGATGGTCAGGTTGCCTGGGCCCACATTCATCCCATGGACATCTCCAATAGTCACAGAGCCATGGAGGATGAAGAGGGGATGGCGGAAACCAGTCCAAAGGATTTCCAAGAGAATACATGGGCGATGCGCTGAGGGTCACCACTAGTTGAGTGATATAGGGGGAGCTACGACTCCATTGTGTAGGGAATGGGCTGTACAAACTAGGGACTCTAGGTGAGCCAGACTTTTAATGGACTCATACGGGAAGGACGAGGGACTGCCTTTTATGTTTTAATTTTGCCTCACTGATTGTGGTAGACTACACTCGTGAATTTGGGAGACACTCCAGGGATGCCTGAGCATGGCTCAGCTTGAGGTCCTCCTGGACTCTGGAGCCCAAAACCAGCCGAGCTTTTATGTGGTTTCTGCCTGTCACCCACCCTCTAACGCATGCACCAAGAATCAAAAACAAAACCGTGACCTGTGATGCAAAACGGGGGAGACAAACATATACTCATCTAATGGCTCAATTGCACAGGGTGAAACATGAAATCCCGGCTTCCCCCGTGACCAAATTGTGTGATTGAAGAAAATATTTCATTTCACAGATGCTCCTTTTCCTTCATTATCACATATGGGAAAGCCTTGAAATTGTGCCCGTCTGTACTAAAAATTCATAACACAAATTGGATACACGACACCTGACTTGCCCCTTAGTTCACTAATGGTAATGTCAAGAGGGCGGGACGGTGGCAGAAAGATTTTTAAGTTAATATTTAAATACTATCACCTTTAATAAATACTTCTCAGTGCAATGATATAACCTGATGTGCTAAGAAGAAATACTTCCACGTGTTAAAGAAATAAAAAAAATAAAATAAAAAAAAGAGACCTTATAGTATTTTTATACTTTTTTAGGGCTCAGCTCTTGCATGGGCTCTTACAGCCGAGCACGGCCGTAGGCTCGGTCTGACTTGACTGTCCCTGGTAATTTGCTGGCTCACCCCTGGTTATTTACTGGTTTACCCATCTCTATGCGTGTGACACGATAATCAGAAGGAGGCATGAGAATATGTCTTGAGTAACGATATGCTACCGGTGATGCACCTGTGAACATGTATTTCCATCAACTTTACAACACAAGAGGGAGGTAGTGATGGTATACAAGGTGGGACATCAATTCTAGTCAATTTTGGATGGATACATCCATAATTATCAGCAAAAGCAAAAAAAGGAAAAAATCCTCAGTATTGGTGCCTCTCAAGGTGAAGAAGCGACACCCCACTACCATGGATGTCCCTACCGTGAAATTCAATAAAAGATTTCACTGATAATCTTAATCAACACAATTTCACCTTGGCACTCTTAATTCATATATATTCATTCATGTATGGTGAAACATTTCTTTTGATACAAGTCCATGTTACAACTCACAGGAAAGACGATTTTAAATTCCTATTTATTTCCTAACGACAATGTTACATTCCAGCAATGACATGCAAAAGTACAAAGTACAACATGAACCAATTTTGCACACAACGCGCTTAGTCTGAAGTCTTCTCAGTTGGCATACGAAGATGGCAGCCGACACGTGTTTCGTTACAACAAGTAACTTCTTCAAGGCTTACGTTTCATCAAATTGTTGTAAAAGCAGAAAACAAAATTGGTTGTTTCACTGAAAAAAAGGGTCCTGTTGGTCCAAATTGTAGAAATCCAGTCATAAACTGAAGGGCCTCCACGTCTTATTCCGGCGGGCCCTGAGAGCGCAATAACCAGCCTCCAGTATTTGGCCAGGCAATCCTAGGCATTCTCATGTGCGGTACGTTCCTTTCCTTCAAATCAGCTAGTGGGGAGCAATTCTCAAGGACTATTCATGTCATATAAACCGTGTGGAGTATGTTCGAACCCTGTAGAGCATCCACATCCAATAAAAGTGGAGCCTTAAAAGCAAGGCGGCAGGCCTCCAGTATCTGGCAAATATTTTGAGTCGTACTCTTATATGGCACGCCCCTCTTTAAGTCTGCCAACCAGTAACTATTCTCATCCGGGTCTGGTGGCTCAGTGGACTAAAGCAGCCACTGCAGGGGCCTGTGTTTGACCTCATGGTCACAGGTTCAAATCCTGGCAGGTCCGCTCAGCCTTTCATCCATCTGAGGTCGATAAAATGAGTACCATTGAATTGGGTAACAATAAACATCTGTTATTCAGCACCAGGACACCTACGGGTAATCACTTTACAAATACACCTGTTATGTTATGTCAAAAGGAATGAGTATCCCGGAAAGGAAACGTAGTGTACTTCTAATTCAATATATAGAAGTTAATAGGCTGAAGTGTGCCCCTGATTCCGATGGTCCTGCACTATCGTCATGTCTTTCCTTGAAATCCGAGAACATGACCTAACATTGTCGATAGGAAATAAATAAGAATTTAAAATCGTCTTTCCTGTGAGTTGTAACATTGACTTGTATCAAAAGAAATGTTTCACCATTCATGAATGAATATATATATAAATTAAGAGTGCCAGGGTGAAATTGAGTTGATTATGTATTTCCATCAACACCTAGTACTAAGCAGTGCTTAATTTGTAAAAAAAAAACATAAGTGCCAGGGCTCCCATCAGGACTCCACTGCAGCTTGCATCACACATTGCCCATGTCATGTTGCCAGCGATAGTAACAACACAACTTCTAACAATCACACTCCTACAAGTGTGACAATTCGGACTATTACAGGCCACCAAAGCTTTGAAAATGCTAGGACGGCAGGTAAAAGTCATATTTAATGTATGTTAAATTATTAAATGACTGTTGTTGTAATCATGTCTAAATTAACCAGACAGTGCCACCTTGTGGCAGACAGTCACAAGCTCAGCTGTAGACAATTAAGTGCCGGTGCAGTGCATTGGTAACCACCGGCTCAAATTAAGCACTGTTGGTAAGATTTGCACATGCTTGTGTAAAAGGTAAAAGCTGCAGTCACACACTGTGCCTTTGTTGTTCGTTGTCTATCTTAACTCTTACATATTTTATAGGGGTGCTGCCGCTCATCCAGCACCCCTAGTTCTAGTGCCATTGTGCAAGCCTACTAGCCCACAGAAAACACACAGGATGAGAGTAAACATTTCTGTGCTTCTAATTTTCTTATACACTTTGAGACCACTGTGGGAGCCAGTATTGATAGTGTTGTGGTTTACACAGTAAGGTGTTTCTTTGATTCTTTTTAGAGTTTAACAACACTATAAAGGTCGGTCTAGTCCCCACAATGTGGGTTAAAAACAAACACACTCACACACATACGTGCACACGCAGAGTATTCTCTCTCTCTTTCCTGCCTCAATGTCTCTCTTTCTTTCACCCTCTTCAAGCTTTTTGAATTTTGACTCCACAAGGAAAACCATCACTGGTAATGGGTGGGTGGGTGGGTGAGGCTTGTTTGGGCAACTTCCGCATCCTGTTTTGCACCCTTACTCCAGCGTTATTCCCGTTATTCCTAGGAGCAGCCGTGCACTCTACAAATCCGCTCATTCACTTACTCATTCCCTATTAAAGCTGAGTTGCAGATTCAATTTTTGGCACCGCTAGGTCTGAATAATTCCAGAATGTGGTCGCATTGTCATTGCAAGCAATGTATTCCTTACTTCAACCATGGGTTTGTCTGCTTCTCTACTTATCTGTTTCAGCTAAAAACTTCCACCAATATAACAAAGCATGAATTTCCAGTACAAATGCAGCGGGGAAACGCGACAGCCACTTCTGGAATGCGTTGCATGACCAGTAGAGGGCGCCATTGATACACGAGTGCTGACGTACTTCGTTTAAGCTTAACACAGAATAAATCACTTTTACTGCTCACTTATCTGCGGCAGACCGAAGGCGCATCAAACCGCAGACGAAAATGGGAGGAATATGAAAAAGCAAACCTGCCAAAAATGGCTATTAAAACTCCCCCCCCCCCAAAGTAGTGCATTGTTTTATTCATGCAAAGTGCAGCAACTCAATTGGCTGTGCTGCATTCTCCAAGGAAGAACACACAGAGCAGAGGCATATCTTTTAATATCGGCCTGGAGGCTTCTGCTTTATCCCCTGCACTGGCACATTAAAAACAGGGGCGGAGCTTCAGGGGGGATGTTTGGGGTGTTACACCTCCCAAAGAAATGTTTTGAAAGTCATCAAAATATTGGTTATTCTACAAAATATTGGGTTTTCTCTCTTAGTAGTCCTGCCAATCCGCATTCCTCTCCCTTGCCATTGCCCCCTAGGCCCGTCAAGCACCCTGCTTGTTGTATAATGTATTGAAACATTCTATGGGGCAGATTTACAAGCCCCCTGCACCACCTCTACGTCACTTTTCGTGACGTACTGGTGGCGCAGGGGGCTCCTGCATATTTACAAGGAGAGGAAAAGCCACGCTGCCTGACTTTTTCTCTCCTTGTAAATATGGCCTCCTTCACACGCAGCACTGTGCGTGGAAGGGGCGTTCAATGGGTGTTGCTGTGGGTATTCCCACGCAACACCCATGGAAGAAGACACATCTCCAGATATGCTACGCCACCCTAGAGGTGGCGTAGCGAGGTGCAACGAGGAGAAATGTTTTCATTTCTCCTCGTTTTTAGGTCTCGCCTGAGCCAGCGCTTTAGCGCTGCTCTGGCGAGAGTTTTAGTAAACAGGATTTGGCAGTGCAAACTAGTGGCTTTTCAGGCCTCTAGCTACAGTGCATGTGCGCCGGGCGCGCGCACCATTTGTCTGCCTGGTGATCACTTTCGCGGCCGCTTTGATGTTCTCAGTGAGCCGCGCGGCCACTGAGAACATCAAAGCTGCCGCGAAAGTGCACACCATATGCTCAGCTCGCATCTCCCTCCTCCCTTTTCAGAACATGGTTCGCGGCGCGCGCTTGTTTTCTTTTACCAGTTCTTTTCGGTATTTCATTCTCTCTGGCTCCATCAGAAATTATTTCTTGAGTCTTTTTTGCTTCTTTTTTCTTTCAGTTTGAATTACTCTTTTTATTTCCCCATAATAATTTCCTATTCTTGTTTTTATTGGCATTGGGAACCCCATCACAGCAGCTACTCACCCTTCCCTCAAACACGTGCTTACTTTCTTCATGATCATGCCCACCCACGCTATCAGGTCCTGCTGCTTGCAGTTCCCTGACCTATGTTTGTACATCTCAAAGTTTTTTAAATAAAGATTTTTGTTGATGGAAAAAAAAAAATCTGTCTTGGATGGATGGCTTTCACCCCATTTCTATTATTTTTGGAACGCCTGCTGCTTAAAAAGCTGCAAACTGCGTTATCCATTTGCCCTCTCATTTCTTTCCTCTCATGTTCCTTTTCCTTCGCTGGTGTTCACGAAGGCATTGATAATCCCTTCTGTCTGCCTGTTAACGGCTTCCCCCCTCCCTTCTCACGCTTGGAGCCCTCCCCCACCCTCCAAGCACACACACATAGCTGTGGGCTTCTCATGGTTGAGAGACCTTGCACTGCGAAACCCCCCTCCAGCACTCCCCCCTGCCTGCCTCTGTTTACTCCAGCAGCGGCGGCATGTGCATGTGATTAACCCTTTCTTTCCTCCTTGTTTTAGAAGCTCCTAAACCTTTAACTCAAGAGTTTAAGCTACAAAAGCGTATTTAAATTCTTCAGCTTATGCACGTTCATAAGACAATTGTCTGCAAGGTTCAGTTAAATTGCGCCTACGAACTTGCATGATTGTTAACCACTTGGGGTCTTATTAGAGATAGACAGTCCAGGAGGCAGGGGCGTAGTGGGTCTGGATTGTGTTTCAGACCGGTATTTGAGCCCTCTTCCCATGCATGCAATTGCTACTTCTCAGCCCCGCAATGAACAAGCATTGGCATAGCCAATAGGTCTCGCTTTTGGGACCTTATAAGTATTTAGTTATACAACTGTTGCATGGCTAAACACTTATAAGGTCCCAAAGGCGAGACCTATTGGCTATGCCAATGCTTGTTTCCTCTTTCGATGCGGGCTGCATTCTACAGCACACATTGAAAGAGGAAAAAACCTCTTGTGATTGTTTTTGTGCAGGAAGGTGTCCCTTCCTGCACAAAAATAATCTCCCCACGGCGCAGGCATCCTTGCACCATGGTGCAAGGGTGCCGGCGCATGGCTGCAGTTTGTGCGCCAGAGCAGGGGAAGCACAGAGATGCAACATATTCTTGTAAATATGTCGCATCTCTGTGCTTTCCAAACTAACGCAGCATGGCGCAGCAAAATGACTTGCTGCACCGTGCTGCGTTACTTTGTTGTAAATCTGCCCCTATATATTCAAGCCTGGTTGTCCCTTGCGCAAAGCACATCCTCACAGCGGTGAGTGTGCTGTGTCTAGCATTGGATTTGTATTAGAAGCACATCCTTCCAGTACAAATTCCCATGTGTAGACAAACATAGAGGGATCCCACGCACTGGACATACGTGTAAGCTTGTAGATCAGTGATACTCAAGGTACGGCCCGGGGGAGGGGGGGCGCTTGTAGCCCTCTTGACCTTTACATGCGGCCCCCTGGTGAACAGTAGCACGAGTTGTTGTTTACCTGTGAAGTACTAATGTTCAGAAAAAATGCTAAATAAACGGGCAAGCAATTATTTGCAGGTTAAATGAAGTAACTGCTGTGGTGTCCTGCACCACTTAACTTTAGTTAACCTGCAAATAAATGCTTGCCCATTTATTTACATTTTTTAGACCTCCTTACACAATCCCTGACCCACCCATGACCCCCTAGCACCACAGTGCGGCCCTCGGTCACACCACAGACCAGATTTTGTGGCCCCTGGGCAAATGTTTACAAGTATCCATGTTGCAGATGGACTTAAAGCTGTCTTGCACTGCTGCACAGAGTCTCCACTCACTTTTCACTCCAGAGTAACCTTACACAAAAATCTTCATACAAGTAACTCCATTAATGGGTACAAAAGCAACTTTTCTGAAATAGACAAATGGCTTTGCACTCCTCAGTTAAAATAAGCATATTTGGGCTAGTAAGTCTGATTTCTTCTTCAGGTTATTACATATACTAGCCCAGATTCACAAAGGTATTGGCTTATGTAAATTCAATTTACACATCCAAATAGCTCCTTTTATGGGTGCAAAACAACTTTTGCAATTCACCTCAGTCTTCTGCTTGTATTTGTAAAAGGTTTTCCTCCATGAAGACTTCCATGTGAGAAGTGGGATTTCTTTTCTTTTCTTTTTTTGTTAAATGTATTTTTATTGCATGTTCAAACCAGAACAAAACATAACACAAAGCATGAATACACAGTATACATTGCATAGCATTCCACAGTGGCCATATAGGATAGCATATGACAAAGATATGATTTCGGTGGAGTCCAAACAGACGTGGGAGCGGATCCAGTGCAACGAGGAATCAAAGTCCACGATACAGGTCTCATGGTGCCACAAACTTAGAACAAACAATACAGCGGTCAAGGCTCTACCTCGGGTCCTGCATACAACAAAGTCCCTTCCCTTTCATCTCCCTCCACCTCCACCTCCAAACCATAATACTTAATCCAAGGAGCCCATATTTTCCGAAATGTTTTAGGACAGCCCCGAGCCTTATATGCCACCCGTTCCACAACCATATACAAGTCAAGACTCGCCCTCCATTCGCTAATGGTGCTCCCCAGTATCTAGCTATATCCCGTTTAGCTACTACCAACCCCAGATTAGCGAAGACAAGTTTGCACCTTGGGACATCTACCTCTGTCGAAATCCCCAAAAGGAGAAACCGTGGCTCTAATTCTATTTGGGCTTCAAGTATGCAATTGAGCTCCCCACAATCGACCCCCAATAGGCCTGTATCTCAGTGCACCCCAAAAGTTAATGTATAAACGTCCCAGGCTCAGTGAGACATCGAAGACACTCCGGGCTCTCAGCTCTTCCTATTGCATGCAGTTTGGCCCCATCAAAATATGCGCGGTGTAGTATTTTGTATTGGATGAGCCGTAACCGTAATTTGATGGCCACTTCACATGGATGCATGAGAGCGGCCTCCCAGTCTGTATCTTCCAACTCACCGGTGACCTTTTCCGACTTGGCACGAAGAGGACCCAGTCTATCAGGCATATTAATAAGCAACGTTTTGTAGGTAAATTAAATCGCTTTAGCCGGAATCTCCTCCTGGAGGAGCCGACCTTCCAGTGGGGCATATTCCGGCAGCGACGTCCCATCCAACCCCTCAGCCACCCACGTATGCTGCAAACGAAGATACGCATATGTCTGAGTGTCATGTAGTTGATATCTAGCTTGAAGCATGTGGAAAGAGGCCAACACACCATGGTCCAAGACATCACCTATTTTAGAGATCCCTATTAAATCCTAGTGCTCAAAGCCACAGAGCTTTCCAATCTCCTTCAGCCTAGTGCCCTCCCACAGTGGGGTTTCCCTGGTACATTTTTGATCCCAGCTCATTTGTCGCTCTGCGTTCTTCCATGCCTCCATCATCCTCTGGGTCGCCTGGAGCAGTTTACTATATCCCCTACCTCCATATAGATAGTGAAGATGGGTATGGTCCCTAAACTGCAGCCTTTCGAGTCTATATGTCGGGTGATCCCCAGATGCATGGATCCATTCATTAACGGCAATAAGATGTGCCTCTCTATAATATGACCTAATGTCTGGTAGAGCCAAACCTCCATTATAGGGATTCCGCCTCAGTGTTGACAGTGCAATACGTGGATGGGCACCATCCCAGAGGAGCAAGCGGAGCTCACTATCAATGCCTCTAAATATCGGATCCGGAATCTTAATGTAGGTATTTTGCAATACGTAGAGCAACTGTGGGAGCGTTACCATTTTAAACGTGGCAGCCCTTCCCATAATAGTTAGGGGAAGCTTCCGCCACCGTTTAGCATCACCTCGAAAGTTTGAGAGGACCTGCCGAATGTTGCGGACCAGGCTGACGTTCACGTCCACAGTAAGGTAAAGACCAAGGTAGGTAAAACCCTCAGTGGACCAATGGAAGCAGCTAGGAAAGGTCAGAGCCTCTACCGTCCCCCCCACCGGGTACAGGGTAGACTTGGTCCAGTTAATCCTGTATCCCACATGGTAGCCATAGTCTTCAACTATGCGCAGGATTTGAGTGAGAGTCTCCGTCGGATTCGTCACGTACAGCAAAATGTCATCCGCATATAACGATGTGCGTTCCTCCGCTATCTGTCGGAAATCATCTACAAAGCCACTCAGCCCCGTCAGGCCCTAATGACACAAGCCAGGGGTTCCAAAATAAGTGCAAACAGTAGGGGGGAAAGCGAGCAACCCTGCCTAGTCTCCTGCCGAATCGGCCAGGTCTTGGAAAGAGCCCCATTGACCCGAACCTTGGCCTCCAGTGCATTATATAACAAGGCCACCCCTTCCCTGAATCCCGGGCCAAAGCCACATTTCTCTAAAGTGTGTCTCATAAAGGGCCAATGGATGGTGTTGAACTGTTTTTCGGCATCCAGGTAGAGTAATAGATGAGCCTCCTCTCGGTCTCTGACCTCATCCATCCAATTGGCTACTCGTCGGAGGTTGTAATGTGTGGCACGTTTCGGCATAAAGCCCGTCTGGTCCCCATGTATCAAGGAGGTGATAACAGATACCAGGTGTGTCGCCAGAACAGTGGCCAGGCTCTTAGTTTCTATATTTAAAAGCGAGATGGGTCAATATGACCCGCACTCATCTGGGGGTTTCCCTTTCTTAGGAATCACCACCACCGTCACTAGTCTAAGATCTGCCCGGAGTACCCCTTCCTCTTTAGAGGCCATAAACATCTTAAGTAAATGCGGAGCCAGCAGGGAACTGCTTTAAAAAATTCCCCTGGAAGCCCATGAGGACCCAGGGTTTTCCCTACTTTCAGCCGACAAATGGCCTCCGTAACCTCTGCCAGAGTGACGTCCTCATCAAGCCTGTCCAGCTCATCGGGGGGCAGACAGGGAAGTTCAACCTTATCCAGGTATTGAGCTATTTCTATCTCAGTGGCTTGCGACTGGCTGCATAAAGCTTTGAGTAGTAATGAGCAAACAACTCCACAATGTCTTGAAGCACCGTATAAACATCGCCCTGTTCTTTGATAGACGAGACCCACCTCGACTCTTGCTCCATCATGCCTAACCAAGCTAACAACTTACCCGCCCGGTCCCCCATCTCATACAGTCTATGCTGGACTGCGAGTTGGTGCGCCCAAGTCTTGTTAGTAACAAGTGCTTGGTATTCCCGTTTAGTGATGTCTATTTGACAGAGGGTGTGTTCACTCATGGGAGGGGCACTCTCCTTTTCAAGTTCCAACAGCCTGCTTTCCAGCACCCATGTCTCCTGAAGCTCCCGTCTTTTTTTGTGGGCTATAATATTTTGGGCTCTATCGCGTATCAAAGTCTTAAAAGCCTCCCAGAGAGTGACCGCTGATTGCACGGAGCCCTCATTTTCTTTAAAGTAGAGGTCAGTGTCCACCCCAATTTCCTTAGCAACCGCTTCGTCCCGCAATGCCCAGGCGTTCAGCCTCCATGTCGTGCCACGACTTCTCCGTCCTCCCCTCACCCGCAAATACAGTGGTGAATGATCTGAGGTTCCCCTAGCTAAGTAATCTGTCTCCTCAACCTGGTCAACCTCACCCACCGGGTCAAAAAGATAATCCAACCTAGAAAACACCCTGTGGGCCCCGGAAAAGTAGGAGTATGCACGTGTGGCTGGATGGTGGCACCTCCAAAGGTCAGTGAGCCCTAGGTCTGCCTGGAACCTGGCCAATACGGTGGTCTCCTGTTGACCCGGTCAGGTCAGTGTACGATCCAGGGCAGGGTCACTCACATCATTGAAGTCGCAACCTATGAGATGTGTGGCGGGGCCAGACTGTAACAGGAGGTCAGACAGTTTATCTAGCATACGTGGCTGGAGACGTGGGGGCACATAGACCCTGGCAATCAGCCAACATTTGTGATTCCAAGTGCCTTGGACCGCCATGTACGTACCCTCTGGGTCCTCCCAACGTCGAGTAATCCGGAAGGGGGTGACCGCTTAACAAGAATCACGACTCCCCTCGACCCTCTGGTAAATCCTGCATGTGCCAAAGTAACGTATTGCCCCCTACCCAGGAAAGAGCAGTATGGTCCCATAAGATGAGTTTCCTGCAATAATATGATGTCTGGTTTAAGCCTTTTAAGATATCTCGAAACCAACCCCCTTTTAATCTTATTGCCAAGTCCATTGACGTTCCATGTCAGCACTGAGTACCCGTTGGTACCCATTGTGTAAGATAAGCTGGAGCTTCCCACTCCCATCTAGACCCCCCAACACCGCCAGTGCAATGCCAGTTCATTTCAATATCAGTATTCATGCAATATTTCAAAACAAAACTAACCTACTCCCCACCTTGAACACATAGTCCAGAACAATTGAAAGTGTCCATTGCGTCCCCCTCCCCACACTCTGCAGGCACCCCCACCACCCCAAATCTCGTCAACATGACAACACTGGTGCAGGTGAACCACCCAGTGGTCTGTAACCCCCTTCCCTCCCCCACTTACTCAACTATAAAACACTACAAGAAGAACACTCCACTGTATACTTCCCTCTCTAACAGCAAAGGCAAGCTCAATACAGTAACTACAATCCACTGTATACTTTCCTTTATCGTGGCCAAAGTCCCAAAAGTTCGCCAGGCCTCAGGAGTTGTACAGCTTCTTTAGGTGGGTGTCTGTCCCCATATCGTCATTGCTCTTTGCCCTTACTCTGCGGTTGCGGTGACCAGGAGTCTACCCCATGAGGTCCGAGCCTGACGCCTCCAGCCGTCAAATATGTTCTAAAAGAGGGTGTTCGCTATCCACGTTAATGGAGTCCTGTCGCTCTGACTGGTCAAACTCTTAATTTTCCATCGATTTCTGAGACGTACAAGACACACAATTCAGAGCTGTATCGCCGTCCGTGTCTGACACAGTGACTTTTCGCTCCCTCGACCTCAGGGACCTCACCGACATAGCCCCAACAGGGGTCTGGCGTTTTAGCACTCTTTGCCGCCGCCTCTCCTTAGGACGTTCCCAACTAAAGCTCAGTCGCTTGTCCACTGGTAGAGCCGCTCTTCAACCCAGGACCATGCCTCCTCCGGCGTCTGGAAGAACTGCGTAGTCCCTTGAAAGATTACTTTGTTTGGCTGGGAACAACAGCATTTATTGGATGCCAAGGGCGCGAAGTTTCACCTTCACCGGATCGAAGGTGCGTCGCAATTTCTGAACATCACATGAGTAGTCCGGGAACACCATCACTCTAATATTTTCATATTTGATCTCACCCTTCTTTCGTAGCTCCCTGAGTATAAGATCTCTGTCTTGAAAATTCAAGAACCAGGCTATCAGTGGTCTGGGAGGAGCCCTCGGATGCGGCCGTACTCCAGGCATTCTGTGTGCTCTTTCTATGACAAAGCATGATGAGAATTGCGTCTCTGGGAGGGCTTCCTTGAGAAATGTCAGTAGGAAATGGCCCAGATCAGAGCGTTCCACATTTTCTGGAAAACCTACAAGGCGCAGGTTGTTCCTTCAGGCCCTTTTTTCGGCATCATCCACTCGCCATGCCACTGCCTTTACAGTTGC
The DNA here is from genome assembly GCF_964204655.1 of Triturus cristatus. Classification (NCBI taxonomy): domain Eukaryota; kingdom Metazoa; phylum Chordata; class Amphibia; order Caudata; family Salamandridae; genus Triturus; species Triturus cristatus. Next base: position 981,609,611 of record NC_140588.1, on the reverse strand, counting down.
CATAAGTCCCGCTACATCCTTACTTGTGGTTCGCGAGGTGTCCTCCAGCTCCAATACGCGTTGTTCCACCTCGTGACTCGTTCGGAAAACTTTTGTAGGTCTTGGCGCAGAAAGGAGACCTCTGTCCAAACCTCCGCAATTTTACCTTCCAAACTTTCACGGGACGCATGGATCACCTGCAGTATTGCGTCGGTGTCTGGGCGGGGGGCCATGCCACCCTCTGCCCCAGCGGGGGTAGTCAGCACCTTTGCGAATTGGTCCAGCTTTCCTTGCTTGGAAACCTTGGGGTCTTTATCTTTCGCCATTTTAACCTCACGTTCAGCAAGGCACTCTCCGTCGCTACCGGGGCCCCAGGTCACGTTGACCCCCACGGCCAGGCCACCATGAACCTCGATGGGGTACACTTATACTTCGTGCCCCGCCAGCCGGCCAAGAAACAGTGCGCGTAGCACCCCTCCAGGAGCACCTCCCCTATTACGTCGGGCAGCCAGCGTGTAGTGACCCCACGAGCCTGGGCAGAGGATTCTTGCACACTCTCCGGCCCCTCCAACTCTTCACTGGGTCAGTCTTGGGTCACTGCCCCGCCGCCATGGTATCTCTAGAGGGGTCTGATAGGCCTCCGTCACTGCTCTTACTGGGCCTCCAATCCTCCCTCTATACAGCCACTTCTCTCTCAACGAAGGGGACGGCAGTATGCACCCAAGCCTTAGGCCACCAACCGTAAATAATGGATAATGGAACACCCACGGGACATCCACAGGATCATCAGGAAGGGTGCAGCTTATAAAGGATAAAAGCAGGGGGAGTTCACTGCAGTCCCCTCTGGCCGGCGTCAATCATTTATGCCCACAGGTCCTGTTGCTCCCCTGTGCAGGCGAGGCAGTGAAGAGTGCCCCAGCGGCCGAGTTCATGCAGTGCTGGTGGGGCCCTGCGCTGGTTGCACTGATCAGAGGAGCCGATTGCCGCTCAGGTCCAATCCCTTTCTAACTGCCACAGGCCTCCGGGGCCTAGTACAAGCAGGTGGTGGGGTGGCGCTCAACACAGTTTACTCCTGTTGGATCTCCTGGGGGTTCAGGCTTTAATATTGCCAGAGGGCCCATGCACTGAAGTCAGGAGGTGTCCTCCGGTAGATGTTGGAGGTGAAGGTGGGGGGGCCGGATGCCCCACCACTGTGGTGCATCCCCCCCCTCACCTGTTTAAATGAAGCACGGCAGGCCACACGCTGTATCTGCTGGTCAGGAGGGTCACAGCTGTACTAGCTCAGGCCAGGACAAGCGCAGCTTCAATACAGCAAAAAAAAGGTCCCCGCAGGCATTCAGATGGAGGTCCGCCAGGCACCGCAGTGCATCCTCACCAGATCACTCCTCCGCTGTGGGCACCCCCGCGTTGCAAAGCGCAGCCTCCTCCGGGATTCACTCTCACCGCCGGAGTCGCCTCTCCGCCAGCCATAGAGGACCGCCGGGTATCCTCCGCCTCCCTGCCAGCAGGGTCAGTTCTACCGCAGCAGTACAGGAACTCCCTCTGGCCGCTACAGGTCACGGAGCTCTCAGATCTTGCGGCAGATCGGGCGCGTCTCGGCTCCGATCCGTGGCACCTCAGTCTTTGCCCTTCTCGGTGCACGTCGGCCCCCTTGAGGAGAGCACAGTCACTCCGGCGCTCAGCTTCAGTTATTGCACCCCGGCCGCTATTTTGACAGAGACTGCACACCGATCCACGCGCCGACAGAGTCTCGATTGCCGGCCTCAGTCGGATGTCCACTTCACACCGGGCACTCCAGCGCATGCCCGCGCCTTCCGGTTCCCGATGGCACGTTTTTTTGGGCGAGGAGGAACAGGATAAGTACAGGATCTTGTCTGGGGCCAGCGGAGCTCGCTTTAAACGCAGCTAACCGGCCATGTTGTTGGCCACGCCCCCGAGAAGTGGGTTTTCTAAGCTAGATGCTCTAAAGTTTGCAAACACCCACAAACTCATACAAGCATTGAAAATGCAATAGGTCTCGCCTTTGATTAAGTTAAAGCCATTTGCTTTGCTAATGGTATTGTATAGCAAAGCAAATGGCTTTAACTTAATCAAAGGCGAGACCTATTTCATTTTTAATGCTTGTTAATTACTGTGGGGTTTTCGACCCAGAGCAATCTGGCCCATTGAAAGCCCAGTCGGTTTGGTTTCGCAAAGTCCTTTATGCACTCCTCAGACGGTTTAATTTTCCCACTGGACAACATATCCGCGATCATTAAGCAGTCTCCCTCTCTCAAGGCGTCAAAGGGGCCTGTATTTCATGCCAGACCTCGCTCCTGTTTTAGCATTTTAAATGTGAATAAAGTTTATAGGCATGCTTAAGAGTTTTGGTGACTCAGTAGTTCACAGGTGTGCAATTATACCATTGCCTGCCTTAGGCCGCCTACCTATCAGAACCTCCTATTTCCTACCAGGCCAAGCCGTCTCTCCAACTTGCACCAACAGATGCTCTTAAAATGCATCTTCCTAACTAACGACCTTTTCACAGTGAGCTAAGAGGCCTGTGATTTGCAACATTCTCATTTTCTGGTAGCGTGTTTTTTATGTAAAATGCATTTTTTGTTTGTGTCTAGAATGTGCCAGATGTTCTTTCTACATTGCACTGTGGCTGGACTCTAAGACCCTCCTCGGCTCCAGCAATTTCCTTGTAGAAAAGCAGTTTTGCTTCCTTTTGGCCGATTATAGCGGACTAACTACTTAAGTCGTAGAAAAAGAAAATTAAGCAGCACATCTGCAAGTTCAGTTAAAGCTTTTCTGTATCTTGTGATTTTTATTTTAATAAAGCGGTACACTTTATAATCCAACTGCACGTATTCCGTGTCCATTACCATCAGTTTCTCGCTTCTACCACAGGAGAGCGCTAAAGTCCCACTTAATGCCGCTATGTAGATCACTGGTGTGGAATAGATTTGATTGCGGAGTGAGGAGTAGGCAATGGAGATAATAAACGACCATGCTCGCGCTGTGTTCACGCGGGGACAGGAGATGTGCACGCGTACAGAGTGCACATTTCCTGTCCCCCTTCAGAGGAGACGCCAGAGAGAAGACGCCATGCGCGTGCACATCGCTTGTCCGTGCGCGCACATGGTTTGTCTCCCTTCCAAACCAAACCGACAACAATAGTCTCGCCGAGGCGAAAGCAGCGCATGCGCTGTGTTCGCTAGGCGAGACCTAATAAAGGAGGCAGGAGCCCCCCTAATGTCCGTAACCCACCAGGATATGATCCAGACTTTTGTAACCTGGCAATTATTTTTTTAATTCACATTGGTAATAATAATAATAATAATAATACTATGGCTCGCTTCTGAGGGCTGTAAAAGTTCTATGGATCAGCCCTATAATGAAAGAGAGGGACATTAACAGCCAGGACGATAGGCATATCTGACATAAATAATGTAATGTGTGATAATTGAGTGTACTTTTGAGCTTTAAAATAGTCCCTCGTTCATTGAAATACAAACAATGCACAGGTAGCGGAATAATACACCAAACAGCCAATAGCACAACGTGAGAGAAATGCTACTTTGTACGTATGCAAAGCCTATGTGTGTTTAAAATAAGTGGCAACAGTAGGTCATGCAAGCAGCTATGCTGTCAAGCTACACTGTAAAAAAAGAATTGTTAGTGGCGAGGTATAGGCCTTTTTCACACAATGCACATCGATAATTGAAATCTGTGAACGGGGTTCACACAAGCACTGATATGAAGGTGGACAGTGGAAACTGCTAGCAGATGAAGACCAAAGGGAACACACCAAGCTAGGTTTTCAGAAAGTCTCTTGATTAAAGAAAGAAGGCAATATAATAACAAAAAGATGAGCAACCCACAGAAAAGCAGACACAGGACAGCTGCACCAGGAAATAAATCCACAGAGGTTTTTCTGCAAAGATAGGTCAAAGACATCTTTAGGAACTCATGTTTTTATATGACATGGCTCAGGTGACATAGAGTGTACTTGCGTCACAAAAAAACAAGCAATAATCTCTCCACGTTTCTGAGATATGTCTGTGAGGCACCAAGAATGACATAGAAAATGGCGCCTGGGTTCCAATAGCTGGCTAGAGGGGTTTCCAGGGAGAGCAGAGGGTTCTGGATTTTCAAGAGGCAGACTGAGATGGAACTCCAGAGGTTTCTCTGAAGGAGAAGTAGGGACATCACACTTTACTGGAATTACCTAAACCGGGTACTGAGAGCAAAGGAGTTGGCTAAACGCATGGATGACTTCAATTGTATTCATAGTCCCTAGAACAGGAAAGTTGGATCATTGAATGACGGATCTGTCAGACAGACCTAGTTAAAGTGTTTTTCTTTTCATTCATGGAAGCTAAAGTTAATCACCTGTCTGTCACCTCTGCTGGAGAAACAGCCAGAGACAGCTCAAGGGCATCTTGTCTGTTGGTTGTTCCTTGGGCCCATTTCCATCTATTGTCTCTGGCTCAACATCTCTCATCCCACTGGTGTCTCATGTCTAAGAGTTATGAGGACTCGGTCCCACTCGCTTCTCAGATCTGTCAGGCCCTCCAAAGATGGTTCGTTCCAGTAAACCTGGACAAGGGAGACTCCCTGGCTCCTTCTTATCCCATAAAACTAACTACAGATGCCAGCAGCAACGGCTGGGGGAAGCTCTGGGACCGGGAGCGTGGAAAGAATTGAGTCCAGAGTTTCTGGTCCCAAGAGAGGCAGGAGAGCTCCTCAACCTGAAGGGAACTTGTGACCATCCATCGAGCTCTGCTTTATTTTCCACCTCTTCATTAACGACAGGCCATTAGTGCAAGGACAAGTATCTCGGTGGCACAGATGTATAAGAAACATCGGGCGGTGGTACTTGGGTTACAAGATTGGCGCCATTGGCTCAGGACTGCTGTCAGTGGCCAGAGCTCAATTGTAAGTCTCTGGCGGCAATAAATAGCAATATATCCTCACAGTTTCTGGTCGCTAGTTTCTATGAGCCGCGCAACATACTTAAAATTGCTATTTTTTTTTTTATTTTAGGTGTTTTATATAGTGCTTAAACGACCCGAGGGGTATCAAACCACAACAACATACAACAACATAGATGAATAGTAACATAAACAGTCACAGTACATTAATACACCTAGATTCTGAAATTTTCTCAGTCCAATAAATATGAGGTGAAAGTTCCTTTTAGGAAGGGTAGGGGAGTTCGGCTGAGGAGTTGAGGATCGGATCACCGGGAGGCTTTGCGGCAGTGATGACCATCCATTAGTAGGGTATTAAGAGGAAAAATAATGAGTCTACTTTAATAATTCAGCGCCCTGGCCACTCCGCTGCCGCCCAGCTATGCCTGTGCCCCTCAGCCTCCTTTGCTCACCTATCAATGACTGATGCCGATTGCCGCAGTGGCTGTTAATCTGCAAATTTTAGTGTGTTGATTTTGCTCGCGAGAAAGTGTCATTCATAGTCATTGAATGCCACTCATAATTACACTGAAATTATGAAAATGTGACACATAGCAATCTGAAACCTGGGCAGCTATGTCTTGGTCGCATTCGGCACAGTGTCACATTCCATTCTCCTCAAAAGTCGTATGGAATTCCGCATCAGTAGAAAGGCCCTGAAATGGATAGGATCTTTTTTTAGCAAACAGAACTCAGAAAGTTTCTTGCTTTCCTTATTTATTATAATAATTCTCCATCTAATATGGAGTCCCACTGGGGTCCTCCCTGAGACCCATCTTGTTTAATAATTATATATCTCCTACAGTCAAATTGATTAGATCCTTCAGTCTTAAAATCTCTTCCTATGCCAGCGGCACCCAAATTATTATGTTGATCGCTAAAGACAGCAGCCTGACCCATTCTAACGCCTGACATTGTATGGAGAAAGTGGAAAGCTGGATTAATGCTATTTGCTTAAAGTTGAATGCTGAAAAAAAGAAATTATTTTGCTAGGCAAACCTACCAACTTCTGGGTTCCAATTGCTGGCCCAACGAACTAGGGGGCATATCAGCAACACCCGGCGATAATTATCGCTCAGCGCTCTTAGCGTGAGGATAATTACCGCCACGTAACGTGGATTTTTATCGCTGAGATAGCGTGCTATTTGCAACGCTTATCTCCTCAGCGATAAAAATCCTCACGCTAACTGCCTAACGTGAGATTATCGCTGGAAACCCAGTGATAATCTCACGCAATGTGGCGTTAGCTTGCTGATAGGGACTCACAAACGTAGCCATGATATCCACCTTCCATAGGATATCATGGCTAAGTCAGTCCTGAAGCAGGCGTAAGGAAAGTAGCAATAACAGGGGTTATCGCTACTTTTCCTGACGCTATGCTTCATAGCGTGGGGCTTGGTGATAGGAGAAATGTCGCTTAGCGACATTTCTCCTATCATGTTAGGTCAGGAACGCCCACTTTGCATCTCATTAGAGATGCAAAGCTGGGCATTAGGAATCCTGACGCTAAAGCAAGTTTTCACGTGTTAGCGTGGCCTTGCTAATTAGGCGATAAAGTTATCGCTGCTTGTTGGCCGAAAACGGCCGCAAAAGCGGCGATAATTTTTTATCGCCTGCTTGTAAATATGCCCCTAGGTGAGCTCTGCAACAGTCAAAGAAGCAAAAACCTGGGTGTCCTCATAGACGACAAATTCACCTTTACCAAACAAATTTCCAAAGTAACCTCAACTTCTGTTCCACTTCTTCGTATTCTTAGAAAAATGCTCTATTTGATATAAAAAAAACACCAAAAAAGGTCATTCAAGCCCTAATTGCCCCTTGGCTGGACAATGCCAATTCCCTCTACCTCTGTCTCCATCGTTACCTGCTCAATCGTCTCAACATTCCTGCTAGCAATGATGTCTCAGGACATCTCCACTCTCTTCACCGGCTCCCAGTACAAAACATGGGAGAATTCAAGGCACTATCAGTCTGTATATTTTCTTTGAATTCTGGGACTTGTAATCTTGTTCATTCCACTCTAAACAGGAATAAAAGTCCCAATATTTAAAGAAATAAAAACTGGACTGGAGCAGGATTACGCATGGACCTAGATAACCTGTCAGCTAAGCACTATGCCGCCCCTATCCGGCCTTTACAACCAAAGCCCTGTCCTCTAGACTAACAAATCCTGCTGGTATGTACCCTTGCCATACGCAGACTGCCTTTAAAGCTCTCAATCCAGCACCCCATTATTAGTTTGAAAAGGTCAGGAAGAAGGTCCTTTTCCTATCTGGCATCGAAAACTTGAAACTCTTTCCTGCTCCGCATCAGACAAAACAATAATTACTCTTCAGAAAATGCTCAAGAGTGGTTATTCTGGGTGGGCTCTTTCTTTCATACATTTTGGGCCTGCCCCCAAATTCAGCAATAGTGGAATGGGATTGTGAGCGTCATGTCCGAGGTGGCGGTCAGGAGGTCAAACTGGAAGCCCGATGGCATATACTATGTGCGACAGGGGATGACCCGTGGCCAAAATACACACAAATATGGCTAATGGGGGCGGACATAGTGGCCCAAAGAAATATTGCGAGGGAGTGGAGTGTGATTCAACCTCTGGGGGTTGCAGAGTGGAAGGCAGACCTCGTTTGGTTGGCTGAAAAAGTTGTATACCAAGGACGTGGATGCCTGAGGAAATGGGGCAAGATATGGGGTCGGTGGGTGGAGTACAGAGGGACCTGAAATGTTTACACAGTGGACGATGCTATGAGTGAGAGGGTTGTACGGAGTCTCAAAAATTATAATGGAATATCGTGGGGATTGATCGTACTGAAACTATTCTGTATTGAGCTGACTATACTGATCACGAGCAATGTACCTGATGACAGGGGCGGCTCCTGCGTAATGGCGGAGGAGCGTCGTCCCACTGGCAGAGCCAGCAGCTGAAAATTAACACAATATTTGATTATTGTTTAATTTTCAAGCAACTGGCTCAGCCAGCGTGCAATGGGAGGGGCGGGCATGGGGTGGGATAGGAGGAGTGCTATGTGCGCTCTCTAAGTGCACATGTGTGTTTGGCCGGCCGTCTCAGGCTGAGAAAAACACACATGCGCACTTAGGTTTCTCCAGCCCGGCTACATTGAGCAGCCAGGCTGGAGAAACCCCACTGACTCGTCTGACCTGGGCGCCTTTCTAGCCTGCTCAGACCAATCCCCGCGCTGCTCTGCAGCACGGGGATTGGACAGGGAGTCTGATACAGCCCTAGTGCCTGCTGGGAAACGCAGAGGGAGCACCCGGCGCAACGTGTGACGCCCGCCAACATTATTGTTTATATTCTCGCCCACTCCCCCCTACCCCATGTCCCCTCCAAACCCCCTCCCCCACAATCTTTTGTATGTGGCCACCGCTGCCCGATGCCCTCGCCAACATTCGTCGAATGATTTTGTACACTGAAGTGTGTTCTCAAGTATCTGTTCAATAAAAAGACAAAAAAAAGACTGGTTATTCTGCCAGGAACCGACCTCTGCCCTACACTGACTGAATCTAGCTCCAAGACGCCTCCAGGGAATAGAGCGCTTCACAAAACCAGTTGAATTAATTCATGGGTACTTTCTTACAGCAGAGAAGTGGGTGCAGTAGAGCATATCAAAAGCACACGTTTTTAAAGATATTTTCTTGACTTCATAATGAAGTGAAAGGCACATTCCCACAAATGGATTGTGAAATCATCCTGCCCCGGTATTCGGCGGGGTTTCTCAGTCAGAAGCAGCTGTGTCCGCGGCTATGCGAAAACAATGCTGAAAATATGTAAGGCAAGCATCGGCTTTTAATGCCATATTTCCGGTTGTCACAACTGCTGCCCACGCACATTTTACAAGTGCTGCACTCAGACGCGAGGCTTTCTTTCAAGTGCCGGGAACGGGCCTCTGCGTGGAACAAAGGCTCTCTCTCAGTCAGGCTAAATTAATCTTTAACTCTGTGTGAACTCGCTCACGCCTGAGTGCTTCTAAAGAATCAGACAAAAGCATTTAATGCTGGTGTTGGGAAGGCGCAGACAGCTTCATAAACAAACGCAAGACTGCCCAGGTCTGCGGTCCCGCGCCCCCTGCTGCGAACAATGACAGGAAACGGCAGAATTCTTTTGTTTTTCACATTAATGGAAAATGTCTAAAAGACGTCGAACCTAACCCCAGCCAACCAAAGCGGAAAACACCACTGTGTATTTCCGGTTCATTGAAGACGGACAACGGAGGTCAAAGGCCCATTCACAAAACGTCTTCCGCACCTCTGTTCAAATAAGAAAGAAGCGTTTCCGAAACCAATAGGTCTGGCTTGCATTTTGAGACCTGCCCAAACCATTAAAAAAGCTTGCTGCAATAAGAAACACAAAAAAGATTGTTTTACATATGCAACCTATCAATGAGACAATTTAACCTGGGTTGATTCAGAGAGTACTTTTGACGTGTAAAATAGTCATTCATGCAATGCAAGTCCTCCACAACAGGTGGGATGCATACAGGCCAACATTTTAGAAAAGAGAAGTGGGAGATTAAAAAAATAAATAGTTGGGAGAATGTATTTTTCTCCATTGACTTCTATTGAGGCCTGATTCAGGTCTAGCGACATGTGTGGGACTTAAGTTGCGAGTGTGCTGCTGCAGGATTTGCTAACTGAAATGCAAATATATGTTTTTTCCCTACCTCTCAGGAGCACAGAGAAAGCTCTATGGCGGGAAGGGAGAGCATGACACACATGTTACGAACTGGCCTGCAGGAGCAGGCTACTGGCACTGCATACTCCGAGTCGCACAAGACCAGTCCCTGTCGGCTGAAGCCCGCAGAGGAATAGGGCTTTGAATGTAGGAATCGGGAGGCGGGGGACTAGCCTTGAAATCGGTAGTCTCCCGCCTGAATTGGGAGGGTTGGCATGTATGGGAATGATACACCAGGCAATACCATAAGGTGAGAGAAAGTTCTTCTCAGATCCCACTCTATGTATATTGATAAGAATTGGTAACAAAAGGTCTTGCAGACAGTTGTGCCAGTCCTACCAAGTACCACGCATCAGGCGTTAGACTAACGCATTTCAGTGTGGTGGTCCACATCACCGCACTGAAATGCAAAGTCACCCATTATAGGCATAGCGCCTGCCTCGGCTCTCAAGCTGTAGCGCTGCTATGCAGGCTGTGAGATTAGCTGGAGTGGCAGCACGCCGTGGTGCGCGCACTGCTCCTGGCAGGCTTCGGGAGCTGGCTGAGGCGGAGCTATCTGCTAACTGGCTACAATGTATCAATAGTAGTCACGCAGTGAAGCAATACCTTCTGACTGAGTGATGTGTCAGGAGGGGAATTCCCTTCAAAGGCAAGACTAGAAATTGGTAATGGTTTCCCATCACAGCACAGCATAGTCACTTCTGATGGTTTATATGAATGGAAATGTGGAGATAGGCCTCCATCATGTCAAAAGATGTCAGGTAGTCTCTCTTGTTGATTAATGGAAACATATTCTACAGGGTCGCCATCTTGAAAGTTCGATTGAGAATAAATTGGTTGACGCTCTTCAAATCCAAAACTGGACAGTATTTATCTAATTCGTTTTTTAACAAGAAAATAGGATTGAATAGTATCTTTGAAATCTCTCTTTGGGAGGAACTAGCACTACTTCTGACTTCTCCAACAACAGATGAATCCCTGAGAAAAGGGATTGCCGTCGGGAAGTGTGACAGAAATAATGGCCCGTAATCTCCATTAATTCTATTTAGTAACCAACTGAGACAACTTCCAGGGCACAGACATCTGTTATTGACTGATGCCAAACCTGGAATAAGAGAAGGCGACTGCCGACAGGTACTCTACCAGCATAGCCAGGCTTTGGGAGTCGGGGGGAGAGGAGTAGTGGAAGCTAGCCAATATTGAGACTTGTTTGAAGTGGGGCGCTTGGCCACAACCTCTGCTTCAAAAGGGCTGGATATTATCCTTCGAAGTTCGTGGTGGGAAACCAAAGACCTGTTGCTCCATTACTTTGAGGATAGAAAAACAGACAATACCCGTGTGCATTTGTTCCGCAAGAGTCTGAAAATCTCTGAGCAGGGACTGGACCATGTAACAATTGAACTGTTTTGTGAGTAGTTCTGGTTTCTGTACTGATTCTGAATTTTAAGCCTTACTCCCCACTACTCTTTAATGTAAATTTAATCTGTATGTCAGATGGATAAATGAAATTGTGGGTGAGTGCGCAGGTTCATTGTCCTTGGATTATCCAAAATATAAGTTACCAAACTTGTAGACCCAACTCCTGGGATAAGAGAGGCCTTAAATCATCAGACCGAGAGAATCATTTTTCATTATTTTGTAAATTTGCAATGGTGAAGAATATCTTTGTCAAAATGTAATCTGAGAGAAATATTTGGTCCTAAATATCTTTCTCAAAAATTTTGCCAGTTTTGAGTTGATAACAGAAAATGAATAATTTCCTAGCATTCGTAATGGAAAGTTTCAATTCTATTAAGGACATTGATGCGAGGATTAGGCTTTTCTTTCCTCGTTTATTACAACAGTAGCCATTTTAAAATTGAAAAGAAACAACACCGAAGACTTCATATCCCATGAGTCTTCAGGAAAGCAACACATTCCAGAACATAGAGTCTCTCGCCAATCAGGCGTCTCCTAGCTCCATAACTGACAACGAGTCCTGCAGCGCTTTCTCTTTCTTCCTGTGACTAAGCTGACTGTGGAAGATCTTTACTCCTGTTTTGACGTCTCTGAACCTAAGGCTAAAGAAAGGAGTCGTAACCTTCTGCGTGCAGGAAACTATCTCATACACCATAAAAACAGAGCCTTAATGCAGGAATATGCTTTACTTACATCTTTACTCATGTCTCCCAACCCAGGTGGGTTTATAAATTGTTCTAAGGGTGGGCTAATCCTCGCCTTCGTGTCCTTAATAGAACTGAAACTTTCCGTTATAAAAGCTAGGAAATTTTTCATTCTATGTCAGGACACGGAGTTGAGGATTAGGCTAGTTTAAAGCTTATCTACCACTAGGGTCGCAATGGAGGAGACCGGTTTAAAGTGAAACCTCTTAAAAGTGGAATCTGACGACCAGTCGGCCACATTCAGGATGTCCTCCAAGCGGGCCCCTAGCACGAAAGCTTTCGAGGCTATCAAGCCTCTGGCTGAGTGCGCACAGAAAAACTTCATGTCAATGCCAGACTTGAGCATCACCCAGCAAACCCATCTTGCAATGGTTGGGGAAGAGACTGCTCTAAAGTGTTTCCTTAGAGCAATGAGCAGTTGGCGCTCACCGTGTGGACGTAACTCATCTGTCATGCTCTCGTAAGCCTTGATACATCTTACCACACAGAGCTTGAGAACTTTTAGAAAGGCTGGGTAGGAAATGACCTGTGAAAGACAATTGGTTCTCCGTGATACGAAGGTAACCCCTTCCGGAGTAAAGGACCTCCCCGAAATATCCAGGACTATTCGGCAAGACACCAGGTACAACAACATGGCCAGCTTGGCCGAAAACTGTTTACGCGAAAGGTATTTGTTACTAGGCCAAGTGGAGAATAGGTTCAGGACCTTATTAACATCCTGGAGGACCGAGTATCTCGGTTCCGGAGGAAGGGAAAGGCGAGAAGTTTTGTTACCAATGGGTGTTCCCCCACTGTATGCTAAGCCCTCAGAAGTGAGTTGTGCCAGAAAATTCAGGACGTGAACAACGTCTGCCCCCACGGGATACAGACTCCGTCACAGGCACCAACCTATCCATCGAGACCAGGCCGACTTATATCGTTTAATGGTGCCGTCTGACCAGGCTCTTGAGAGGAGATCTGCAGCTTCTCTCGAAATTCCCGGGACCGTTCATCTATCCAAGTAATCTGCCATGCCATGAGCGGGAGGGAGTCGCTCATGATCAGAGGGTGAGGACTACCCACAGGATCGCTCAGGAGATGAGGGTGCGGGTGCAGACAGAGTGGAGAATCCCAAGAAAGTTCCATCAGAACTGGAAACCAAGCTTGGGCTCTCCAAACAGGGGTGATTACTACCATCAATCCAAAGGGGGGAAAGGTGTAGCCCCGTTCCGACCCCCAATCCTGAAGGAACGCATCCGTGGCCGTCACCCCCGGGTACGGTCTCCAACTGAAGTACCGGGGAAGCTGATGGTCCAGACGGGATGCAAAAAGGTCGATCAAGAACGGACCCAACAGATCCTTTAGGGCATGAAACATCGAGGGAAAAAGTTTACATAGGCTTGAGTCTCGGAGATGGCGAGACTGCCAGTCCGCAACCTGATTGGACACACTCGGAAGATGTTCCGCTGTCACTGAGACCTGGCGTGACAGACAATACTCCCAGAACTCCTTGGCTAGGGCTACCAGGGCCTTGGATCGTGTCCCGCCCAGGTGATTTATGTAACGGACTGCTGCCACATTGTCCATTTTCAGGAGGTAGCAGGATTGAGCCCTGTCCTTCATCGAGCAACGAACTGTGAAGGACCCTGCCATCAACTCAAGGCAGTTGATGTGCAATTCTCGCTCCTAAGCAGACCACCCTCTGCCAGTGGTGAACCCTCCAGTTCGCGCCCCCCAAACGGAACAGCTGGCATCCAACTCGATCACCAGGTCCAGAGGGGCTCCGAAGATGGCGCAACCGTTCCACGCCTCCATGCGACAAACCACCAATTTAGCTCCTCTTTCACCTCTTTGGAAAGAGGGACCTGTTGGGCGTATGTCAAACCCCTGCATAAGTGAGAAGCTTTGAGTCTCTGAAGGTCCCGGAACTGCAGAGGACCTGAAAAAATGGCCTGGATAGAGGCTGAGTGAAACCCCACCACCCTGGCAATACTGCGCAGAGATGTCTGGGGCCTTCGCAGGATTTGCTGGATCTCGTGGCAGATCTTCGCAATTTTTCTGGAAGGGAAGCTCATGGTCGCCTCCACAGAATTTATTACAAAGCCCAGGAATGTTATAGATTGCGTGGGAAGAAGGCAAGACTTCGCCTGATTGATAATGAAGCCCAAAGACTGCTGGGACAGAATTTGGGGCCATTGGGCCATGAACAGCATATCGTCCAGATATATAATCATCCTGATCCCTTGCGACCTCAACCTCTCCACCACCGGGTGCAGGATCTTGGTGAAACACCACAGTGTGGATGACAGGCCGAAAGGCAGAGAGGTGAACTCGAAAGTTTGGCCTTGCCACTGGAACTGGAGGAACCGACAGTGAAGTGGAAAAATAGGCACCGTCAGGTAAGCATTTTTGAGGTCGAAGGTCGGGGAGTATGTGGATGCCCTCCATCTTGAAATGGCGGTACACCAACCACTCGTTGAACTCCCTGAGATTTATGACCGTCCGCTGACCTCCGTCCTGTTTCTGAACCAGGAATAGATTGCTCAGGAAACCACTGGGATAGGGGGAAGAAATGCAGATCGCTCGTTTGTCCAGGAGGTTACTGGATCACCTGCAGAACCAAGGCGGCCTCCCTGCCGGAGAACCGGCAGGGACAGGGGGAGAGACTTGGACCAGAGAGCCATAGAACTCCACATAGAAACCTTGTACTGACTGTAACACCCAGGCGTCTGTTGTCAGGGAACGCTATTTCCCCAGAAACAGTGCCAGTAGGCCCCCCAAAGCACGACAAGAGATGAGAACAGAACTTACCGTGGGCTGGGGGAGCTCCGCCACCCCAGGCTCCATTGCGCTGGCCTCTGCGCAGCCTCTGGTGGGGTAGAAACCTCCGAAGCAAGAGGAGTCCTGCCACTGTCCTCTCTGTGACGGCTGTCCTCTGCCGGAGGCTGTCTGCGAAGATTGGCCAGCCGAGCGCCCCCTACCATGGCCGGCCCCGCCGAAAACCCAAACGTTAAAAATACGCTTAACCGTGGACTGGGCCTTGTCCAGCGAGTTAAAGGTGGAGACGAACTTGCTGAGCTCCTTCACAAAAGGGTCTCCAAAGAGGACTCCTTGGGCCACCTGACCCGCTTCAGAAGTGGCTAACTCGCCCAGCATTGGGTCCAGTTTGATAAGGAGCAATCTGCGCCTCTCAGTGGAGATGGCGCAGTCTGCGTTACCGAGAAAAATAATGGCACGCTGAGCCCAACTGGACAAGACCTCCGGGGGAATGAGGGCTCCCAACGCCTTGGCGTCCTCAGCCATGCCAAATTATTTTACCAAAGGGCCCATGACGTCCAGGAGTTTGTCCTGGCATGCCCGCCTGGACCTGTCAATGCCCTGTTTGGGATCCTTGATATACTTGGTAAGGAACGTCGCCATCCTAGCATCTATTTCGGAAGTCTGGGCACATTTCCTTCGAGGGAAGGTCGAGGGCACTCCGCCCTGAGGCGGGAGCGAACCTACTGGTCCAGGGGCTTCTGCAGCCGACTCACCACGTATTTGGCAACTTTTTCACAAAGGGCCCATTCTGATGATCTGGGATGGAGGAGATCCGATTGAGGATCTGCAACTGCCTCGAAAGCCTGTTGGGGAACCTGCGCCGGTGAAGGGGATGGTCGCCAAGACCGGCTGTGGTTGGATTCTCCGTCGGAACCACCCTGGGAGTCATCTTAGGGCTGTGGCGCCCCCCATGGGGGAGGGACCGCCTGAGGGGCCGGGGCCAAAAGCGTGGCCGGCGACTTGGTATCCAAGAAGGCCTGCTTTAACCTGGGAAACGCATCCAAATCCACCCCTTCAGGATGTCTCCTCCCTCGCATGGAGTGGTAGAAGGCACTTCTGCACCAGATCCAAGATCTTCTTCTCCAGAGGGGCCACCGCCTCTGAGACCACCCTGACTATGGAGGCGTCCACACCATCACAAAAATCATTGTGATGGGGAAATACTGAGCCTCCTCACCCTCCTCGTAATAGTCGTCAAATTCCTCCATGACCAGCGCTGTCCTGAAGATATGGAGGACAAGAGGTGAATATCAGGTAAGTAAGATGGCCACCCACCGGGTCAGAGGGCTGATAGTAATGGGTGGGAGCACCCAGATTAAGGGACTCTAAAAAAGGGAGAGTTATATGTTAATAAGGGGGTAGGGCCACCCACTGAGGTGCAGCAGTAATAGGCTGTCAGTAGTAGGCTGATAGGAGATACTCCTCTAAACGTGTAAACGCCCTTATTGTTACACAAGCTTAGAAAAACGGAAGAATTCCTGGGAAGGATTTTACAACAGGCTACTGAACCTGTAGGTCTTACCCCACGAGGGGTGTTCAAAAACACCAGGAAGCCGGGGAGCTTAATAGACGCGGACAGAGGCGCTCGGGAAAGCCTGAAACTGACGCGACCTCCGTCCTGCGCCCACCAAGCAAAGAGTGTCTGAAGACAGACACAGAGGCACGCGCCTTCTGGCGGCCGGCGGACCGCCGCGCTCTGAAAGCCGGCAAATGAAACTGACGAATGAGGCCGCGTAGGAGCAGAAAACCATTCCCGTGGCAGCGGAAGAATCAGAAGCTTCACAGACTGATAAAAACAGCACACAGTACCGATAAATGACTTAGAATGAAGAAAGGTGCCAAAAACCAAGGCCACATGCAATCTCCAAACCCCTGAGGAAGTCAGGCACTTAACTGACACCGAGGTTGCTTTTGAAGACACGACACACTTCTTTAGAATATGGATGATTTATTCAGATCACAGGAACGACCCCTGGAAGTACCAGCCACCTTCCTCTGCAACTGCCTTCTCCTCTCTGTCCCCTACATTCCACACACCACGCAGAGAGGACAGGTTGCTAGGAAGCGGCCAGCATTCCAAAGCATCTCATCACAAGCATATGTAAAATCACATTGACCAATTTGGAGAATATAACACATCTCCCTTTTTTAAGAACATTTCAACAAAAAGAAAGTAAACAATATATTAATGCAATATGTTACGAACATACATAATCCTCATATTTTTTAGGCATTACACGTATGCGCCCAGAACTGATTCTATTTGCAGGTGCATCCCCTGAATCAGAAACAGGTTTGCTGGTGACAACATCATGGTGACCTTTAGATGATGCCATTATTTCAGTATCAGAACATGGCGATACTTTTCTGGTGTTCCACCAATTACCGTCTGACAGCTTCAAACTGTTTCCCTTCACAAGTACAACCTCTTTGGGACCAGACCACTTGGAGCAACCCTTCCTAGATCTGTCACCCAACCATACCCTTACAAACATTCCTTCCCTGAACGAACGCTTGTGCTTTATGATATTTTTATTGTGCCTATGACAATAAGCCTTTTGATATTCTTCTACTCTGTGTTGTACCTTTTCTATGTCTGCCTCGTATTTCCCAGCTTTGTTCATCCAGGCTGGAACAGCTACAGAACATGGTACTCTTCCCTTGAGTAACGAGAAAGGTGTCTCTTTAGTTACCGAATAAGGGGTAGTGCGATACGACCATAACATGTCCTTTACCTGTCGCTTCCAACCTTCCCCACTCATGCATGATAATTGTATACATTCCACCAACACTCTGTTAAAACGTTCCACAAGCCCATTTCCCCTTGGATGATACACAGGTGTTCTGGTGTGTTTGATTCCCCACCTGACAAGGAATTTTTCAAATTCGTCTGAGATAAATTGAGGACCATTATCTGTGACTATCTCAGCAGGGCACCCTTCCCTTCTGAATATGTCCTCACAGAATGAAATGACATTACTGGACTTGACCTCTTTAACAAAAGCTACTTCTGGCCACTTAGAGAAATAATCAACCAACACTATGGCAAATCTTTCAGTCACATTTAAAACATCAAAAGGTCCACATATATCAATCGCCAATTTGTCCCAAGGACCCTTAGGTATGGCTGATGACACAATAGTGGTTTCCTGGGATGAATGGGTCTTGTCACTGCATGCACAGGCAATGCAATCACGAACATATCGCTCAATTTGTATGTCCATGCCAGGCCACCAAAAATCCTCCCTCACTCTTCTTTTCATGGCGGACATCCCACCATGACCTTCGTGCATGATGCTTAATAATGTTTCTCTTAATGTCCCGGGTACTACCAACCTACTACCTCTCCAAAGTAACTCATTTACTACATTTAACTCTGACCAAATTAATTTGAAAGGCTCTAACTCTTTATGTAATCTCCACCCTTGTTCACGGTTTAGAACACTCTTGATTTTGGTTAGAACTTCATCTTTATCAAGAGCCTCCCTCCAGTCCTCTTCACTGATGGCACTGCAAACATCCTTTACTTCCGCTACCATCCATTCGTCATCCTCTTCGTCTTGTGTGTCATCTAAGGGTAACCTAGATACACAATCGGCATTTATGTTTCTTGCACCAGGAATATATTTAATTTCAAATTCAAAAGTGTACTCCTGAAGACGATATAACCACTTAGCTATTCTGGAAGTAGCCTTTCCTGCTCCTCTGGTGGAAAAAAGATCCACCAAAGGTTTGTGGTCCGTGTATAATTTGAATCTAGTTCCCCACACGAAAATGCGGAAATATTGTATTCCCCACCAGCATGCTAACGCCTCTTTTTCAATGGTCGAATATGTGTGCTCCGCATCCTTTAAAGTGCGGGAAGCAAAAGCCACCACTCTTTCCTTGCCATTATGTATCTGACTTAATACCGCTCCTAAGCCCTGATTGCTTGCATCAGTAGAAATGATGGTTTGATCTTCTGGATCAAAAGGTTTCAAGGTAACCGCTTTGGAAATATCTTTTTTGATATCATCAAAGTTCCGTTGGCATGCTTCAGACCACTCAAATTTGGCATCCTTTTTCATTAATTTCCTTAATTCATGTACTTTTTCAGAAAAATGATGTACAAACTTTGAGTAATATTCAGCAAGACCAAGGAACGATCTAAGTTGGTCTTTGTCCCTGGGAGCAGGTGCTCTTTCTATAGCCTCGACCAAACTTCGTTTAGGTTTAACTCCATTGCATGTCAAAGTGTGGCCTAAATACTCAACCTCACTTACGCCAAATTTGCATTTCTCTAAAGCAATGGTGAGCCCAGACTCCAAAAGTTTCCTAAGAACTTGTTCTAAAATTTTGTCATGACTGGTCTTATCACACCCCCAAATTAACACATCATCTTGGAACACTAAAACGTTTTGCAGCCCAGCTAATATAGACTGCATCACCCTTTGAAATACGGCCGAAGCCGATGCCAGACCGAATGGCATGCGAATGAATTGAAAAGCCCCCTCAGGTGTAATGAATGATGTGACATGTCTCGAGTCTTCATGTAATAATATCTGGTGATATGCGTTGGATAAATCCAACGTGCTGAAATGTGTACCCCCCTTTACTCTTGTTAACATTTCATTGATACGAGGAAGAGGGTGTCGATCTATCCAAATGTTTTCGTTCAGGTCTCTCAAGTCAATACACATTCTAATATTTCCGTTAGGTTTCCTGGCCAAAACTATCGGACTTAACCATTCGGACGCCTCAATGGGCTCAATTACCTTGTCCTTACAAAGTCTTTGTAATTCGTCCTTAAGCTTGTCTCTTAATATAAACGGAACGTTCCTAACTTTGTGTACCTTGGGAATAGCATCCATTTTTAAAATAATTCGATGTTTAAATTTTTTTAAACATCCTAATTTTTTACAAAATAATTCAGGAAACCTAGTGACCCAGTCAGTTGTGTTCCCTGTGGATGTTAATAGTACCTGTTGTGGATGATTAGGATTTAATATTATGTCCAGAGCTCTTTGTTCTCTCCAGCCTAAAAGTGATCTACCCTTGTGTACTACATACAATTTAGCCGTAGTTTTCCTATTGAGAAAACACATTTCAGTTTCAACATAACCCACAACCGGTAATTTTTCGCCACAATATCCCTCTGGGATGACATCAGTGGGTTGTAAATCCTCCAATTTTCCTCCCAAGTTTTCCCATACAAATTTGTCTACGATAGTGAATGGGGAGCACGAGTCAGCCCAGACTTGCACATCTTTGTCTTTGATCCTAATCGTACATTTTGGAGGACAATAACTATCATTCTTGATAGCCTCACACTTGAGAACTTGATTTGACTCTATGACCATCACCTCAACATTGTCATCATCACTATCGAATGAAGTTTCTCCCTTCTCAGAATTATCTGCTTCATTTACCATGTTAACGGACTTAGAGACTACCACAGGCACAGAGCTTTTGCACCATCTAGCAAAATGCCCAAATCTTCTACACTTGTAACATCTGCTTTTAGCTGCAGGACAATGACTGGCATCAGCTGTGTGCCTAGAACTGCCACACCTAAAACAAACTCTTAGCTTGGTTTTTACCACCTCGTGCTTTTTCTCTAGAACCGTTTTTTCAACCGGTTTTTTAACACTACTTTTTATGTTATGTACAGTTTCATCATGTGCAACTTTTTTAGATGACGAGTTAAGTTCTTTAACGTATCTAGATGTGTTTTCCATTCTTTTGGCAACCGCTAATGTTTTATCCAAAGAAGGATCTTTTAAATTTAACAATTTTTCTTGAATCTTGAGGTTCGACATTCTGTTAATCAATTGATCCCTGATCAGGTCATCCCTCATATCGTTAAATTTACAAGTGACAGCTAACATCCTTAAATTAGCGACAAACTGCTCAATGTTTTCTTCTGCTAATTGTGCACGAGAAAAAAATTTGTGCCTTTCAACCACCACACTCACTTTTTTTCCGAAATTCTCTTCCAAAGCTTTCAGCGCAATATCATATACATCGATATTACTATCCCCACCCGCTTCGTCATCTGTGTTCACATCAATAATGCTAGCTTCTACCATAGGTAATGTTTTTAACACATTTCTACCTTCTATCCCTAAAAATTGTTTCAATATTGCTAACTTCCTTTTCGAGACATACACATCACCCCCTATAGCTTCTAAATATGTCTCAAAAGTCTCCTTCCAATGTTCCCACAACATACATGGTTGACCAGGATTTTGCAAAAAAAATGGTGGTGCTGGAATTGTTTGCGTCGTCATCTCTGTCCTTGTTGCACTGGTGTGCACTGATGTGTAATGTGCTTATGTGAAAAAAATGGAATTAAAGTGTCAATTGTTACTGTTGAAGAATCACATAAACAAACGCTGCACACGCTGCATTTTCAATGATGAACAATTCCTACCCAAAATGTGGCTTCCTGGATGGGTATGCTGTGAGCACCAGCAAAGAAGTCTCAATCGGCAATGATGTCAGTGGCTCGCTAGTAGAACATGACACATGGGTATCGAAGAGTGTGTCACCGAAGAAGGTTGGAATAAATAAACAAAAAAAAACGCTGAAGCATAAGATTCTGTACTTCCTGGTGCGCGTGTGGTAGGCAGCAATACAAGCCTAGACCGCGCACTTCAAACTCACTGGTGGCACGCTTCCGGGTTGCAGAGAGGCATGCGTGTCACTGCTGTTGCGCTTGATGCGAATACGTGCTTACTTCAAAATGGCGGCACGTATTATGCGGACGTCGAACGCTCGGAACGCCTTGCAGAGCACAGTGATCATGCGTCATACAGCGTATCCGCGATGCAGCGATTCCAAGAATGGCGATATTTGAAACTGAGCGGCAGACCAG
Organism: Triturus cristatus; assembly: GCF_964204655.1. Lineage (NCBI taxonomy): Eukaryota > Metazoa > Chordata > Amphibia > Caudata > Salamandridae > Triturus > Triturus cristatus. The sequence goes on along the minus strand of NC_140588.1, from coordinate 981,588,167 downwards.
GTAGGCGCACGGACTCTCCGTTTACTAACTGTAAACTGTGAAGGGAAACAAAATTTGGCCCACAGACTTGGTCGCATCACAGTACATTCAATGCCTTCATTTAAACTCTTCTCATGACAAGGCAGAGAATAATTACCGCTTCAGTCCTCCACTGCCCAGACACAATTTTGGTAATATGTGCCAATGCCGATAAAACAAGCATAAAGAAACACGAACTGCTGCATCCAGATCGGGTGTGGTAACGAAAGATACCAGTTTGGCTAGATGAACACGATGTCAACTTGACTTTATAAAAAAAAAACAGTCCAGGGGTCACTCACACACGGAGCATATTCCTCCGCAAGGTTTCGTCGAATTGAAGCCTCTTGTAGGTGTGTCCTTCACTCTATATAGAGCATCCCATCCTCGTCGCCAGTTTTGAAGACACAACACACTTCTTTAGATTATGGATGATTTATTCAGATCACAGGAACGACCCCTGGAAGTACCAGCCACCTTCCTCTGCAACTGCCTTCTCCTCTCTGTCCCCTACATTCCACACACCACGCAGAGAGGACAGGTTGCTAGGAAGCGGCCAGCATTCCAAAGCATCTCATCACAAGCATATGTAAAATCACATTGACCAATTTGGAGAATATAACAGTTGCAGCAGCGAAGAAAGAGGAAGTGCTGCAGGACTTGTCAGTTATGGAGCCAGGATACGCCTGATTGGCTAGAGACTCTATGTTCTGGCATGTGTTGCTTTTCTGAAGACTCATGGGATATGAAGTCTTCGGTGCTGTTTCTGTTCAATTTCAAAACGGCTGCTGTTGTAATAAACGAGGAAAGAAAAGCCTTATCCTCACCCTCATGTCCTGACATAGAATCTACACCCAACGGGATGATATTTTTGCAAAAGGTATTCAGGACAAGATATGACTTTCAGTCAATGTTTTTGTGAATGATATTCTGATAAACAACCTGTGGTCAAGGGACTCTGGTCAGGACCTCCCACCCTTCCTTTTATGCAAGACAGGTACAGGATTTCGGTTCTTTCCTTCTCTTTCCTTGGGGGGGTGGGAAAGTATGTTTATGGCACATACGTATTTCAAAATAAAGTCTTTCTGGGTACAAGCAGAGGACAAGTTGACTATAACTCCGACTATGTTGTTTCTTCCCACGTCTCTGTTTTCCAGTCTTCTTCCCACATTGACTCCAGGAGACCGGTAACCCAAAAGGAAACAAAAGAGAGGGCTCAGGCTACTGCCATATTATTCAGACAAAAAGGGAGGGTAGGAGTGCTCCATCACCAGTGCTCTAACGTGTGGGTGACTAGTGTAGGGATATATGTGCTCACTCTCTTGTGGCCCTCAGCCGTGCCCACAATCCCTTTACAGAAAACAAACATGCGGTAGGTACTTGCCAGGCTCCACGACCCTCTTGGGCCGTGGCGAGGGAAGACCCAGCCTCCTCGTCTCCTTGGGAAGCCCTAGTCTCTGGCACAGTGCTCCTCGAGCAGTTTCTGCCTTTGGCATCTCCTTCCACCTCTGTGTTGACAGCGGCATCCCACATCTCCTCCCGACCTCCGGTCTGTACGCTGTTCTTCTGCTGGGCGCTGACGGCTTCTCTCCTCTTGTCAAGACTTCCAGTCTCACGTCGTCCTCTGGACCGGGGTTCTGGCGGTTCTCCTGTTGCGGGGATTCTGCTCATGCACAGAACTATGCGCAGGAAACCAGGACCTCAGTGAATTGTGGTGTACCAAAAAACTCACCTTAGTACTCAGAACCCCTATCCGACTAGCATCAGTGTCTCATTCGTTCTCCATACTACAGCGAAGCTACCAATGATTAGACAACCCAGAACAAGCGACTTAGGATACTCTCAGGAATGGTGTGAATCAAGAACACCTTTTCGTTGTTATTCTCATATCAGTCCACAACGTGAGTAATCAGAGACACGGAAAAGTTTTAAATGTTTATTTTTAACTACATGCTCTAAGATGCAGTATTTTGGCTAACATAAGCAAACAAATGATTAGAAATAAAACCATCAGCATTGTTACAATTTCATAAAACACAAAGGGAGAAATCATATAATGATAGTGGAAACAGGTCCTATAATACCTTGTGTACCAACCTCCCCTGGTTATAAGCTAGTTTTATAATAATAATAGATGGCCTCTAGGTTTGAATGGGGAACCCCATACCTCCAAGATCAGCTTAGGTGAATCACATCACAGGATCAGCACTGCTCTCTGTGTCTGGAAAGGTTTTCTCCAAGTGTGCCAGCATCATGCATGCAATGCAATATTAAAGGCACCCGAGTTTCAGATATTGGCAGCTGTGTGCTTGTTGTGTCTAGAGCGTGGGCCGATCAACCTGAATTCAACAGCATACATTGTTATTTGACCTTGACGGTTTCTGCACACAGTGTTCAGACTAAGGTCGCGGTGTAAGTCTAGGGATGTGAAAAACAGACCGTTCTCATGTAAAGAAAAAGCAAGCAAGCAGTTTTACTTATAATGACAGCTACCTGTAGTGTTGTGTGCAAAAGCTGCAAAGTGGCAAGATGGCGTTAACATCAAAAACGCTTATGCTAACATAGCAATGTGTGCAGGCAAAACCCTGTCTTCACTACACCCTCCCTTGATCGGACCACAAACAAAATAGGGAAGCAATGTAGGAACGCAGAGTTCAAGTTCGAATGAGCCAGAACCAAGTTCATATGTTGCCAATACGTATAATTGGTAGTGAAAAGTTCGAAATCGGGTGTTGTGAAAATATTAAAAAACAAAAAGATCATTCTGGAGCAAAAAAATAAAAAGTTTAAAAAAATTAAGTTTGTACGTGTGGAAGATGGACGGCTGCCAATCTAATCCATCAACGTTTAGGCACAGGAAGTCATTGTTGATCTATGTGCGGGACATTACGGACGACCTGACTCCCCTCTGGGAGACTTTGACGGAATTTACAGCGGCCTCGGGACTGCGGGTGAATTGGGATAAGTCCACGATATACCCGCTGCATCCGGATTTGCCCCCACAGGAGGTTCGCCTAGGCGCTCAGCGGGTGCCCTGGAGTGCGGAGGCCCCTCGATACCTCGGGATCCGCCTTTACCACTCCTCCACAGATATGTTCGAGGGTAATCATAACAGGGCATTGGCGAGTATTAGGGCTACGGTCGGATTTTGGAAGAGCCTTCCGTTGGCTCCAATTGGGAGAGTGGCATTGGCCAAAATGATCTTGGTCCCAAGATTATTGTATTTCTTTACCAATCTGCCAGTAATCCCGCCCAGAGCCTTTTTTCGGGACCTAGACTCCCTCCTCAGCACACTCATTTGGGGGTCCGGCAGACACAGAATAGCCCTGAAAAAATTGCAGTTGCCCACCTCACAGGGCGGCTTGGGAGCCCCCTCCTTCGAGGCCTACTTCCTGGCAGCACAGCTGCAGTGGCTGTCTCACTGGATGGCGGACAGGTATACTGTGGAAACTCACACCATCGCAGGACGGATATCGGTTCCGGAGATCCGTCGCCTACTCCTCCCTGGCACCAAACCAAAACGCACATACCCTCTACAGGTGTCGGTGGCACGTAGGTGCATGATGAGGATACACCGCATGTCCCCGGGGACCCTATTGTACTCCCCGCTACTCACCCTGGTGGGATGGCCCAAACAGGAACACTACTACACAAATAGCGCGGTCCGCACGTGGACATCGTGTGGCATAACAGAAGTGTAGTCCCTTTTTGAGGATGGGCATCTAAGACCGTTCCACAGCCTTGTGGAAGAATACGATCTTCCCCCGGGACAATTCCTGCTTCACCGCCAACTCCTAGATAGCTACCGACCGTATCAGGACCTAACCAAAGGGGAACCACACACGCATCCGGTTCTTCACACGATTCTACACATGGGAGCAGGGTGCCATCTCACTACATGGCTTTATAAAGCCATTCGGGAACTGACTGATAAACCACTGGAGACCTTGAGGGATACCTGGGAGGCAGAAATCGGGCGCGTACTCCATGATAGGGAGTGGGAGAGGGCTTTTGAGTACCCTAAGAAGGTCTCTAGAAACGCACGCTTTAAGAATATCCAATATTACATTCTGCACAGGGCCTATTTAACACCTGCACGCCTCCAACGATTCTACCCCGACACTCAGTTCCTATGTCCCAGATGCCTTGAACGGAATGCAGATTTCCAACATATGTTTTGGAATTGCTCCATCATTAACATTTTCTGGCACCACATTCACACTGCTTTGGGTACCTTCACAGGGCTGGCTTGCATGAACACGTGGGAAGCCAGCGCCATAGGCATCTTTCGCGCAAGTAAACAGCACAAGGTGCGGACCCGTTTTCTCTCCCTTGCGGTGCTCTTAGCCAAACGCAGCATCGTCATGCACTGGCGCTCCCCCACCGGTCCACCGCTGGCGGCTTGGGTGGGAGCTACACAGAAATGGGTGCTGGTTGAAGAGGAGACATTACGGGAGGAGGAGGTGAGAGGGATCCGCAAACACCCTGGGGCAGATTTATGAGCCCCTTGCGCCACTTTTGCGTCACTTTTAACATGGGAAAAGTGACGCAAAAGTGGCGCAAGAGGCTCATAAATCTGCCCCCCTATATCTATGGAATGGGCCATGCTATTATATCAATTCAAGTAGCTAACCCCGGGAGCAGATCCAACAGACGGCCCACCCGCATTGCCAGCCCGGCACACGCAGTCACAGACACTACCCAACCAATCTCTCGAAATGACGACTGCATGAACTCCTCACAAACCCCGGCATCAGATGTGCTACCGCGGCTTCAGGTCGAATCGAATATGATAGGCAACCGTGAGTCACAGTGGTGCCTTACCCATACGACGTTCTAGAGATTCTGCAGATGTCCTTCCATGCCTGTTCCCTAGGTTATATCCCCGTTACGCCCCAGTTCCTGTGCCATATCCGGAACCTGAGACAACAGGGTATACACATCACGATATATCTGTAAGATGTTTATGCTCCCACTTGATGTATCACCAGTATATACAGATGTTATGTACCACCACTGGACGTACAGTCTGACTTAACTATTCGAAAACTGTGTATGATGTACAATGTGTGAAATATGAAAATGGCAATAAAAATATGTTAAAAAAAAAAAAAAGAGGAAGTCATTGTAATCTTCAGCAAATGATTTAGCCATCCAATCGAACATACATATTCTTCGATAACCGGAGCCTCTAGTACCATCAGAGGACAACGTGCGTGTTCTTCGAGATAACTTTGCGCCAGGAAGTCATGGGCTGCTGCATATATATCCCAATTTCCTAGGATTCCATGCGCAGCTGCACAGGCCATAATCCCGATACCAGAACAGTCCAACTCATGAGCCACAAAGGGACTCATCAGTCGATCATAATCCGGGGCAGAAGACGCCGTGTTTGAGAGGCACAAATCCAGGGCACATTCAAATGAACAATATAGGCAATGGAAAACAGGTTGCACGCAAGTAAAGTATGAGAACCGGAAGCACAATCCATAGGCTACACTCAAAGTGGCCAGAGGTAGTGTTCCATCGTATTCAAGCATCCGGTTGCGAAGTTGGAGCAGCCGGGGCAGGCTGTCGTGTGACACAGATCGTGCAGCCATTGCGGAGCAAACATATCAACAGCAGCACACCAGCAGTCAAGGTGAGAATTAACGGAAGTCTGCAGAAGACGCTGGAAAAAATAGAATGAAAAAATGCCGGTATCACACAAAATATTGTTTGGAACGAGGTCACAAGGCCAGAGCCCACAACTTTGAAAAAATGCGCCAAGCCAGTTGTTGACGAGGCATTGAACATAGTGTGAATCAGAGCACCGAAATGAAGTGGGAGATCAGTATTTAAAAGCTCATGCACCTCGGTGCGGGTGTTAGCTACGTGAAGGACAAATGTTTCACGAGAGGAAGTTAGGGCAACTTCTTTTTGAGACAATAGAGCCCTTATTCTGCTCATCTTGTTGAACTCTGCTTTCAAGGTTGGTATGGAAGGCCAGGTGGATACATCGAGTCTCCCATGCAGGGGTGGGTAAAGCACATTCTTACAACAGACTACTCGTTGGGAGACAGTTACAATGTACGGAATCCCTGCTAGCATCCTGCAACACGCCTCATTATTTAAAAGCAAATAGCTACCGTTAGCTAATAACGTGAAAGTCGGTGTAATTGCTGGCACAGGATTTCCCTTCAAAATGCAAGCTAAATTCGGTGCGTGAATGTTGCAAACGCCATGTAATTGGATGTTCCTACAAACTACTGAGTGATCAGGTGTGGAAGTGCACTCCTCTCCTTTTAAATAAACCTCTTTACCCTCTCTCAGGCACCTGTATGTAAATGGGAGTGACCAAACTTCATGTAGGAAAGCGGTACCTAGTGGTTCATATCTGCCTAAGGCATAGTGTTTCATACATGAACTGAACTTAAACAATGGAAAGGTAGTGTGATTAACCCATGGATAAGCCACACAGCTGAGTTTGATTCGTCCACAGAGAATGGTAAAGGTTCCAACTTTTCAATATGCAATATTGAATATGTAGCATCCTTCATGGACATGAACTATTGTTTTTCAGTCAGATTAAACGGCAAGAATAAAGATGATGTATTCATGTAGTCCCAGGGAACTTTCCCAGCCTTCAAATTTTGTAAAGTCCATGCAAACTGCATTATAGAACGCAATTGATTTTGACCATGGTATAAGGCAGACATGTCATCCTGTACAATATCCACAACAGATGAAACAATATTATTAATGTTTAAATTCTGGAAGAAAGAGTGTTAATGCTATTATCAATGACAGCAAGCACTTTTTCCAAATTTGCTTGATCAATAGCTCTCAATCTAGAAGCAGCTTCAATTTGAGATAATTTCCAAACTTCGTTGTAAATAGCATATACCCATCTTTTGGACCTGCCACCCACAGGGCCCTTAACAAAATCATTCAAATCTACATCGTCAGTTAATTTGGACAAATGAAGTTTAACTAACACCAAGGTGGAATGTTTAAACCTGTTTTGACATAATTTTCCTACTGAATAGGTAGTAACAGAATGGGAGGTTTCAAACCAGGGGTCAACCCTAACCTGTATGTAGCCTGATCTCAGCCCCAGAAAACGATGTTGACATGAGTCTGAAGTTTTTTGCCATAATAACCATCCGTGGGGATCTAAGTTGGAAATATTGAAGGATGTGTTAGTAATTAGTGACTGCAATTCATCAAGGGACAGATCTGTGTGATTGTCCCAAGAAGGATAAGCACTCAGATCAGGAATGGTAGGGGCGTTCATTTTTTCAGAAGTCGCCAATCCAAAGCAAGTGGTTTGAAACATAGTAGAGTTCAAAAACAAAATGTGGTTCGGGATAAGGCATGCACGATGCAAAGCTTCCGTGCCTTGAACTTGCCAGGCTTTAGAACCCCAAACCGATTTAAGATCAATGGTATTTTTCCACAGCTCGTAGTCCCCTATAGCTAATACATCCATAAAGGACTTCAAGTACAGTAATTTAGTGTGTGTAAGTCTAACTTTGGAAGCCGACTTAGCAGACATTTTAAAATAAAAGGCTTCAGGTTTAGATACACTGAAATCGGTAAAATATGTAAATGTTTTCACTAGACTTTTGGAACTGCCTTCAATGGGAGCTGGACAATGTTCCCATTGTGTATATTTAACAACATTTCTAAATGTATTTGCTTTATGCAGGAAATGTTTGCCATAGTGTTGGTAGCAAAATAACTCTCCATAATTCGCTGAGTCTAAATACAAATCTTCAGCATCAAAAGCAGCATAATATTTCAAATCAGAAAAAAGAGCCTCAACAGCTTGGACATCCCAATCATCAGACCAAATGTTTTGTTGCACAACATCCCCCATGAAAACACGAAGTACATTGGGGACATTAATCACCTCTATAGGGCCATGAATTTGAAATTTTACAGCATCCCACACAATCCCATCTAGCACAGGCCAGGCAGTAATGTTAACAAAAGTCTGGTCCCTCTTCATGATGTGCGATGAGGAGTGGGGTGCCAAAGTTCCATCAATTAATCAAATTGTAGATCTTTCTGTAAGATAATGTCCATTTACTAGACGAAAAAAGACAACTACAAATCCAATCGACATGAACAAAAAAATAGATATGAGCACCAGCCAAATCTAAGTCCAAGGGGGGAATTAAAAAATATCTTTTAAACCACACAGCAAAAATAGAAATTTTCGATGGGGCACTTAATGTTGTAGAGTCAGTGTCAAAAGAATAACGTGACTGGTCAACTGCACTTAATTGCACACCAGGCAACGACACATCTGTGGGATAGATATACTCAGTTTCTTCATGGGGACCACCAGCCGGTGAAGTCAATAAAGGATTAGTAACTGTATGCATCTCGATGGCAATGTCAGGCCTGTTCGTATTTGCCAGAGCCAAAACAGAATTTCTCAGCATTGCTGGACAAGAGACCGCTGGAGTCATACTAAGAAGAATCGGCCACTCGTTGTAGTTTGACATTGTCAATGGAGATGTACCTGTTATCCTTGTGACCAGGAAGTGGAGGTAAAATGACTGTTCTTGTACCCTGCACGTCAAGCACTGGAACAGGTGCACGATAAGAGGGGCCAAACTCCTTCTTGTTCTCCACCTTCTCACGGACCAGGTCACCGACTCAAGGTAGCCAGCTAACTACCGTAATCTGAAGTGTAGCATCTGTTGTGGAGGGCAAGTGTTCCTTTGCAAGACTGTCTCGAGCCTCTTGTAGATTCTGTAACACAGCAGAATGATCATCTACGTCAAAGGGTGCGGCAGACGCCACCATGTCTAGACCATCAAGGTCCGGGACTAAAATTTTTATGCCAAAGAGCATTTCGTATGGGGTCCGCCCACCCAGAGACCTTCTAGGGAGATTATTAAGTGCACGTTGAACGCTATACAAATGGGCCAATCAGTTCCTGCCAGTACCTAAAACCCTAGCTGTCAAGGATTGCTTTAAGTCACGGTTCATTCGCTCCTCAACAGAATTGCCCTCAGGCCGGTATGGAGACGAAAATTTGACTTGGACCCCAAGCCTCATGGCATCCTTGTACGCCTTAGAGGCGAACGCCGGACCTTCGTCCGAATGGAGGGTACTACATGCAAAAATTCCCACAAAGACACGCAAATCCCTGATGACAGTTCGAGCATCAGCACTCCTTTGTGGCCAGACCCATAGAAAACGTGTGCACTAATCCACTGCAACTAAGATGAACTTATACGCAGTATCAGAGGAGAAAGGACCGCAGTGATCTAAATAAACACATCCAAGTGGTTTATTAGATATGTACAACTGTTTTTTAGGTGGACGCGCAGCAGTCAAAGGTTTAATCTGCTGGCAAATGTCACAAGTAAGAACAAAATCACAAGTCTGTTTATACAATCCGTGCCACCAGTAACGCTGTTGTAAGATAGTGACAGTCGCTGAGACGCCTGCATGGGCTGAGGCCATATCTTCGTGAGCGGCTGTTATCAAGGAAAGTCTGCGGTCCGCGTTGGGAATCAACCTGTCACCAACGTCGTTAATTCTCACATAGGGAACTTTATCAGGGCTTAAATGATAAGAGTATTTAGAAGGGAAACCTCGAGGGTAATTATCACCCTTCTCTGTTGCAGCAATGGCTGCCAAGAGGTCATCATCAATCTTACTTTTGGATCTTGTAACTGCTGCTATTAGATATGTTGCCACTGCTGTTTTTGCTACTTCATCAGCTAAACTGTTGCTAACAGCGTGTACCCCTACGCGCTGGTGACCAAGAGTATGAATTACATTCTCAAGCGGCAGACGTTGTTTAAGACCTGCGACTCGAACCCAAAGCATTTTATGTTTGATTGTGCTACCTTTGGAATCACGGTATTCATTCTGAGACCAAAAGAATAAATTGTCACTTACAATAAGAGTAGTCTCACGAGGATCAGCAAACTCCAGTGCAAGTACCAGAGCACGTAGCTCTGCCAATTGGGCGGTACAGTCTCACAATGTCTGCGTATGTACGACATCAGACTTGAATTCTCCATTCACAAAAGTACCAGCCACTATTGCGCAGGCCGCTGAATAAGCATGCTTAGATCCTGTCGCCGGTTGTGCCGAACCATCAGTGTAAATGATACAATGGTAATCCTCAAGCGGGTGCAAGGACAGAGAAGCTGGATGAACAAATTCATACTGGAAATACTCCTGAGTCTGCAATGAGGCATCAAAGATGAATGTGACATTCGGAGACATCAAAGAAGTGGCCCATTGTATTGAAGAAATCCAACGCGGATGCAAAGCTTTTGAATTCGGTACACTGGCCTTCATCACTGCCTCAAGGGCAGGATACGGTGTGACAACCAACATGCGTTTCCCTTGCGATAGCGCTCTCTCTTTCAGAATCGCCACCTGTACTGCAGTTAATACTTTCTCGACTGTAGAAAAGCGCATTTCAGCCGAAGTGTACAAATGTGACTTGTAAGCAATAGGCACCCTGTCCCCCTCATTAAATGTCAAGTATGTGAAACCCACTGTGCCAGGCACAATTCTGATTATGAGGTTTGTGTGGTTATCACGTGTCAATAGGTATTTAGAAGCAAGAAGATCAGCCTGCAAAGAGTGCAGAATGGTTGAATGTTCTGGCAGCCAGCAAGATTTGGTAAAAGTAGGTTGTACCAAGGCACATAGCGGCTTGATACACTTGGCATAATCGGGAATGTAAGTATGCCCAAAATTCAAAAAACCCAGCAAAGATTGTAGTTTTTTCAGAGTTGTCAGAGCGCGCAAAGATGCGCATTTCTCCGGGAAGTGAGGTGCTAAACCTCGTCCTTCGTTGTTGAGTTCATAGCCCAAAAACACACTGTATACTCTGCACTGTGTGATTTTGCAAAGTTAAATTTGTAACCGAAGTCCGCAAACATGACAATGATGCGGTCAGTGTGACACAGATGCGGCCATAATTCGTCGTCTGTGAGATAAATATCATCAACATACGAGTACGCATCAGGGTCAATGCTCTCTAACAGAGAAACAACACGTGCGGCAAAGACGCCTGGACTGTTTTAGTAGCCCATGGCTAATCTTTGAAACTGTTTTTGTTTGCCGCCAGAAGTAAAGGCTGCCCATTGACTACTAACAGAGGACAGGTTATGACTGTAAAAGCCATTCGAAAAGTCAAGTGTGGTTTTAAACCTTTTTCTCACAAGACTATCAACGAGGGCAGAACTATGGGTATTCTGTACTACGTCCGACAATGAGAGTTCAAATGCCGATAATCCAAAACTAGGCGGTACGACCCATCAGGTTTGGTTACAGTGAAAATAGGATTATCGGCATTTGAACTCTCATTGACGGACACCTTGATATTCCAATTGCTCAAGGATTTCTGCGACGTGAGATCTAGCTTCTCGGCACATGGGATATTGGGGTTGTGGCTCTGGCATAGACCGTAACGGAATCTCATAGCTTGGTGATGATTCATCCCACCCAACCTCAGTACGGTACAACGCCGGAGCAAGCACCTGTGCCCACTCCTCTGCAAAGTTTTGAGCTTGCTCCTTCAACACTGTGTGCGCGAAAGATTAGAGGATTATCTCCTCCCCTCTAGGAGTGGCCAAAACGAAAGCTGGCAGCCAGTCCACCTCTGCTAACAAAGTGTCATACGTAGAGGTCAGATTTTCCCCAAAAATCCCTTTTATTGTACGTTGTATGTCACCTTCAATTAAAAGGACTATGTCATATAGTCTGTCAGGGGGAGCCACTCTAGTGTCAGCAGTTTCTACAGTATTAAACGTGTCAGTTGCTGTCGCCTTCAGATATGGACGCAGTGCTTGCCGCACTATTGTAACCTCCGCTGCGCTGTCTAGCAGCGTCAGTGCCCATGTCATGTTCCGAAGCTGTGTTCTCACTATCTGTGTCATACCTCGCTGTTAGTGCAGCAACTTTCTTTTTCTGAAACTGAGGTCGTTGACGTGGAAAGTCGTCCTGCTTGCCTCTACCAGCAGCCGGGCGGGGCTGCTCACGTCCTTGAGGGGCACCCCGACCCCTGCAGTGTTCACCTCCACCGGCTTGCGAGACCGATGTTCCCTGTGAAGAACGAGGAGAACGTTGATCAGGAACCTGAAATCTATCAGGAGACCTGAGTCTTGTGCGATCGCGCAATTCATTTGTGCGTTCAGTAGCATAGGATAGGATAGGATAGGATATAGGTTTTTAAAGAGCTCGAATGCCGTAGCGTCTTGGCGCTGGTAAGTGTAGGGGAAAGGTCAGTCTTCAGCATAAGCTCCCTAGAATAACCAGGTTTTTGGAGCTTTCCTGAAGCGTTGATGGTTATCTACAGATTTCAGAGAACAGGGAAGCTTATTCCAGAGTCCTGCAGCATGATTTGAAAAGGCTCTACCTCCCCATCTAGCCCTCCTAATCCTGCTCACCTGGATAAGACTCCGGGTGCTGGACCTTAGCATACAGCTGGGGATATAGGGGGTCAGTATTTTCTGGATATCCTTGGCTCCACCCCCGAAGACAGCTTTGTGGACCAGGCATACGGCCTTGAATTCTACCCGCTATTGGACAGGGAGCCAGTGTAGGGTTCTAATTCCCGCTGAGACGGATTGATCTCTGGGAATATCCAGAAGTAATCTCGCCGTGGCATTCTGCAGAGCCTGCAGCCTATTCAGCTGTGCCTTGTTTATCCCTAACAATAAGGCATTACAATAGTCCAGCTTAGACAGCACGAGCGCCACCACAACTGTCTTACGTAACTCTGGCGTGATAAAGGTGAAGATCTTTCGCTGGGGTCATTATTAAGAAGAAGCAAGATAATACAAGGCTGTTCACTGGGCCGAGAAATTTAACTGACAGTCAAACAGCACGCCCAGGTTTCTCACCTTGGACACGGGGCAGGGGCACTCACTGGCCTTCGAAGGCCACCAGGAGTTGTTCCACAGGGTATCCCCCTGGCCAAACTCAATGATCTCTGTTTTTTCAGTGTTGATCTTCAGGAAGCTCTCATTCATCCAGATCATAATTTCCAATAGGCACATGTGAAATCTAACGGCAGTGTCATTAGATTGCTTGGCCGTCGAGATTATGAGCTGGGAATCGTCCGCGTATGACACTAAGGCGAAACCATGCTTCCTGATGAGTCTGACCAGAGGAGTAACGTAGATGTTGAACAGCGTAGGTGACAGCGTTGAACCTTGCAGAACCCCACATGGGAGATGGAAACTGTCGGACTGTAGGCCATCCCAGTGTAGACTTTGCTCCCTTCCTTCCAGAAATGATGAAAGAAGGGACAGCGCTGGGCCCTCAATTCCGACCTCCTGCAGTCTTCGTATCAACACAGTGTGATTCACGGTGTCGAAGGCAGCCGGCAGATCTAACAAGACGAGAATCGCCCTGCCCCCTTTGTCGACTATACTACGGATCTCCTCTGCTGCCATAAGCAGCGCTGATTCCGTCGAGCGTTGTGCATGAAAACCATGCTGGGTGGAGTCTAACAGATTATGGGAGTTTAGGTAGTCCGTCAATGAGCTATTAACTGCTTTCTCTAAAATTTTAGCTGCAATGGGTAGTGCAGCGGTAGGGCGGTAGTTCTTAGGTACATGGGGATCTAGTGTGGGCTTCTTCAGTAGTGGTCTGATCGTGGCTGTCTTCCAACTGGAAGGATAGTTACAAGACTCCAGCACTTGATTAATTAAAGGAGTTAATTCGCCTGCAATTCTGTCAGCAGCGAGGTGCAGGATCGAGGAAGGGCAGGAATCTTTTGGGGAACCTGATTTAGTTAGAGTGATAAGTTTACAGGTTTCTTCCCTCGTTATTGGTGGAAATTTCCTCAGACCAGGATGAGTCATAACTCTATTAATCAATGGTTGCCCTTGCTTCTCTGGACTAAGGTGAGTATTCAAAAGTTCTTTGTAGATTAATTGAACCTTTTCCTGAAAGAAGGAGGCTAGTTTTTCACACATCGCTTGATCGGGCTGAAATGTATTAGCCTGAGATGGTTTAGAAAGTACAGTTATTGTTTTAAAAAGCTCTTTAGCCGAATTCCCTGCTTCACTAATCTTGGTTGCATAAAATAAACTTTTTGCTGCAATTATTACATTCCTGTACTGTGAAAGGGCACAATTATACCTGGTTTTATTCTCAGAGCTATAGTCCACCCTCCAGAGGCGCTAAGCCTTTCTGCAAGCTATCTTTAGGGTTTTGAGTTCCCGACTATACCAGGGGGTGGACGGCTTAGATCTCCTGACAGATAGCAGCTTTTCAGGAGCTACCACGTCGGCTGCTGTCGCCAACCACTTGTTGAAGACCCGAACCGCCTCCGAATTATCCTTACTAAGAGGAAGATGGGAATGGCCAAGTGCGGTGATTAAACTATCTGCACGAACCTTAGACCATTGTCTGATGTTTACCTGTGCTGGTTTTGGACAGAGTAAAGATGTTGATAAGCCTGATTTAATAGTAAAATAGATTGCTTTATGATCAGACCAGGGAAGAGCAGTGATTCTGGCCAGCTCCAGCTCTATGTTGTTGGCGAAAATGCCATCTAAAGTATGGCCAGCTTGATGGGTGGGGCCATTGACTACTTGACTAAAGCCCAAGGCTGCCAAGTTATCAAGCAGTTTAGTAGAGTCTGGGTGGTTGGTGAGCTCCAGGTGATAGTTAAAGTCACCGAGGAGAATGAAGGGGGGGGGATCCATACAAGATTCTAGGTGGTTCATTAAAGCTTGTGGAAAAGAAGTCTTGGGCCTGGGTGGGCGATAAACCAGGAGACCCTGAAACTTGAGCAAATTCCCTAGATAGATGGTGAAATATAGTGCTTCTGCCGGCAAATCTAAATTAGTTTCCACACGTAATTTTAGATGGGCTTGATGAATAATCGCTATCCCTCCACCCCTCTTTCCCACTCTATCTTGTGCAGCAACCACATAGCCGTTAGGTAGAGCTATGTTCCAGTCTGGACCGGAAGTACTGTCGGCCCAAGTCTCGGTCAAGAAGATTAAATCAGGTAAAGTATTGTCGATCAGATCCGCGATCTGATATTTATTTTTATTTACGGATCGAACATTCAGGAAGATACAGCGTAAGATATAAACCTGGCCCATCTTACTGTCTAGCGTGCCTTTTATGTGCATCCGAAGGCAAAAAGCTAGCGCGTCAACCCAAGGTGCAATGCGGAGCCGCCTAACTTCCGGGTACCGCTAGGGTCGAGCGCTGCAAACAACAAGAAGTGTGCGAGATCAGGCCAAGAAAAAGCAGGTAACATACATTCAGTCCAGTTAAAACGCAGTTAAAATTAAGTTGAAAACGTAATTAAAAGCAGTGCTGTACCCTGATACCGCCGTGCTAATATATGTGCAAAATATGTGTGCAAAAACGCATTAGCAGCAAGGAGGAGCAATCGGTAGAGTTTTAAAAGATTACAGGCCAAAGACTGGAACCCACATACTAACCCTGGGTAAAGTATTGTCACTGGTATTGGTGATGCTGGACGTGACCCCTGTTTCTGTTGCTGCTTCCCCTGTTTTTTACCTTTCCAATTTTGTTTGGGAAAAACAGGACGGTCGTCTTTTGTAGACTTAACCGTCTGAGTTTGCGGTTTCTGCACACAGTGTTCAGATTAAGGTCGCGGTGTAAGTCTAGGGATGTGAAAAACAGACTTTTCTCATGTGAAGAAAAATCAAGCAAGGAGTTTTACTTATAATAACAGCTACCTGTAGTGTCGTGTGTAAAAGCAGCAAAGTGGCGAGATGGCGTTAACATCTAAAATGCTTATGCTAACATAGCAATGTGTGCAGGCAAAACCCTGTCTTCACTACACTCCTCCGTCTCCAATCCCGCTCTCCACCATTCCGGCGACGATGTTCCCCCTTCCGTCTTCCTCTTCATTGGGCATGTACTCCTGACGCGCCGCATCTTCTAAACCGAGTCCCGTACTTCCCAGATGGTCGTGGATGGCGGCCATATTGGAAATGTCGCCGCCGCCCTGTGTCACGCTATCGGCCGCATTCAACAACCATAAGGTTGTACCACAAGACTCTCCCCTTAGTGCTTACCATTATATCATTTCACCCTAGGTCCAATCTATCTTTGATCTCAGAACCAGAAGGAGATGACCTAATAGAGGAATTGTCAAAGCGGCAGGCTCTGGATACCCATGTGTCGTTACTACATGTGAAGGTGCCTTGTCCTGAAAGCTGCACAAATGAGTTATAAAAAACATTCTGACAAATCCTGATCTCCAGATTAATAGCCCTTTTCAACAATGTCATTATAGCATTAATAGTCGCTCTTTCATTTAAAGCTGGTAACCTGTTCATATTTCCCACGCCTCGTAACATTGGTGCCAGATGCGCCTTTTACAGGCCGATTATGTTATTTTTTTCGTATTTTAAATTCTGATCAAAATACATGTCAATTGGCTAGCACACTTGATCCCATCAGTTGTACAATATTTACAAAGTGGGTTTGTACCAGACTGATAGCAGCAAACGCTCAGAACTGGTTGAGCGATAGATTTGCCAGGTTACATTAAGTCCACCTATTCTTCTGCTAATAGATGCAGATAAGGTCTTCAACTGGTGAACTAGGATTTCTTTATGTATGCACACAAGTTTATGGATTTCCCAACTGTGTTCACCAGGAATTTCCAATCTCTCATTGTAAAAGTAATTTCATATCTCTTTATCGGCCAACAGGAGATTAAGGGGCTAGATAGACCTCAATACGGGTAGTCCTGAATCGGTTGAAACTTCCACAGCCCGTTGCAATGAAGTAGGTGTCACCCTATATCTACATTCAGGAATGGAACATTTGATTATAGAGTATACCGCTAGAATAATGCTATTTTAATCATCCTAAAACAATTAACACCTGAATATCAGCTACCGCTATATAATGAAGGTAGATACATATAGGTGAGAATAGATTTTCTATTCTTAACTCTACATTAACGTACCTTGAAAATATATCATCAAGGTACACCGATGTGAAATTAAGATTAGTAAATCTATGCTTACCTATTATACCTACTTTCAGGATATATTATTAGTAGATATTCTGAAGTCTAAATTTTTGTAGGACGATATTTTTTAGTTCAGTAGTCTGACATGCAAATAAACTTATTAATGCTATTGCAGAATATTCCTTGGTTCTTCTTTTATCTTAAACGCTACCAGTCATTTGTGGCTGTTATCTGGGCTGACAAAAGCAGGCACATTAGCCGATAAAAACTCCCCAGAGCTTTAAATAAAGGATTCTGGACACTTCCTGAAAAGGAGCACTATTACTTGGCTACAGTAGCTCAATACTTAAACGATCTGCTGTTTTTTACAATGCAAGATTTTTCTATGTGTACAGTAATAAACCAGATATCAATGGAATATGGCTATTATGGATTTCTGCCAATGTTTAAGAAACCTACCTTTGTAAGGTCAGATTCTGAGTCATAGGGATTCTTGCTATACGTGTCATGTATGCATTTATGTGGTAATTCTATATCAGAAACCTAGTCAAACGTTAGTGGAGCACTGGAGAGGGTGGCAGGAAGACATGCAATGAGAGAAGGATACTACGGGGTAGATTTACAATAGCATGCGCATCCCTGCATATTAGCAGGGATGCGCCAGTTATTTTGCAAGACGGAAAAATAGCCGGCGCACCGTGGTGCAAGGATAGACAGATGCGTGACACATCTTGTCAGCGTAAGGGCAGCGCATTACTGGAGTCATGTCGCAAGCACGACGCAACTCCAGCAATGGTTAGGAATGCCTATTCCTAACATGCTGCTTCACTCCTTACGCCTGCTTCAAGCAGGCGCAAGGTTTTGACGCAGTGGCGTCGTAAAAGTGACCTCCTTGCGACAGAACGCCCACCCTGCATCCATTATACCTGACGCAGGTATAATGTAGCGCAGGACTTTACAGCGTGATGCATCTCTCTAGATGCGTCACGTAAATATGTTGCATCGTGGGGCATTGTTTACGACGACGCTGCGTCACAGAAGTGACGCAACGGTGTTGTAAAGATGTCACAAGGGGCTTTTAAATCTGCCCCTAGTTGGGAAATACTATGTTCTGGAAGTAACAGAGAAGTGTGTCTTCAGCTCTTTCCTAAATTGAAGGACATTTACGCAGGTATGTTGATTGAAATTCTGGGTCACTAAATGAGGAAAGCTTGTTGCCTATTCAGTTGTTTGTTGCTCTTCTTCCTGTCCAGTCTGAAGATGTCCTGGCTAGGGGTGTTTTAAGCTTGTCAGCCCATTAGACAGCTTTTCTGGTTGTGATGGCTTTGTAGATGATGCAGCTGGCCTTGAGGGTGGTGCCGCAGGCAAGGGGATTCAGTGGAATTACATCACGATGGGGAGTGATGTAGTCATATTCATTCAGGCCTTCATGACATATGTTGCTGTGTACCTGATGCCCTTAAGGAGGGTAAATGTGGAGTCTGGGAGGCCGCGGCACAGGGCGTTACCACCATTCAGATGCCAGAATACAAAGGCTTGAATGGCCGTTCTGAAGTCGCTTTCTGGGAGGAAGGATTTTACTTTCTGCATTAGAGATAGCTGGAACCAAGCTGTTTCAGTTTACTTGACTATGAGGTCCTCTGGAGTAAGGTCAGTGTCAAGGGTGAATCTGAGGGACTTGGTATTGGTCTATAGTTGAGGTTTGGATTCATGCAGGTCCATGTTGTTAAACCAGGTTTCAACTAGCTTTTGCTTGTTATGTTGGGTGAATTTGTAAAGTGTGGCTAATCACCCGTGAGAGTGTCCAGGTGCTGGTATTATCGTGAACGGGAGCGAGGTTTGGTGGGATTAAGTTTCTGGTATGTGCCGGACCTCCAGGTCTAGATAAAATGCAGGCAGTGCAGATGTCAAATTCAGACATATGCCCATATTAGTAAATTGCATAAATTTAGAAAATTAGGCCAAGTGCTGCTGTGGAGTAATCCTAATCTCCCAGAATATACTAGAGGCATCGGCTATGAGTTAAGGCTGGAGCTGTGGATCACTGGTCTCAATCAAACGCAAGAAGAGGAAAATCTGTTGACACTGTCTGCAACTGTGAGATTCTGAGTCGGCGATCGTCTTTCAAATATTTTCAAATCTATATCTTTATTTCCCAAAACTAAAAAAATAATGGCCAATTACATGATCAGATTTTCAGATGGAAATTTAGTAAGGGCTGTATCTCAGAAATGTCTTAACATTTCTTTCTATGGAGATATTAGGAACATGAGGCACTCATGAGACACAAAGGCAACACTAAATTTGATGAGGCACGCCGCCTGGTGCTTGAAATATAGGCAAGATGTGCACAACTCCCTACTAATGACAACCTGATTGCAGTAATGCAATCAGAAATGCAGTATTTATTTTATTTTGCTTCTATTTTGCCCTCGAAACACTCCAGAATATGGAAAGGAAAGTTTCTTCAATCTGTTTGCATTTCAGACCGCACTCTAGGACCAGGGAGTACATGATATGGTATGATATGTTTGAGATTTTCTTTTACAAACAGAGGTTAACTAAAAAGATGAGTTTGAAGTTTTTGTCCTGAACTTGGAGGAGCAAACCACAAATGTGAGTGAAAGGGGGAAGATCATTCCAGAGTTTGGCGTCTAAGTAAGAAAAAAGATATCCTCTTATCCAAGACTTAGAAATGCAAGCAACCGGGACTGTGGTTACCTATCCAGACATAGCAGGTGTACATTACTAGTTTTACTCCACTGATGTTATAAGAATCCTGCTTAATCCTTACTCTAACCCAACTTTCCTGCACAACTGGAGGTGGCACTTTGAGGGATCCGCATGAGACGGGGAAGAGCCCACATGGCGGGCCCCTCCAGGGACTCCAGGACGGCGGTCTTCCTGTGGCCTGAAGGTTGCCAGAACGTTATCCGTAGTGTACTGGCTGCCACGCTGGGATCGGCAGGAGCCCACTGGAGCAGTGAAGAGCAGCCAGCGCAGGTCTGCTGAAAGAGAGGCCAGCCATGACTAGTACTGCTTGAGGAGGGCAACAAGTCCTACCACTGCAGCCCAGCAGAGGAAGAGCGCAGCCCCCTGATTATGGGCGTAGCTTCAGGGGGGTGTTTGGGGTGATACACCCCCCTAATAAATGTATTTTGTGATAAATAGTTGGATACAGGTGCTTTCAGTCAGGCGCAGTGCGGTGTCTGTTGGATTTCACTAGGAATTTTTACACACACAGACAAAAACGCAGACACACTCTCTGTTCCAAATTGTTGGTTATTTCGCAAAATAATGTGCTTTCTCTGACTTAGTACCCATATCAGTCCGCATTCCTCTGCCTTTCCCCTGCCACTTAAGCCCATCTTGTGCGCCCTGTTTGTCATATAATGTATTTTAACATTATGTGTCTGTGTGATTGTTGGGAAATCTGAAGCTCAACCCCCCAATCTTACTGACTGAGCCACGCCTCTGCCTGTGAGGCCTAGAGGATAATTCAGGACTAAGTGCGGGGACCCCACTCTATCTCCTGAGGCCCCCTTCTTTTCATTCCTTGCTTTCATCAGATGGTGGGGTGCTGAGGGGAGTGTGCGATACCTCCTATTTAAATCCTGCGAGGAACCTTCCTGTTGCCCTGTACTGCTCGATTTTCCCGGCTCTCTTGTGATTAAGGGGAAC
The DNA here is from genome assembly GCF_964204655.1 of Triturus cristatus. Classification (NCBI taxonomy): domain Eukaryota; kingdom Metazoa; phylum Chordata; class Amphibia; order Caudata; family Salamandridae; genus Triturus; species Triturus cristatus. Next base: position 981,567,517 of record NC_140588.1, on the reverse strand, counting down.
TAATGTGACTTCAGTCTCTTTCCATCCAAGTCTAAGGGTTAGACTTGGATGTAGAGCCTATTTATTAGGCACTTCGACATGATACTGTGTTCTTCCCCATAGATCAGGGTTTGCACATATATCCTAGAGGATAGATTCGTTAGTATTAGGGGTAATCTGTTCTATAGTGAGGATATTTCATGGAGCCGTGCTGAATCCAGGCCTGGTAGGCCTTAAACGGGAGAGACTCCATCTTTCTTCCCGCTCCGGCAGCTTGGAAAGTTTCTAGGTCGAGGGTGATGTTTTAGTTATGAGGTGTTATTCGCTTGGAGAGAACCGGTTCAGGCCGGCCCTTATCGAAGGATTGTATTTTTCTTCATGCCGAAGACACTACATCAGGCCGGCCGGCTGGGAACGTGTCCTTGGTACGGGGAGGTACAAGAATTTGGTGGGCGGCAGGTTACGGGCTGGAATTTTCCATGAGAAAATGCATCTCTATATTAGTGAAAGTCTGAGGCAGATACTGGCACTTGCTTTTAGTCCGTAGGCGGCACCTGGCCGTTAGCAGTAAAGCTACTACTTATTCCAGGGAAGACAGATGACAAACTTGAAGGTGGAGAAAAACCGAGAGACAGATATTCTTCTAACAGAATAGCCAAAGAGAAGAGAGTAGCCGATGAGGAAGAGGTCCCAGTGACTCGGAGAAAGAGAAGGGAGTAGATCTGCGGAGGTGTGACTTCCAGGCGAAGCCGAGGCGCAGCCGAGAAGGGAACCTAGATGACCATTGAGTACAGGCTACATACGACTAAGGTGATGTCGACCCCTTTTTATTAGATTGTATAACCTAATCTTTCACTTTTCTTTGCAGGTTACATGTGATATGTATTGTATTCTGTGAGCGTGTATGTAGTGACTAAATAAAGTATCCAGTTTGTAGTGAATCAACATGTGCTGCGTGTTCTTGTATAAGAGGGTAGCCTATTCTTCTAGTCAGCTGTGACTTGATATGAACAGATGTTAATCCTGATCAGGTAAGTGGTAACTGAATAAGGGAGAAAGGAGCCCCTCGAACTGGGGAACAGGTTGTGCTCAACTAGCAGTCTTTGTGTGATCTGATACATAGTAACACTGGTTCCCTTGTTGTATGTCGTGGTAATTATAGGATGAACTCGTGCTAAGGCTGCCGTCTGGGCAGGAAGTCCTGGGTCCGTTTGGGACCGCGAGGCTAAGGCTGCCGTCTGGGCAGGAAGTCCTGGGTCCGTTTGGGACCGCGAGGCTAAGGCTGCCGTCTGGGCAGGAAGTCCTGGGTCCGTTTGGGACCGCGAGGCTGAGGCTGCCGTCTGGGTAGGAAGTCCTGGGTCCGTTTGGGACCGCGAGACTAAGGCTGCCGTCTGGGCAGGAAGTCCTGGGTCCGTTTGGGACCGCGAGGCTGAGGCTGCCGTCTGGGTAGGAAGTCCTGGGTCCGTTTGGGACCGCGAGGCTAAGGCTGCCGTCTGGGTAGGAAGTCCTGGGTCCGTTTGGGACCGCGAGGCTAAGGCTGCCGTCTGGGCAGGAAGTCCTGGGTCCGTTTGGGACCGCGAGGCTGAGGCTGCCGTCTGGGTAGGAAGTCCTGGGTCCGTTTGGGACCGCGAGGCTGAGGCTGCCGTCTGGGTAGGAAGTCCTGGGTCCGTTTGGGACCGCGAGGCTAAGGCTGCCGTCTGGGCAGGAAGTCCTGGGTCCATTTGGGACCGCGAGGCCGCCACTTGTCTTATAAGAGGTCTTGATATATATATATATATATATATATATATATATATATATGAGTAGGAATTCCCTGTCCTTAGGTGGTATGTATATATGTGGTTTCTTAGGTGTGAATAGGCCCTAGGGAGGGGGTAACGTTCTGGCTGGGTTAGAGAGGCTCTGTTGAGCGGGTTCTATCTGATCCGAAAACCCAAGCAGAACATTTGGCGTCACGAACCGTTTACGAAACCTGTGTGCGTTGTGGTTGTCTTGTGTTTGCTTTCGGCGCGTGCGTGGTTTTGTTTGCGTTTTCTTTTTGTATACTTGTGTGTATAGTTTTTATTTTTCTTCTTTCTTTTCTTTTTCTTCTTTTTCTTCTTTTTCTTTTCCACGATGTTTTCTAGAAGATCTAAATCTACTTTTAAGTTGCCCGTTGATATTCCCGGATGGGATTCAACGCCTTATGAAGCCTTGGCCCGTGAGTGGGCTGATTCTACTGGTTTGAGTGAGAATTGGAATTCTTCTTTGGAGCTGGCGGAGCCAGCTAATGTGATTACTTGTTTGCAGAAGGCACTCGTATCGAAGGGTGAGGAGATTCCCATTTTGGGGCGCAGAGGTTGGATTGTTCTGTCTGCGTATCGGATTCTACATGAGAGATTATTGAAATTACAGATCTCTCTTAAAGATGTGGAAGCGCACTTTGTTGAGATTCAGAATTCTCATACTTTGTTGCGGTGTCAAAATAAGTTGCTTGCTGATAAGCTGGAGACTTACCAAACTATTGCCGAAAGGGCGGCTGTGCGAATTGCTCGTTATAAATACAAGAACAGGCGCGGTCGGGTTTCGACGCGAAAGGTGCGTCTGGTCGTGGCGAAAGCCGGACTGGATTGGAATCCTGATGAATGGGATGGTAATATCTGGAACTCGAGTGATTCTTGTTCCTCGGGTGAGGAGTCTGCCAAGCGCGAGTCTTCTCGTTCCCGTCATGATTGTAAGTCTGCTTCTCGCACCTCTGATGGTGCACCCCGTGATTACGCTCGTTCTTCGGGTGGGATCGATACCTCTTACACTGATTATCCCTCTACGAGTACTGATCGGGCTCCTTGTGATGCTCGTCCCGCGGTCTCTGCGCATCCAGTTTTTCGTCGGAAGTTGCAGCAGTCTCCCGCTGCTCCGCAGGGTATTTCTTTGGACTCTTTAGAGGACTTTACTCAACAGGAAATTAGTGATATTTTGCAGCGATTTCGGCAGCGAGCTGGTGAGACCTTGCTCACATGGATGGTGCGCCTTTATGAACTGGGCGCTGCGGGCATTATGTTAGATAATGGCGATTGTTTGAAGTTTTGTTCCTTGAGTTCGGATTCTACTGTACAGGATCATTTTCGTAACTATAATGGTGGTGGTCAAATTTCTTTACTTCAATTGGCGACTGAGGGTTGTAATCAAAAGTATCCTACTGAGTCTGATTGGCCTCTGAATGACAAACCGTGGTATACTTTGCGCGACGCTGCACAACGTCTCAAAGAGGAGGTGATGAAAACGGCAATTTTTCTGGGTACTGCTGACAGGTTGCTTGATGGTTTATTGACATCTTCTGTGCGGAATCGCAATATTCGGTCTTCCCCTGTTGCCTATAAGCAGGTCATGATGACTTTATTGATTAATCAGACTGGTAATGTGTTATCTACGGTACTGGAGTCGGTACGCCAGCTCGGTGAGTTGGGTGAGTGGTTTAAACCTGAACGTCAGTCCCAACCTGACACTCGTACTCCTGGTGAAAATAAACTTACTAGACGTGATATCTTTTCTGGTCTTCTGGCTGATGGTGTGCGTAGGGAGGACATTGACGGTGAGACTACCGCTCGTTTGTGGGAGTTGTTTCGCAAACGTGGCTTGGATCGGAAGGAGGGTGCCCGGTGTGTTCGGACCACTGAGTGTGATCGTGGTGATTCTGACGGAAGCGGTGATGACGACCGCCGTGGGTGCTCTGTTCGTCGTGATGATCGATGTTATGTACGTGATGTGTCCCCCCGTCGAGAGAGAGACAGGGAGAGAGAGGGGCAAAGAGAAAGGGGGAGAAATGATTATGTTTACAGCAGACGTAGAGATGATAGGGATCAATCCCCTGAGTTGAGGAGGAGAGAGGATCGTCACAGTTTGGTCGATCGTAACCCGCAGTACAATGCTGAAGACTCGAATCTGTTCCGTACGGGGAATGGATATGAACAGGAGGTACCGATACCTAAGAAACGTGAGAGTCTTTATCCTGATTTGTCTTGGTACACAGAATGCAGTAAGAATGACTAGGAAATAGGTCAAGCTCCGGTACACAGATGGGCTCACAGAGATAATAGACCCTATGTAGATATTGATATTTATTGGAGACATCGTAATATCCAAAGGGCCCGAGCATTGGTAGATACAGGAGCGGAGGCCACTCTTATTCATGGAAAATCAAAGAAGTTTACAGGTCAGCCTTTTACTATTACCGGATTAGGTGGAAAAGAAACCCCTGCAGTTCAAACTTTGCTTGAAATGAGAATAGGTAGAATCCCTAGAAAAGAATATTCTGTACTAGTGGTGCCACTCTTAGAATTCATAATTGGAATTGATATTTTGAAAGGAATGACGTTGCATCTAGATGATGGGTGTTACCAATTTGGAACCACGCATTATATATCGTCCAGGCCTATACGGGTTGGTCGTTTAAGAATGCCCCCCATACAAGTTCCCCAGGCGACAAAAGTGGTTTGTCAGAAGCAGTATCGTATTCCAGGTGGCCATGAGGAGATTAGTACCACTATTCAGGAGTTGGTGGATGCAGGTGTTATAACCCCGGTTACTTCTGCATGGAATAATCCTGTTTGGCCTGTACGTAAGAGTGATAATTCTTGGCGCATGACTGTTGATTATCGAGAATTGAACAAACATACGCCCTCTTTGTCTGTTGCAGTACCGGATGTTATTACCCTAATTGAAAGAATCCAAAAGCATCCAGGTACATGGTATGCGTCCATTGATATTGCTAATGCTTTCTTCTCTATTCCAATTGCCCCTGAGTGTCAGGAACAGTTCAGTTTTACGTGGAACGGGCGTCAGATGACGTTTAGGAGTCTTCCTCAGGGCTATGTGCATAGTCCTACAATATGTCACCGGCTGGTGGCAGAGCATTTGGCTGAGGTACCGGTTCATTCCCAAATTCAGATATGTCATTATATTGATGATGTTTTGATCCAAGGCGACACACAGGAGGAAGTTCAGACCCAATTGGACAGGATCATTGAGTGCCTGCGTGGGAAAGGTTGGGAAATCAACCCAGATAAATTGCAAGGTCCGTCCCAGGCTGTAAAATTTTTGGGTATTAATTGGCATGAAGGGCACCGTGAAGTGATCCCTCAGGTTAAACAGAAGATTCTTGATTTTGCAGTTCCGAGGAATAGGAAAGAAGCCCAGAGCTTCATTGGCCTGTTTGGTTTTTGGCGCCAGCATATTCCTCATTTGAGTCAAATATTGGCCCCCTTGTACCGGGTCACGCGTAAAAAGAATGCATTTGAATGGGATAAACCACAGCAAGATGCATTTAGTCTGGCAAAAGAAGCAATTCAACATGCTCTGGATTTATGGCCTGTACGTGATGGTGACGTGGATTTGAATGTGTCTGTACAGGGCCCTTATGCAAATTGGAGTTTGTGGCAGAAACAAGGCAGGAGTAGAGTACCGTTAGGTTTTTGGACCAAAAAGTTACCTGATGCTGGTGAGCGTTATACACCCTTTGAGAAACAGTTACTTGCTTGTTATTGGGCTCTGGTGGATACCGAGCAATTGACTTTGGGACATGATATAGTTTTGTGTCCTGAAATTCCTATCATGCAGTGGGTTCTGAGTTCGCCGAAAACTCACCGAATTGGACATGCTCAAGAGGCGAGTGTGATTAAATGGAAATGGTATATACAAGACAGGGCACGTGTGGGCCCGAAAGGAGTTGCTTCTTTACATGAGCAGGTGGCGCGAGCGCCGTCAACTGAGACTGAGAGTGAATGTTCCGTACCTTTAGCACAGGAGTCTCCTGTCAAGTGGGGTAAGCCTTTTGATGATTTGTCCGCAGCGGACAGAAACCATGTTTGGTTCACGGATGGTTCAGCGAGGTTTATAGGGACGACACGGCACTGGAAGGCGGTGTCCTATAATCCGGTCACACAGAAATTGCTGAGCACAACTGGTGAAGGTAAAAGCAGCCAATTTGCCGAGCTTTACGCTGTTTATCAAGTTTTGAAACAAGAGTTACCTGGTACATGTCATATTTTCACTGATTCTTGGTCTACTGCCAATGGACTGGCTGTTTGGTTGCCGACTTGGCATTCCCATAATTGGAAGTTACATTCCAAAGAATTGTGGGGAAAAGAGTTATGGCAAGAGATTTGGGAGATGCTCCCACAGAGTACTGTTACAATCTTCCATGTGGATGCTCACACCCCGATAGATTCTCTTGACAAATTTTTTCATAACATTGCAGATGAGAAATCTAAAATTGCTGAGGCAGTGGTGGACAGGCAAGATTCTGACATTGCGGGATTGGCGAAATGGGCACACCAGAAGGCAGGACATTTTGGAGAGAAGGCCACTAGCAGGTGGGCTGCTGATCGAGGAATTTATATTCCCCTAGATTTAATTAAAAATGTTATTTTACACTGTCCCGTTTGTCAGCATATCAGACAGCGTAAAGTGCCCCAAATTGTTAAAGGTCATTTACATCGCGGAAAACTTCCCGCTCAAATTTGGCAGATTGATTACATTGGTCCACTTCCTATGAGTAGGAATTGTCAATATGTTTGCACTATTGTTGATACATACAGTGGCCTGCTGGTAGCCCTTCCCTGTAAGCAAGCTACCCAATTGAATACCATTAAAACATTAGAATTGATTATGATGTATTATGGTGTGCCATTCCAAATTCAATCTGATAATGCATCCCATTTTCGTGGAAGATTGGTACAGGAATTCTGTGCGGAAAACAATATTGAATGGATATTCCATATACCCTACTATCCACAGGCCTCGGGCCTGGTGGAGAGATTGAATGGCCTGCTAAAGGACCAGCTGCGTAAGTTAACAAATGACAAGTATAAGAATTGGCGAGACTTTTTGCCTCAAGCGTTATTGATTTTGAATAATCGTCCTTTTCTAAATGCTGAATCCCCACTTATGCGTTTGTTTCCTCCGAATGTTGATGCTAAGCCCAATGAAATCAGAGAGACTGTGATGTACTGGGAAATTACTCCTGGAGCTTTGGCTCCATGTAGAGCGACCCCAGGGTCGGCAGGTTTAGACTTGCATGCCATGGATGACACCGTTTTAAAAAGTAAGGATCGGGTCATCATTGCTACCGGTGTTGGTATTCATATACCACCTGGGAATTTCGGATTAATCGCCCCTAGATCGGGGCTGGCTGTAAAAGGCATTCAGGTGCTTGGAGGAATAATTGACAGCGATTATCAGGGAGAGATTAAGGTGCTCCTGCTGAATAGCAGTGAGGTTGACTTACTGATACACCGCACTGACCGAGTGGCTCAATTACTCATTATGCCTGTTTTCAGTGGTTCATTAATGAAAGGCACTGCCCCAACTTTGCTAACTGTACGAGGCCAGAAAGGTTTTGGCTCTACGGATAACCCTGGGGCTAGGGTTTGGGTGCAGTCGCCTAAGAATCCCCCTGAACAAGCAGAGGTTATTGCCACCGGTCAGGACAATACCATTTTGGTTATGAGACCAGGGAAAGATAGCTGGGAGGCGGTCCCGGCTGACAAATGTTATTTACGAGAATGATTAATGCCTGTATTTGATTCTCTTTCAGATCATTCTTTGGACTGTTGCTGCAAGATGTGTCGGTGCTGGACTCCTTTTGGGATGGTACGACGAGAGAGGAGGGATCCCGTCAACCCGGGATGAACTGAGAACCCGAGTGTTGCGTTCCTTCGCTGCGTGGGATTCATCATCGAACTTTTGGACATCGTTAGCCAAGAGGGTGACTGATGCCCCTCACTTCTGTTTGACACCGATGAGATCTGTACATGATATTCTGGCGACCTGTCTGGTTGCTGTCCCTGCCTCATTGGAAACCCTCATTCACATTTTCAATGTTTCTAAGGCTCGTCCCAATGTTCTCCTGGGTGATTTTGCTACCCATGTATATTGCCCCTTATGCACTGAACTGCCGAACGAGCCACCCCCCATCCAGTCCCAAATAGTTACCTATAATATCACACAAGGTGATTTATGCTTCTTTCTTACGTGTAATCCTAGTGCGATCTCTGAATGTCTACGCCTAAAACTAAAAGGCGCCACTTCATTTACAGCTCATGAACGGACTTTGTGCTTTCAAAGGACACCGACCACATGTGTTTCAGTTCAGAACAATATGACTTGCAATAGTTTGGTAGTTACCCCCAGTCATTATCGCACGATGTTACTACCTGCCGGATGGCTTTTCTCATGTGGTAATACTTCCTGGCCATATGTCCCTGCAAACATTTCCGGAGGCCCTTGTGCCATTACGAGACTCAGTTTGTTGATGTTTTCATCACATCCGAATGCCAACTCTCGTGTGATTCGAGATACTGTGATGTTACAGGAGGATTGTGACTCATCTTTGCATTTATATTCTAAGTCTGAATACCTTAGCCTAGCTATTTCAATTATTGGTGTTCCTGCTTTGGCAGTTTATAATGCCAAATCCATTGGGAAAATGGCCTGCTGGATGGTGAAATCCATTAATCATACTTCTACAGTCCTGTCCGACATGCTACTAGATGCCCAGGGTGAACGTAGGGCCATTTTGCAAAATAGAGCGGCCATTGATTATCTTTTGCTTAAACATGGACATGATTGCTCTGATTTTGAAGGTCTCTGTTGTTTTAACTTGTCCGATCATACACAATCCATTCGTGCACATATTGACAAGTTGCGTGACTTAACGGAAGAAGTTAGAAAACACGTTGACCAGGGCTGGTTTGACTGGCTCTTTAATTGGTTGCCTGACGTACACATGCTACGTCAAACATTAGGTGGTATTCTGATTGCTGTTGCTGTTTTGATTTCTATCTGTTGCTTTATTCAGTGTATTCCTTCACTACTTCAATTCTGCACACTCGGTACTAGACATAGATCAGTTAGCTTTGTTTCATATTATTCTTCTACAGATGTTAGCTCCATTTAATGAATGTATAATAGACTGAAGTCAAGGGTGAAATGTACTGCTCGATTTTCCCGGCTCTCTTGTGATTAAGGGGAACTAATGTGACTTCAGTCTCTTTCCATCCAAGTCTAAGGGTTAGACTTGGATGTAGAGCCTATTTATTAGGCACTTCGACATGATACTGTGTTCTTCCCCATAGATCAGGGTTTGCACATATATCCTAGAGGATAGATTCGTTAGTATTAGGGGTAATCTGTTCTATAGTGAGGGTATTTCATGGAGCCGTGCTGAATCCAGGCCTGGTAGGCCTTAAACGGGAGAGACTCCATCTTTCTTCCCGCTCCGGCAGCTTGGAAAGTTTCTAGGTCGAGGGTGATGTTTTAGTTATGAGGTGTTATTCGCTTGGAGAGAACCGGTTCAGGCCGGCCCTTATCGAAGGATTGTATTTTTCTTCATGCCGAAGACACTACATCAGGCCGGCCGGCTGGGAACGTGTCCTTGGTACGGGGAGGTACAAGAATTTGGTGGGCGGCAGGTTACGGGCTGGAATTTTCCATGAGAAAATGCATCTCTATATTAGTGAAAGTCTGAGGCAGATACTGGCACTTGCTTTTAGTCCGTAGGCGGCACCTGGCCGTTAGCAGTAAAGCTACTACTTATTCCAGGGAAGACAGATGACAAACTTGAAGGTGGAGAAAAACCGAGAGACAGATATTCTTCTAACAGAATAGCCAAAGAGAAGAGAGTAGCCGATGAGGAAGAGGTCCCAGTGACTCGGAGAAAGAGAAGGGAGTAGATTTGCGGAGGTGTGACTTCCAGGCGAAGCCGAGGCGCAGCCGAGAAGGGAACCTAGATGACCATTGAGTACAGGCTACATACGACTAAGGTGATGTCGACCCCTTTTTATTAGAGTGTATAACCTAATCTTTCACTTTTCTTTGCAGGTTACATGTGATATGTATTGTATTCTGTGAGCGTGTATGTAGTGACTAAATAAAGTATCCAGTTTGTAGTGAATCAACATGTGCTGCCTGTTCTTGTATAAGAGGGTAGCCTATTCTTCTAGTCAGCTGTGACTTGATATGAACAGATGTTAATCCTGATCAGGTAAGTGGTAACTGAATAAGGGAGAAAGGAGCCCCTCGAACTGGGGAACAGGTTGTGCTCAACTAGCAGTCTTTGTGTGATCTGATACATAGTAACACTGGTTCCCTTGTTGTATGTCGTGGTAATTATAGGATGAACTCGTGCTAAGGCTGCCGTCTGGGCAGGAAGTCCTGGGTCCGTTTGGGACCGCGAGGCTGCCGTCTGGGCAGGAAGTCCTGGGTCCGTTTGGGACCGCGAGGCTAAGGCTGCCGTCTGGGCAGGAAGTCCTGGGTCCGTTTGGGACCGCGAGGCTGAGGCTGCCGTCTGGGTAGGAAGTCCTGGGTCCGTTTGGGACCGCGAGACTAAGGCTGCCGTCTGGGCAGGAAGTCCTGGGTCCGTTTGGGACCGCGAGGCTGAGGCTGCCGTCTGGGTAGGAAGTCCTGGGTCCGTTTGGGACCGCGAGGCTGAGGCTGCCGTCTGGGTAGGAAGTCCTGGGTCCGTTTAGGACCGCGAGGCTAAGGCTGCCGTCTGGGCAGGAAGTCCTGGGTCCGTTTGGGACCGCGAGGCTGAGGCTGCCGTCTGGGTAGGAAGTCCTGGGTCCGTTTGGGACCGCGAGGCTGAGGCTGCCGTCTGGGTAGGAAGTCCTGGGTCCGTTTGGGACCGCGAGGCTAAGGCTGCCGTCTGGGCAGGAAGTCCTGGGTCCATTTGGGACCGCGAGGCCGCCACTTGTCTTATAAGAGGTCTTGATATATATATATATATATATATATATATATATATATATATATATATATATATATATATATGAGTAGGAATTCCCTGTCCTTAGGTGGTATGTATATATGTGGTTTCTTAGGTGTGAATAGGCCCTAGGGAGGGGGTAACGTTCTGGCTGGGTTAGAGAGGCTCTGTTGAGCGGGTTCTATCTGATCCGAAAACCCAAGCAGAACATGCCCGCAGCCCGTGGTGGTGTGGGTCACTACATACAGAGGGGATCCCAGAGTTCTTTGAATATCACTTGCTGCTCACGATGCCCCTGCCGCATACTCCGAATTGCAATGACTGATCCAGCGGGACAGGAATTCCTGGACAATGTTTCCTACCCAGTTACATTCTGCTACCGCCTGAAACTGGAGGCCTTGCCTGATCCCCCCCACTGCATTGTTTTCCTTTGGGGGCGGTGGGATCGACTTTCCTCATGCGCGATAGCTTTATCGAATTCCTGAAATTGAACAGCGGCACAAGCACTGGGGGAAAACCCTGGGAACAACTCCGGATGGACGATATGGTTCCTGGGGATTTGGATCTACCTTTGAGGAAGGGTCATAGAACCATTAAATCCTATAAAATCCTTGTTCATACCTTAGTTTTACTGTCCCCACCAACTTCGCGAATAAAGAGAATCCTTGGAGTGGTTGAGGGATTTTTAATTTTCAGTTATGCCCCCTAGTTCCTTTTTCTTGTAAGAGCTCCCTGGAATGTGGTCGGGCCCACCCTGACCTTTAGGAGTCAGGGTAAACCCGATGATGAAGCATGACACTGCTAGAGTGTGTGAAGGTTACTTGAAGAAAATAATGCTTTCCTTTCCCACTCCTAGTGCGTGGAGTATAGTTGGGGCAAGCGCTTTCTCTCATCACGTCCAGTGGCATTAAACTAAGTGGGATACCTTTAAGTAATGTATGGTGATTTGTATGTACCTCCTTGGCTGAAGGTAGTACTGCAACTACATAAACATTAAACACATCACTGACAGACTCAACTGGGAAGCAGACTAGCACCTGGTGGTGCTCTAAGGGACAGATAGTCTCCCTAGGTTTCACCTCACCGGCTGTTGAGCACAGATAGGATTGGACCCTATGGGCAAAAACCGATGCGTGACAGAGCTACCCAGATTTAGTAGAAGGGTGGCCTGATCGCCTCTGAACATCAATGTTGACAGGCCCTTAGCCGACTGGACATTCCGCCACTCTAGCGACCCAACCCGACATCCTCCCGCACTGCAACATACAAAAAACCTATACGTGTGCCATTTGCTGTGCTGTACATCAGCTCCCCTGCGACACTCATGGCTAACGACAAGACTCACACGTCACAGAAACAGGGAAAAGTTGTTAAATTTACCAAACTCCTCTCCACAACTGTCAGGGACTGTTGAGCATTTATATTTTTGTGCGCTAATAATAATGTGTAAAAGGTATTTTCACACTCGATTACACATGAAAACACTGACATTATACTGATGCTTTTGAACAAATTATTTATGATGTCTAGAAGTACATTATCCTAATGTTTTTTTTTTTGTTTTTTTTTTGAAAACCTTTATTTCGAAATTCAGGACACAGCTATTCAGCCGACAGCCCGAAGGTTCGGCAGCATTGCAAGTTAGATACAGTGATGTGCCCCCAATACAGTTCAAAGAGTAATGCAAAGGTCCAATTTTAAATAAACACAGAAAAACACACAACAAACCCCAGCAAGGCAGAACATTGAAAGCCCATGGCGAAAGCCCCCAGGGGAGGCCGGACCCCGCTCATCTACTAAGTATAAGACTGTGTGCGGAGGAAGAAGGGGAACAGCAGAGGCCCAGAACGGTTAATAAAACCAAACTGTGCTGGAAAGTAGGTCAGGGGGAAAGCTGTTCCTCGGGAGGTTCCAGTTCCGGGGCAAGACATATTCCCCCCCTGTATTGGTTCCACCGCCCCCAGATGGCATGCCACTTCCGGGGGCGACCTCTAGAGCAGTAGACCGTCTTCTCCCTAAACATGCTCCAATCCATGTTCTCCTTCCACGCGGTCAGTGTAGGGGGTCCCGAGGAGCCCCATAATCGCGCGATATCCCTTTTAGCTACCATGTTACCCAGAGTCACCCATTGGATCTGCCCTCATCGAGGTCAGTGGGCCCCCAGACGTTCAGGAGGCAGCACCGCGCCTCCGGCTGTACCACAATGCCCGTCACCTCCCCCATAACTGCATGGACTCTCCTCCAGAACTCCACAATGACACCACATTCCCAAATGATGTGCAGGAAAGTACCCACCATACCACATCCCCTTCTGCACAGGCTGTCCTCCGAGAATCCCATGTGGACCAGCCTTGGCCCCGTCACATACACCCGGTGCAGTATTTTAAGCTGCACCAGCCTCAGACGCGACGGGATCGCAACCTCCTTAGGCGAAGAAACCGCTGACTGCCAGTCCTCATTATCCAACTCAAGGCCATCCCTGGTCCACTGTTCTCTCAGCCCCAATAGCAAGTCTGCCCGGACGTTTATCAACTTCTTATATATGAGCGAAATCGTGCTCTCGGGCATATGACCATCCAGGACTCGGTCCTCAAGGGGAGAGGACTCCGGCACCTTCTCACCCTCCACGAGGACTGATCGGAGGGCGTGACGCAGCTGGATATACCTAAAATACTCTGAGGGCCCTAGCTCAAACTCAGTCTGCAACTCCTCGAAGGACTTCACCCTCCCCTTATGCAGCACATCTCCCACCTTGGATATACCTATCAGATCCCACTTATCAAAGCCCTTCGTATGCCAGAGTCTTCCCAATCTTTCCGATTCAAACAATGGGGTAGCGAGGGTTAGCCTATCCTTCCAGCCCAGCGAGTCGGTCGCCATCTTCCATACGCGCACCGCCACACCTGTGAGCCCCGTGAGGGACGAGTCTAAGGACCGCGAATACAACGCCCTGTAGTAGTTGCCGCCGCGCAGCAGCCACCTATCCATGGCATACCCAGGGCTAAGGGCAGGGCCATAAAACCCATGGTTGATCGCACTCAGCTGCGTGGCCCAATAGTACCGTCGGAGGTCCGGGAGCGCAATGCCCCCATCGTACCATGGGAGCGTCAACTTTGAAATAGCTATGCGCGGCCGCCCATCCCACAGCAACGTCCGTTGGAGGCCTTCGACCTCCCGAAAGTATTTGGCCGGTACCCAGTCCAAGGTGTTCTGGAGGGCGTAGAGGAAGCGGGGAAGAGACATCATTTTGAACAGGGCCGCACGCCCAACAAGGGAGAGCGGCAGCCTCCGCCAACCTTCAACATCTCGCCTCAAGCGTGCCAAGGGGGGGAGCAGATTCCTCTCATAGCGCACAGCAGGATCCATGGATATAAAAATCCCCAAATACACGAAGCCCTGCTGGGCAACCTGTATCGAACATGTTCTAGGGATCGGTGGGACCTCGCCACTAAGAACGTACAAGTACGATTTGCCCCAATTAATCACCAGCCCCGAGTTCCTGCCGAACGATGCGAGTACGTCACAGACCACTATAAGTGACTTCTTAGGTGAGGCAAGATACAGCAGGATATCATCGGCATAAAGCGAAATACGGTCCTCGTGATCAGGCGACCACCGAAGGCCCCGTATATCCGGGTGCCAACGTATCCACGCAGCCAGCGGTTCGAGGGCGAGAGCGAACAACAGAGGCGACAGGGGGCAGCCCTGCCGAGTACCCCTACCAAGCTGAAACGGAGTAGATGCCCGACCATTCACCACAACATTCGCTAGTGGCCCCTCGTACAACAACCGAACCCAACTCACAAACCCGCGACCGAAACCAAACTTGGCCAGCACGGCCCATAAATATGCCCACTCCACCGTGTCAAAGGCCATCGTGGCATCAAGAGATGCCACAACAGCCGGTTCACGCAGCGTGTCCGCCCTGGCGATGACGCCATGTAGCCGCCTAAGGTTCAATGCTGTGTTTCGGTGCGGGATAAAGCCAGATTGATCCGGATGGACCAAATCGCCAAGTACCCTAATCAAACGGGTAGCCAGGAGTTTGGCCAGAATTTTCGGCTCAGCGTTGAGGAGTGAAATGGGCCGATAGGAGGCGCATCTATCTCGGGGTTTACCCTCTTTATGTATGACCACGATCGACGCCAGCCGCTGATCCAACGGAAGGATCCCATCCCCCCGCGCCTCCAAAAACATGGCGCGCAGGTGAGGGGCGACCCTATCCGGGAACAATTTGTACAGGTCGATCGGCAGTCCGTTCGGTCCAGAGGCCTTACCCGAGTTCAACGCGCGAATCGCCCCCGCCACCTCGTCAATCGTGATGTCACCATCCAAATCATCCCTATCTATGTCAGAGAGGCAGGGCAACTCGATATCACGGAGGAGATCAGACGAGTCCTCGGGCGGCCTGTCCGACACAGAGGAATAAACCCTATGAAAATACTCCGCGAAACACTCCACAATCCCCTCAGGTTCCACGATCGCCTCTCCCCCCTCTCCAATCAACTCTGGCACCACTCTATTAACCCGTTCTTTCCTGTCTAACCACGCCAGGAGTTTCCCTGCCTTATCCCCAACGTCATAAAGGCGGCCCTGTTGTTCCCTGCTGAGGGTCTTGGCGGCGTTCGTCACCAGGTCCCTATACTCCGCCTGCTTCAGGCAAAGCTCATGCAATGAAGACTCTGTAACATCCTCCTCCATATTCCCCTCAAGGGCCGCAATCTCCTCCTCCACTTGCCGCACCTCGCAATCCCTCCGGTTTTTGGCAGCCACCACCAGGGAGAGGGCCTCCCCCCGAAGCACGGTCTTAAAAGCTTCCCACAGCGACACCGCCGAGTCCACGGTTCCCAGATTGTCCTTAAAGTAATTATCTACCTTCTTTACCAGGGCGCTGCGCATCTTGGGGTCTCGGAAATACCATGGGTTGATGGGGGCCACCCTCCCTCCTCCCTCCCGACCTAGATCCAGCCGGATCCACACTGGCGAGTGATCAGAGATACCACGTGCCATGTGCCTCGCCTGGGATATCAACGAGGCATGTGCGGCCAGAGTGAGCAGGTAGTCAATCCTGGTGTGGGGTGCCGGAGCCTCCAGCAGTCTATCAGACCAAACGTATCCAGGAAGTCTGGAAGCCATTTCTGAGCCCCCCCTGTGTCCCTGGGCGGGTATCTATCCAACAGTCCGGAACCCACAGCGTTGAAATCCCCTCCCACTACCAGCATTCCCCCCGGGAGAGTCAGCAAAGCCCTGCCCAGTTCAGCAAATG
This sequence comes from Triturus cristatus, assembly GCF_964204655.1. Lineage (NCBI taxonomy): Eukaryota > Metazoa > Chordata > Amphibia > Caudata > Salamandridae > Triturus > Triturus cristatus. Next base: position 981,551,531 of record NC_140588.1, on the reverse strand, counting down.
TGGAGGCCTGCAGGGCCGGCGGGACATAAACCGAAACCAAAACCAAAGTCCTTCCTTCCCACCTCCCCGCCACCGCCACAAACCTCCCCCTATCGTCAACAATGGTGGAGTCCACCTCAAAAGGCAACGATGCTCTAACGAGGATGCCCACACCCCTGGACCCAGAAGAGAATCCCGAGTGTGCAATGAATTTATACCCCTTCCTATTCAGGGCATAGCACGTATTGCCTATGAGATGCGTCTCCTGCAGCAGGACAACGTCTGGCATTGAACGTTTCAGAAATTGCAAAACAATCCCCCTCTTGATGCGATCCCCCAAACCATTAACATTCCAGCTTATAACACTCAAGCCTCTACCCCCCATCCTCAAACGGAAAGAGGCCCACCCCACACCCGAGGCGCCACCATGGAACAGTCCTGAGGATAATCATCATGCCTTGCAGAAATAAACCCCCCAACAACAAACTCAAAATTCCCATACCTCCCCCCACCCTGCACCCCTGCTGCAGCTTAAAAAGCCCCCCCAACTTGCAGTGTGCCTGTCGCCCTACAAAAACAAAAATCTACAAAAAGTACCCTAAGGGAGGAAAAGAGCACCCCTCGTCCTCCCGCAACCCTCCACAGTTACTGCACTCTGTTCAAATCTTCAAGTATGGTCAAATCAAGTCAGGCCGGCTTTGAGATTTCAGCCCTGTCCATCCCGGCCACTGTCTCCATGCTCGGCTGTATCGTCCCCGGTCCGTCGCCGGGGCAAAGCGTCCAGCCATTCGTCGGCCATAACAGGAGAGTCAAAAAAGAATGTCCGATCTTCATGCACCACCCGTAGTCTGGCGGGGAAAAGCATGGCATACTTCAGGTCCAGTTCCCGAAGTCTCCGCTTCACCCCCAGGAAGCTCTGTCTCTGTCTCTGCACCTGCTGGGTGAAGTCCGGATAAAAATTCACCGACGCATTCTGGAAGGGGACTGGGCCCGTCACCCTCGAAGCTTGCAGGATAGCGTCCCGATCTCGAAAATGAAAGAGCCGGGCGACAATCGGCCGCGGCGGGGCACCCGCCTTGGGCCGTCCGCCCGGCACCCTATGGGCCCTTTCCACCGCAAAAAACTTTCCAAGGCCCTTAGGCTTCAGATGATTGAGGACCAAATCTTCCACAAGCAGGTCCGTCGAAGCCTCATCCGAGGACTCCGGGACCCCGATGACGCGCACGTTGTTGCGCCTGGACCGGCTCTCGAAGTCCTCCAGCCGGCGGGCGGCTAGGTCACTCTCGGCCCTCAGCTTCCGGACCTCATTCTGCAAATCCGCAACATCATCAGTGAGGCCCGTGGTCTTGTGGTCCAGGTCCTTAACGCGTTCGTTTGTCTTGCCCAGGTCCGAGCGGATCAAGTTGACATCCACCAGGATGGCATCCACCTTATGCGCCAGGGCCTCGAATTGCCTCCCCATCGAGGTCTGCATCCCATCAAGCGCGCCCATGACATCCTGCAGGGAGAGCTCCGGTGTCCCAGGCGAGTCCTCCTTCTGGGCATCCGGCGCCTGGCTCGATCCACTCGGCGATGTCTTCAGGAGGGCGTAGCGGTCCACACTGTTGACTTGGGAATACGTTCCCCGCCTGGTGGACTTAGTCTTCAGCCGATCCCCTTCTGCCTTGCCCGACATAATGGACTCCAGGCAGTCCAATGCAGTGAAGACCGTTCCCTCTCAGAGAGAGGAATAAGGAGTGAGCAGGTCCGCCTTGTGCTGCCAGAGTAGCCCGCCGAGCGTCCTTGGGGTTATAAAGCCACCCAGAGCTCTACAGTGTCCGGGCAGACAAAGGGAACGAAATCGAAAGTGAAAGAGCGAGGGCCTCCGTCCGACAGTTCACCCCTCACCAGGCCGTTGTTGATCAACTAGGAGTCGGGCATCCTGCCAACTCTAGCCCCTGGCATCTCCGGGAGTTAGGCCGCAATCTTTCGCCAGTCATAAATCCGGTTCCCGATGGGCGATCCGACCGCGGGTAGCATCAATCGCCTCCCTGACAACTCAGCAACACGGTGCCATGTATACCAGCAGGATTAGAGACAGGATAGTCGACGGAGGGCGCGAGGGTCTCGGGAGCTCTAAGCTCACGCGGCCATCTTGGTCAAGCGCTAGGCTCCTCCCCCCATTATCCTAATGTTTGTTAACTAGTCCTCAATTTCGGACTAGGCGCCATCTTTTCTAAGATGGAAGTCACCTCTGTCTTTCATGCTTTCCTCCCCTGCTCAGGTTTCTCCTCACAAATTCTGTGACACGCAGTCAAGCTGAGATGTACTTGTTTATATCCACCATCATTATTTATTCTTACCTTGATGGACATTCCCCTGCTCAGTCACAACTCGCAACTTTAATTTGAAGGTCCTTCTGCTGGCTTACTGTGCACTATTCATTCATATAACATTTTATTGTTCAAGTATCTAGTTTGTTCTAGCATCTCTAGATGACATTAGCATAGAGGGTGCTGAAAAATTATTTCTGTGATGGGATAGTGCTTACATGTTAAGGCAATATGATGTTTATTTTTCATGTGCCTTGATTTGCTGAGTGATTTAGCAGTTTTCATTTCATATGCAACAATTGTGCATAAAAACCCATGATTTTGGGTGAGAATCTCAAATTTTGCAGCCCACTTGGGACTTATAATAGTTTCAGATTTTAATTTTTTTTGGATTGCCTTTTCATTGAGATACTTTATGGCATTAACCTTATAACCTCTTTCCTCTGAATATTGTAATAAAAACTCTAAGCTTATTATTGATCCAGAATTCATATTTTTGAGTTGGCCCATTTACTTAAAAAAATGATATTTCAGATTTTTGATGCATTAAGAGGGGCCTTAATGTGGGGAAAAATTGCCTCATAAAATTGACGTTTAACATCATCTCTGATCCAGTGAACATGGGCATTCAGAGACAGGTAAAAGTTTGGGGTATCTAAACTTTTGGGGTACCCCGTGCCCACACAGTGCACCCACGAGTGGATGCAGCGATGGAATGGGCTCAAAGAGACACACCACCACAAGATTACTCCTTTATCTCTACTGACTTAATCCTTCCAGTCATACATAGCTCTAAAACAACTCTAAATGCTAAAATCTGCACTGTGGAACCAGGCGTGTCTTTCTTGTGTCCGGACTTAGTAACACAGTCGAGAGAGTCACTGAAATAGAAGGACACATATCGGAGCTAAAGAATGCAATCAAAGACCTCCGATCCACAGTATCCCACTTATGTAGGCAGATATTTGCCCCTGTCCATTGCATCTTTACACTAATCCTGAACCAATAGCTGTGAAGCATCCAGTCCAACAGTACACTTGCTGCCCCTTTTATAAACAAGTGGCAGCATATCTCCACCTAGATGAAGCACACCGCAGGACTAGAAATGCATCCTACATAGAAAATGTTACAACAATGTTAAGCCTCACAGTGATTGTAATTGTATCCCTCTGTTTGGTCTAACCAACTGCCTAAACCAATTCAAGTACCATAGCAACAAGCTCCGAATGGCTCATCTCAAAACCTTCCCTATCAGCCTCCTCACCTTTCCTAAATCAGTGAGTACTTCACAACCTTCTTCTCAGAACCATCAAGGCTTGTGCAGGTAAGAGCGGTGAGACGGGGAGGATGGGGGGAGTTGATAGACGACGGTGAGGTAACAACATCATGAACTTCATGCATCACCCCTTAACTTCTCCTGGTGTCCTGCACACTTTGTCTTTCTCATTTAACTACTTAACAAAAACCACTCTTGATGAAATTCACAAATACATTCTACAGCCACAGCAACTCCTCAAGTGCCTAGATTGCACAACTCTTTCTGCATCCGCGTCTTGTTCTGACCTGCTCTTGGATACAGCCCATGGAACCTCCTCCACTGTGAACGAGACTAAGCTTCTGCCCTACCACTGTCCACTCCAGGATTGGTATTCAGCATTCCCGACATTCGTTAGCACAGGCTTGGGGCTTCTGAGCAGAACTTTGCACCTCAATACTTATTCCTTTATGTATTAAGCACTGAACGTGTGCCAGGAATTGTGTGAGTCAAGTACACTAAATTGAATATAGAAAACATAGCCTGTTTTTCAACTTATGGTTTGACTTTTGATTTTTCTCGTTGGTGAAATAATCATTGCTACTCCAACAAACGTTACTGCAGTCTCTACATGAATTGTTAACGTTCCAGGTTTATTTTGAGAATTGCTCTGAAACCATGCACATCCTAATGAACTCTGGGGACGCCATTTTCTTAACATACAAGCTGAATTCTGCCCTTTTATAAGTGCTGCAAAAAAAGATCTGTGGCCAATATTGTAGACATGGTTTTTGCTTGGTCATTGTGTACCTTGGCTGTCGGACCAAGGAGAGGTCACCGGAAACGCTTTCAGGTGCTGTTTCCTGTATTCTCCCACATGCAGAGGAAACAGAAGGAAGGGTGCACAGCAGAACAGCGGAAGAAGCATCAACAGGCAACCCAACAGTCCTATGGTAACCAAACTGCATCTAGTTTGAAGCTGAGTGTTCATGCTCAAGTTATTTAAATGCACAGACCTGAGCAGATGTCTCCCAATGAAGGTCTGCATGGAATGCTTATTATGTGAGTAAAGCTTATGATAATCCTCCAAGTCATACCGACTGCCCAAGTATTTGTCCCAGGACAATAATATGGGCTCTCACTGGCACACTGTTGCCCTGATAGCTCTCTTCTGACATGGCCAGCAGTGACCAGCAGCTGCCAATGTTCACTCTTACGCAGTCAGGTTGGAATGACATGGACGCCGTGATGCAGAGCGCATTCGCTCACACGAAGCAGAGGGATATACAGAGAGGGAGATACAGCCCGATTCAGGGAGGGTTTCTCTGGGTCAACGGAACACCTCACAGTTATTGGACTTTACGGACTTGTGACTTATAAAATGAGAGCATAGATTGAAGATAGTGGAGACGCTTGTGAAGGTTGTTATTGATTTTATCCGGAACGGAATTGCAGCAGGGATCACGGATTCTATGGCAGGAGTGGAGGCTTCGGATTATGCCTTCTTCCTTCGCTTTATTTTTTACAGCAGCAACTTTAAGTATCATAATAAACTACATTTCCCATCAACACTCGGGAAATCAAAAGAGAGTCTCAACGGGAGTCCTTCCTCTCTATCCGCAATCCAACCAGCCATCATAATCCCTCTATGCTGTCTCCTCTCCCACTTTCTTCGCTGCTCAGCAGCAAGTTAAGTCGTTTTTTCTACTTCTCCTGGTGTTTGGGGGTTGCTGTGTGCTAATAGCATGTTTCTTTTGTGGCGCTTGGGGGTTTCTTTTTCCCACAGATTCCCTGTGGATCGCGGGACGCTTTAGCGTGCCTGACACGACGTTGCCCAGTGTTGGTGCGGTGTGGTCCTTCCACCGCCAGGGGGCATAGTGTGCTCTCTGTGGGTAGTGCGAGTTTCAAATTCCTCGCAATGGAGTTTGGGTCGAGCTCTGCCCTCAGATTGTTACCTGCCCCTAGCTACCCAGTGTTGATGCCCGGTTAGGGTCTGTATTGTCCTCCTTTTACCTAAACGCCTGCTGTGAGTCAGTATATTCTCTTGAACACCCTGAGGGGTCGCAATTCGCACCGAGTGCTCTGCTGCTGTGGGACACAGTCCCGGGTGGCTTGCCCTGTGACAGGAAGGGCTGGTGTGTCCAAAGGGCTCTGCCTGTCTATTGTGCGCCTTTGTCCACCCACATTGGCCTGGGCTACTTCCCAGCTCCAAAATCTCGTGCCTGTTCAGGGCTTTAATTTAGTGCTACTGCACAACGCTGCCTGACGCTCCTTTCAGTACCTGCGGAGCTTAACTTACCTGAATATGCAGGAGGAGCAGGACCTGTACCAGGAGGACGCCCTAAACTACCTCCCCTGGGGCGATGACTTTTACCAGGCAGTGGATGACTCTATTTACAGGGTTGTGGACCAAGCCATGGGGCCCCTTGAGCAGCGACTGTCGGTGCCACTAGAAGATGATTGCGTGAAGTTGGTGGCTCGTATCCCAGCTACTCCTGTACCCGCCCCTGTTCCTCCACCCTCTTCTCCCCCTAGCAAGAAACCTCACACCCAGGGGGTTGATGTAGATGCTTTCGCGCGCTTTAAAAGAGCGTTTTTGGCGCAGGCGCCCCCTCAACCTGACGCGCTGCCCCCTTCAGATGGCACCGCTGCCACTCCGCGTACTGCATCTCCCGAGCCCTTTGACACTGGGGACTCCCCTGACATGGATGAGGAAGCAGGCTCCTCTAGATCGTGGATCCCTGCTTCTACACCAGCCCCAACCGGGTCTTCGGACATGTTGGATCTGGACGATATCGTCCACCCTAGGTCTTCGGACTGGGTCCCTGGGGACAAAGTAGCCAAGTATGTGGTGAGCCGATTGCGTAAGCCCCTAGATAAGGACGCTCGTAGCTGCCTTTGGGCAGAGTGTCCCCGGCCCAGTTTGGAGGGGAAGGTAGTCTTGACCCCGGAAATAGAACCCAAGATGGCAACCTTCCTGGTGAAGTTTGTTAGGGACCCTAAGAAGGGTATTGACCGATCCTCGCGCACCTGCCAGGACAAACTGCTGGATGCCCTAGGGCCTGTCACTAAGATTCTGGACATGGCTGAGGAGGCTACGGTGTCAGGTGCCCTCATCTCCCCGGAGGAGCTCTCCAATTGGGCGCAGCGTGCAATCGTGTTCATTGGCAATGCGAATTGTGCGCTCTCCACAGAGAGGCGGAGGTCCCTCCTGATCAAGATGGACCCCAAGTTGGGCGACCTAGCCTCCTCGGAGGTTGGCACAGTGGCCCAGGGGGGCCTCTTTGGTGACCCGTTCGTCAAAGAGTTGGGGAAGTTCGTCGCTACTTTCACCTCTCTTGACAGGGCGCAGTCCAATATTCGGAAGGTGTTTACCCTCGGGTTTTCGACAGGGCCGGACGTGGCAGGGGCCGCTCGTCCGGCCACTTTGGTAGCTCTGATTGGGGGCAAGGCTCCGGTCGCAGGCAGTATCAGGACAACGCCCGCTTCAATAACTCCTATCCCACCAGAGGGCAGAAGTTCTGTGGACGCAGAGGTCAAAGAGGCCAGCAACAAGGTGCCGGAAGAGGTGAGTGTGCTGCTATCAGCGAGCTTGCGAGTGGGGGGCTCTTAGCGCAATTCCTCCCAGAATGGGTTTCCCTTACAAGGGACGCTTGGGTGCTGCAGACGATCCAGGGCTTCCAGATGGAGTTTCATGGCCGTCCCCGTCAGCTATATCATCCGCGCCCCATTTCTTTTTCGCAGTGCGATGCAGATCTGGTGCGCAAAGAGGTTTCCACCCTCCTCAAAAAAGGGGCGATCTACCGCTCATTAGGAGCATCCAAATGGGTTTATCAATCTCTTTTTGGTCGACAAAGTCGATGGCGGTCGGCGCCTGGTTATCAATTTGAAGAATTTCAGCAAGTGGCTGGTTTACCGGCACTTTAAGATGGAGGGCATTCACCTCCTCAGGGATGTGTTGAGACCCTTCGATTGGATGGTCCGGCTAGACTTGAAAGATGCATACCTCACGGTGCCCATCTCCCCCTCTCATTGCCGTTTTCTGCAGTTCAGGTGGGTAGGTCAGGTTTTTGAGTTCACCACATTCCCTTTCGGACTATCCTCCGCTGCGTGGTGCTTCACGAAGGTTCTCAGACCGGTAGTGGAGTACCTGAGGACACGGGGTGTGCGGATGATCGTCTACTTGGACGAAATGTTGTTCCTGGTCCAATGTCCCAGGAGGCTGTCTACTCAGCTACTGCCCGCGGTCAACCTCCTTCAGGGTTTGGGCTTCGTCATCAACGAAGCAAAGTCCCTGTTGGTCCCCGTTTAATGCGCGACCTTTTTAGGTTTCAATATCGACTCCGTGTCTTCCACTCTGAGTCTTCCCAGCAGGAAGATGGCAAAGATCAGGCACGAGCTACGTCAGAAGTCGCAGACCTCTTTACGCCAGTTGGCGCGTCTTGTTGGGCTTCTTGCTTCCTTGATTAAGGCCATTTTTTCCGGGCCTCTGCATTATCGAGCCATGCAGCGCCTGAAGGCGTACCATCTCAGACAGGGCTTGACATACTCCCAGTTGATTCCCCTGTCGGTCGAGGTGCGGGACGAAATGAAGTGGTGGCTTCCGCACATGGAGGCCTGGAACGGTCGTGCGATTTTTGGATCCGCTTCAGATATTGTTATCGAGTCTGATGCCAGTCGCTCCGGTTGCGGGGAATTTTCCAGCGGTGGAGCCTGGTCCACTCACGAGCAGTCTTTGCACATCAACTGCTTGGAGTTGCTGGCGGGGTCGTTTGCGGTGCAGTGCTAGACAAAGGAACAGGTGCAGTTGTGTGTCCTTCTCAGGATGGACAACTTCCCCGCAGTCGGCTACATCAACCACCTGGGAGGAACCAGGTCCAAGATGTTGGCAAACCTATCCCACCAGAGGGCAGAAGTTCTGTGGACGCAGAGGTCAAAGAGGCCAGCAACAAGGTGCTGGAAGAGGTGAGTGTGCTGCTATCAGCGAGCTTGCAAATGGGGGGCTCTTAGCGCAATTCCACCCAGAATGGGTTTCCCTTACAAGGGACGCTTGGGTGCTGCAGACGATCCAGGGCTTCCAGATGGAGTTTCATGGCCGTCCCCGTCAGCTATATCATCCGCGCCCCATTTCTTTTTCGCAGTGCGATGCAGATCTGGTGCGCAAAGAGGTTTCCACCCTCCTCAAAAAAACAGGCGATCTACCTCTCATTAGGAGCATCCAAATGGGTTTATCAGCAATCTCTTTTTGGTCGACAAAGTCGATGGCGGTCGGCGCCCGGTTATCAATTTGAAGAATTTCAACAAGTGGCTGGTTTACCGTCACTTTAAGATGGAGGGCATTCACCTCCTCAGGGATGTGTTGAGACCTTTCGATTGGATGGTCCGGCTAGACTTGAAAGATGCATACCTCACGGTGCCCATCTTCCCCCTCTCATCGCCGTTTTCTGCAGTTCAGGTGGGAAGGTCAGGTTTTTGAGTTCACCACACTCCCTTTCGAACTATCCTCCGCTGCGTGGTGCTTCACGAAGGTTCTCAGACTGGTAGTGGAGTACCTGAGGACACGGGGTGTGCGGATGATCGTCTACTTGGACGACATGTTGTTCCTAGACCAATGTCCCAGGAGGCTGTCTACTCAGCTACTGCCTGCGGTCAACCTCCTTCAGGGTTTGGTCTTTGTCATCAACGAAGCAAAGTCCCTGTTGGCCGCCGTTTAATGCGCGACCTTTTTAGTTTTCAATATCGACTTCGTGTCTTCCACTCTGAGTCTTCCCAGCAGCAAGATTGCAAAGATCAGGCACGAGCTACGTCAGAAGTCGCAGACCTCTTTACGCCAGTTGGCGCGTCTTGTTGGGCTTCTTGCTTCCTTGACTAAGGCCATTTTTTCCGGGCCTCTGCATTATCGAGCCATGCAGCGCCTGAAGGCGTACCATCTCAGACAGGGCTTGACATACTCCCAGTTGATTCCCCTGTCGGTCGAGGTGCGGGACGAAATGAAGTAGTGGCTTCCGCACATAGAGGCCTGGAACGGTCGTGCGATTTTTGGATCCGCTCCAGATATTGTTATCGAGTCTGATGCCAGTCGCTCTGGGTGGGGGGCCAGGTGCGGGGAATTTTCCAGCGGTGGAGCCTGGTCCACTCACGAGCAGTCTTTGCACATCAACTGCTTGGAGTTGCTGGCGGGGTCGTTTGCGGTGCAGTGCTAGACAAAGGATCGGGTGCAGTTGTGTGTCCTTCTCAGGATGGACAACGTCTCCGCAGTCGGCTACATCAACCACCTGGGAGGGACCAGGTCCAAGATGTTGGCAAACCTCGCCAAGGACTTCTGACACTTCTGCCTGGACAACCAGATTTCCGTGACGGGAGAACGAGGTGGCCGATTGGCACTCCCGTCACCTGCTGGACGCCAGCGTCTGGAAACTGGACCCTCAGGTTTTCTCCAGTCTGTCGGAGAGGTGGGGTCCATTCTCGGTGGACCTCTTTGCGTCCAGACTAGATCATCAGTTACCGAGATTCTTCAGTTGGCGGCCAGATCCTCTGGCCGAGGCGACGGATGCTTTCCTCCAGGACTAGCAGAGGGAGCAGGGTTATGCCTTCCCTCCGTTTTCCATGATCAAACGAGTGTCAGCGTTGCTTCGCCACCAGTAGGCGGAGGTGGTGTTGATCACGCCCTGGTGAAGGTTTCATGTCTGGTATCCGGTTCTACTGGAACTTTCTTGGGATTCTCCAATCCAACTCCCTCACTTTCCTCACAATCCCGACCTCGTTCCACATCGTCTAGTGGAAGAAGGAACGTTGAAGTTGATGGCCTGGAGGATCTCCGGTGTCGCTGAACACTCCCAGGCCCTTTGGGAAAGGCTGAGGACTTGCTCGTCAAGGCGTGGGCAGACAGCACGACCAAGAGATATCGATCAGCCTGGCACAGATGGCGTCATTGGTGTCTGCGACGGAGTGTCGATCCCATGGGGGTAGATGTAGTCCATGTCCTCAATTTTTTGGCGGGTTTGGCGGAGGATGGCTTGGCATATCGGTCCATTCAATACCTTCCGTTCGGCAATCTTGGCCAGCCACATTGTGGTGCAAGGTTCCCCTATAGGCGAGCACCCTTTGGTTTGTAGGCTCGCTTTCCCCAGAGCCACGGTATTCCTTCCTTTGGGACATGAACCGGGTTTTGAACCTTTTCCTTTCTTGGCAACCAAATAGGTTTTTATCTCGCAAGGAGCTGACAGCCAAGTTGGCAATGCTGTTGTGTCTAGTGTCATGCAGGCGCGTCTCTGACGTAAGAGCCTTAGACATTTCTGCTAGAGTGTTTTCCCCGGAGGGGGTGAATTTCACGGTGAATAGAAGAACTAAGAGCAACACTAGGGTCATTTCATACCCGGCTTTTCCAGACTCCCCTCGGCTGTGTGTTGTGCAGTGCCTCTGTGCTTATGAAGAGATCACTGGCGAAACTCGCCCTCCGGGCGAGAGGCAACTGCTCATCGCGCTACGCAAGCCCTACAGAGCAGTTTCATCCCCGACCTTCCCCAGATGGGTGCGTTGGGTAATGCAGGAGGCGGGGATCGATACTAAACAGTTTGGCGCTCACTCAGCGAGAGGTGCGATGGCCTCTAAAGCTTTTGCCTTGGGAGCACGGTTGGAGGATCTGATGCGTGCGTCCGATTGGTCCTCGGATTCCACCTTTAAGAGGTTTTACTTCAAGCAGGGGCTGGATGTGGCAAGGCTGGTTGTCGACAATCTTTGAACTGGCATAATCCGAAGCCTCCGGTCCCGCCATTGAATGAAAATTTGCCTAGCCTTGGTGCTGGTAAGTTTCAATTCTATTAAGGACACGGAGGCGAGGATTATCCCACCCAATGACTTCTGAAGATGTGGACCCTCCCTGTATTGCTGTAAGTAAACCATTCATGGGTCTGTGTAGATGCAGTCTTGAGTTGTTCATGTTGTTTCACAATTGAAATTTGGCTTGTGTTATGCTTCAGTGGTTTCTGTTTCAGTCTCTGACACTGCCTTTTTTTCAGGAAATGATGGTTCCAAACAGGATGCTTGAAATCCGTCAGGACATTCCTCGCGCGAAGAAAGAGGAAGAGGAGACAGCGTAGAGGGACTATGATGGCTGGTTGGAGTGCGGACATAAAGGAAGGACTCCCGTTGAGACTCTCTTTTGATTTCCAGAGTGTTCATGGGAAATGTAGTTTATTGTGATACTAAAAGTTGCTGCTGTAAAAATTAAAGCGTAGGAAGAAGGCATAATCCTCGCCTTTGTGTCCTTAATAGAATTGAAATTTACCAGCACCAAGGCTAGGCAAATTTTCATTGAACTCACCATGTAGACTTCATAGAACACACAGCCCTGAGGAAGTCGTGGGGCACACCCCATCCGGGCAAAGCATGTGCTGGCCAGCAGGCCCTGAAATAAAAAAGACCACATGAAATAATAATTGTATTATTAAATATAAATGTATGTAATGAGACAGTTACTGTAGCGTGTGCTTGAGGCTGAAATGTCATTTTGTTTTTGTGATCTCTGATGGTAAGATTTCAGGGAGTTGGGTGAATCTCCCTACCTTTTATAGCACTGCAGTACTTATAAGCACAAGTTGGAACATTGTGGGATTATTGAGGAGCGCCAGAACCCAGTCAAATCACCCCTGTCGCCTTTTTATGGCCTGTACAGCTCCCAGAGCTTGAGAGATGATCAGTGACCACTTGGATCACAGAACATACTGAGGTAATGGAGGACTTACAAGAGGTACTGCAAATGTGCTCATCTCTGGCATGCCACTCACCAGGTGAATGAGCTGGGACTGACAGACTGAATTTGGCTGACCCTTCTAAGCCTGGTTAGATGCCCAAAAACCAACCCCCCTCCCTTTTTTCTGGTTAGCTTCTGACTTTTGCCCATTTCTAAGGCTGTACTATTTAATGCCATCTCCTGGTTTAGTTCAGCTGCTAGCCTACTCTTGTTGATTGTAAACCTAAGTCCTCTGAGGCTTCCTTGGTGATGTGCAGTCCTCAACAAAAACCTTAAAAAAACAATACATTCCCTTCTACATATTATGACTTTGGTGTAGTAAATTTAAGCAATTTAGTTTAAGCTCTGGAAACTGAATTTCTTTCCATTACCAACCAGCTCAAAATCAGGCAATTAATAGCTATTTCCAGCCCCCACGGGTGTGTTCTCAATTATTCGAATCTAATATTTAGCTGTTCATGAAGGGGTTCTGTTATGTTATCGGTACCTGTATGAATGATGCCATTGCAGCTAATTAAAAGGAAATCCATATTAATTGGAACTTCTATTCACTTTAGAAGTTAAACTATGTGTAATGTATCAATGCTCTGCTGTGAAGCTCACCCCCACAAACCCTGCATGGGCACGATTCAACCTTTGGCTTCTGAACTGCCCCCTCAATAAGGGTGTATACTTACTCTTCCCACAGAGTGGGTACACAACGCGTATTGTTCTGTACTAACAAATGTACACTATTATGCTGTAGTAGTAAGAAAGATAAAATTATAGAAAAAAATAATATTCTATGTGGGAAATATAAACAGTATCTGGTACAAATCACAAAAATAAAGTTATTAAAAAAAAAAGTCAAACTACTCTTTAAAAAACACCTTGTGGGACATTTTAGGGAAAATTGTATTCGGTGACTACAATGTGCAAAGCGGCTTCTTTTCCTAAAACCAAAAGAAGATGTCTCAGTCGGACACTACATTTATAGAGATATCCTTCTATTAACCAGGCCTCTGGCGTTTAGTGCTTTTATGCTCAAGACAAAAATCACTGAATTGTTTGCAAATATCGCACAAAAGTTTAGAGAGGCTGCGAAACAGGACAAAGTAGGCATGTTACTGATCACTGGCCTTTATTTATTGAGGGTGGCATGGGTGGGAGAAGCATTAGGTACTATGGTGGTGATGAGATAAGTCAGAATGAACACTTCTGGTGGTAGAATCTCCTAAGACAAATACCTTTATCAGGAGTCAGAGTCAGGTCAAAACAGCATGAGATATTGTGTGTGAAACCATGAAACACAATCATCCACTTGTAGAGATCAATGTAATCAATGCGTTATGCTGAGATTTTAAAATTGACTTCAAATGTTATGTTGTTGGAAATTTGACTATAGGAGGACAGTTTTTTAATGAGATTTAAGATAAGTGATCACTTCACTTCAGGCCATTATTGAAACTGTCTCTAGTCTTGAACTTTTCACCTACAAATCAATGATTTCTGGTGTGTTAGTACGATTAGTTGAATTGAAGCATAGCAAGACTTCAGACCCAGAATGGATTGGGCAACCACACAAAAGTCCAAGACTGGAAATGGTGTCCGTAATGACCGAGAGGGTCACTCTATATGTGGGAGCAGTCTCGTACTAATTATGGTCCTGTAAGAGACGCCAGTGGGTCTCTTACATTTACCTCCATGCATTAGATGTATTAGATGTACTACCCCTCATTTATTAGCAGTTAGAATCTGCATTCTAGGTTTAATAACTATGAATAAGAACAAATTGTCATTTCCCGCCCAAGAACAAGATGAGAACTGTTGGACATAAAGTTTTGAAGGATATTGTAAAGGACTGTTCTGATGATCTCATCTTCCTCTTAGGTGATTTAATTCAAAAGTGACAGATAGAGCGGATGTATGAGCAACAATGAGTTGGAGAGAGCTCTGGAGTATTCCTGAGACAGTATTCACCACAAAGTAATTCAGACGAACAGGGGCATATCTTATGTCAGATGTGAAATAGCTACAATCTACATTTGCCATATGGGAAGATAACTTGTGATATACTAGGCTGTCCACCTGGATATGTGGGACCAGTTCCTCTGTGGTTGTACATTTGTTGAAGAGTAACAAAGCCCTACTATATTGGGAATCATCTAGGATGGTGGAACTCATTGGAAGTGACCATCACAATTGGTTATAGGTTTCAAGTTGCCTCTGAATACCAACCTAAGAAAGAGCACATGAGTTCCCCCGTGCCCGCTACCCCTGGGTCAGGAAACACAGTGCCCAGAGACAAACTTGGAAAAACTCATGAAGTGGATTTAGGAGGGAGTAGTTACTTTTAATTAGCCAAATGAGAGAACTGCTGTTACGCAACAAAATAGGATTTCATACACTCAAAATTGAAATCCAATAAAACGGCCTCCAGGGAACATAATATTAAGATACACCATGCTGGTGTGATAATGAAGTAAAGCTAATACAGTAATGCTTGCGAAGGTGCATACATGGATTGTGCTGGATATTTACAATTATAGAATTACCCTACACATCAATAATAAAATAAAACGGGTACCTAAAAGCTTACTCAGCACAAAAGTATAGTTCGCGTCACAGGAACAGACCTCAGACACCAAACTCAGCCCAGTCAGATCTGTAAGTGGAGAATAGGGAATGCCTACTCACTACTGTCTTGAAATATGGGAAAATATGGAAAGAGGAGAGAAGAGACAAACACCCTGAAGCAGATGATACATACCTCAGCTGGTTGATGGTACGTCTCTGTTCAAAGTTCTCTCCTTTCCTGTATCTTACAGGGACCGCTCTCACCAGGATCTTTTCTGGTCTGACTGAATGAATGAAACAGATGTAAAAATTCTCTAAATGGTGTAAAGTTTAACAAACTACAATCCCATTACTCTTCTGTCGTGTAGTTCTTACTAATCCATAGGATCTGCGCATTGTTAGACAAAATAAACTAGGGGCTTGGTGTCGAGACTGATTTTAAAAACCCCCGCAGGATATGTTGGCCTATGGACCAGTTAGCTCACAGTGCCACCGTAAGCCCCCCTAACCTACCAGGGAGGGAACGGTTTCTGGCAACCACTGAATAGGACAACCCTGACCCCTCAGGGATCGTGGAAACAGTACAGAACCTTATGCTCAGTCACTTGTGCTCACTTATTCTCAGAGAATACACAGTGGGACGTTTTCAATATATGTATTGAACCAACATTATTCTTGTATTGAATACATGTGCTGCAATGATTAATAGACAGAAGCAGATCAAAGTGATTTCAAGCACCAAAAGCGTGAATAGTAGTTATAGTTCTTCCCTGCTGCTAAAACAATGTATATATGCTGGCATATAAAACAAGACAGTAATCAAAAGTACTCCTACTATGCAATCCCTTACGCAATCCCTACTTTAAATGTACCTAGAGTGTGTGTAGAGCCAAGAATCCTCCCAAAGTACGATACAATCCCATTACCTGGTGGGAGAGAATGAAAGACTCCATCTTGGTCACGAACTGGACACCCCTCACAAGATGTCAGACTGCTGTGTGGTGAATTCTCAGCATGCAAGGACCTCTGATGTCAGCTGGAGTGGTCGCTCCCCTGCCTGCTTGCTGCTGAAAGGCGGTATTGTGCTACAAAGCTGAGTGATTCATTGATTGTAATAGCGCCATAGCGTTTCAGCGTTTCAGAGTTGCGGTACTTTATATTTGCATAGCGAAAAGATTTTAGAGCGTGTGAGCATTTAATTATTTATTTAAACAGCGCCAGGAATCATTATCATTTCCCACCGCCTGGTCACTGCTTCACCGGATGCTTGCTTGGTCGCTCCATTACTTTCCTGCATTGTGTAATTGACATCGTGTGCTATCGGCGCCCTGCTCTGCCCTCCCCTCCATTTTGGCTCTGTTACTGTTGTTGTTGTTCCCTTGAGCCCGCCACGCCTCCCAGCTGAGCCGCCCTCCCACTAACAATATAGAGCGCCCTCTGACCTTTGTGCTCCGTGATCCACTCCTTGCTCCTGCCTCGAGTGGTCGCTCCCCTGCCTGCTTGCTGCTGAAAGGCGGTATTGTGCTACAAAGCTGAGTGATTCATTGATTGTAATAGCGCCATAGCGTTTCAGCGTTTCAGAGTTGCGGTACTTTATATTTGCATAGCGAAAAGATTTTAGAGCGTGTGAGCATTTAATTATTTATTTAAACAGCGCCAGGAATCATTATCATTTCCCACCGCCTGGTCACTGCTTCACCGGATGCTTGCTTGGTCGCTCCATTACTTTCCTGCATTGTGTAATTGACATCGTGTGCTATCGGCGCCCTGCTCTGCCCTCCCCTCCATTTTGGCTCTGTTACTGTTGTTGTTGTTCCCTTGAGCCCGCCACGCCTCCCAGCTGAGCCGCCCTCGCCCCTCCCCCTCCACTATCCATATATGACAGTTGTTCCCGCGCGCAGCGTTCACGCGCAGCGCCCGCGCCCAACCCGCGCCGAAGGTGCGCCAAAGGTAAGCCCGTCTACGCCCGTCCGCGCCTGGACCGCGCCCAGCGCCAGACCCCCTGCCCCTCGCGCTGCCCAGCCCCCCCGCATTACCTACGATGCCGCCTCCCTCCTAGCCCTTAACCCCGGTCGCGCCCCCAACTGCGTCCAAGCCGCCCCTGGACAAACTCACGGTCCTTTCTCCTGCTTCTCCTGCAAATTCAGCGGCACCAACAACATCTCCACTACGACCACACCACAGATACCCGACCCCAACCACCTACAATGCATCTTGCTCAACACCCGATCGGTCCACAGGCACGCCATCGACCTATGGAATCTACTAGACACCACTTCTCCGGACATCGCCTTCCTTACGGAAACATGGATGAACGCTTCCTCCGCACCAGACATCACCATTGCCATCCCTGAAGACTATAAGATCACTCGCAAAGACCGTACCAGCCACACAGGAGGAGGAATCGCCATCGTCCATAAGAAATCCATCCGCATCTCAACCAGCTCCGACGCCAACCTCGCCAACTCCGAACACCTTCACTTCCAGATCCACACCGACCCCAAGACCACACTCAGAGGCACACTCCTCTACAGGCCACCAGGACCCCGCGCAAAATTCAGTGAAGACATCACGGACTTCATCACCCCACACGCGCTCCCCTCCAAAGAATACATCCTTCTGGGAGACCTAAACTTTCACCTCGAAAAGATCAACGACCACAACACCGCCACCCTCGTGGACAACCTCGCCAACCTCGGACTTAAACAACTGGTCACTTCCCCCACCCACATCGCAGGTCACACACTCGACCCCATCTTCACCTCCAGCAATCATGTCTCCTTCAGCCACACTACGGATCTCATCTGGACTGACCACAGCTGCGTCCACTTCACCTACAACAAGCCCAAACCCACCAACCACCTCCAACCAACTCTGCAAAGAAACTGGAACAAAATCACCACGGACCAAATCTCCGCATTACTCCTTCAAAACACCCCAGCCCTCTCTTCTAACGTTAACGAAGCCGCCGCCAACCTCACCCTATGGCTATCCAACACCGCTGATACCTTAGCTCCACTGAAAAAACGTCAAAACAAACCCGGCAACAAGAAGGCCTCATGGTTCAACGATGAGCTTAAGAAATCCAAGAAACTCTGCCGCTCCCTCGAAAAGGCCTGGAAAAAAGACCCTACCACCAGCACCAAGGACGCCTTCAAAAACGCCACCCGTACTCACCACCAACTAATCCGAAAAGCCAAGAAAACAGCATTCAAGGATCGACTTGACAACAACGCCCACAACAGCAAGGAACTTTTCAACATCGTCAAGGAATTCTCCAATCCCTCGGCCAACTCCAACGACATCACCCCCTCTCAAACCCTCTGCGACTCCCTAGCCTCATTTTTCCACAACAAGATTGCAGACATCCACAACAGCTTTGACAACCAACCCGGAAACCAACCCACCCCACCATCTGCTGTACACCTTCCCCCCGTGAACACCCTTAACGCCTGGAACCCAATCTCCACTGAGGACACCATCCGCCTGATGAATTCCATCCACTCAGGATCCCCCACAGACCCATGCCCTCACCACGTCTTCAACAAAGCAGACTCCGTCATAGCACCGCACCTCCGAGACGTCATCAACTGCTCCTTCAACTCCGCTACCTTCCCAGAAGACTGGAAACACGCTGAACTCACTGCCCTCCTGAAAAAACCCACAGCAGACCCCACCGAACTCAAAAATTACCGCCCCATCTCGCTTCTTCCATTTCCGGCCAAAGTCATCGAGAAAGCTGTCAACAACCAGCTCGCCGCCTTCCTCGAAGCCAACAAATCCCTCGACCCCTCACAATCTGGCTTCCGAGCAAAACACAGCACTGAGACCGCCCTCATCGCAGCAACAGACGACATTCGAACTCTACTGGACAATGGAGACACAGTCGCCCTCATCCTCCTTGACCTCTCTGCAGCATTCGACACAGTCTGCCACAGCACCCTTTTACAGCGCCTCAGAAACATCGGGATCCAAGGAAAAGCACTTGATTGGATCACCTCGTTCCTCACCGGAAGAACCCAGAGAGTCCGCCTTCCACCATTCAAGTCCGAGGCCTATGAAGTCATCTGCGGCGTACCACGAGGATCCTCACTCAGTCCCACCCTCTTCAACGTATACATGAGCCCCCTCGCGGCCATCGCACGCCATCACAACCTCAACATCATCTCTTACGCGGATGACACCCAACTTATCCTTTCTCTCACCAATGACCCCAGCACCGCCAAAACTAACCTACACGAAGGAATGAAAGAAGTTGCCGAATGGATGAAACACAGCCGTCTGAAACTGAACTCAGACAAAACTGAAGTACTCATTCTAGGTACGTCCCCCTCTTCATGGGACGACTCCTGGTGGCCGGAAGCCCTCGGAAAAGCACCCATCCCGACGGACCACGCACGGAACCTAGGCGTCATCCTGGATTCCTCACTCTCAATGAACAGACAAGTCAGCGCCGTATCCTCTTCCTGCTTCAACATTCTTCGCATGCTCAGAAAAACATTTCGCTGGATCCCCACCGAAACAAGGAAAACTGTCACCCACGCTCTGGTCACGAGCCGACTGGACTACGGAAACACCCTCTACGCAGGTACTACCGCAAAACTCCAGAAGAAACTCCAACGAATCCAAAACGCCTCAGCCAGAATCATATTAGACATCCCACGCAACGAACACATCTCTGGTCACCTCAAAGACCTCCACTGGCTACCCGTCAATAAGAGGATCACTTTCAGACTGCTTACCCACGCACACAAATCACTCTACGACATCGGACCAGAATGCCTCAACTCACGTCTGTCCTTTTACACCCCCTCCCGCCAACTACGCTCTTCCAGCCAAGCCCTCGCCACTATCCCTCGCATCAACAAGACCACCATGGGAGGCAGATCCTTTTCTTACCTGGCTGCTAAAACATGGAACTCTCTCCCCGCATACCTTCGCCTCACCCAGAACCACCTAGCATTCAGAAAGCAACTTAAAACCTGGATATTTGAAAGGTAATCCTCCTCCCCTTCCTAAGCGCCTTGAAACCCTATGGGTATGTAGTGCGCTATATAAGTTTTGTGACTTGACTTGACTTGACTACTCTGCTAATCTATCAGGATGATCATCTTTTATAATAGAAAGCAGCCTTGCAATGTGTGTATTGATTAGGGATGTTATGGATATGTAGATAGCCATGTCGCCCAGTGGATTAAGATAGAGATTACATTTGTACATAGTGCAAATAGAGACCTTGTACATGATGTTCAGGGCATTGTGATAATGTTGTGCGAAGCTAGATGTGTAAACAAGTTTCGTTTTAGGGAAACTAATCCAACATTTTCGGGCACGCAAATATGTGCAAAAGGTTACCTCTGAAAAATAGGACAATGTAAGAAATAAACAGTTACGCTACATGGGCCTAATTCAGGAATATAACACTTCCACCTTACCTGATGCTCTGTGGACAAGGTGGGTAACGAGTTCAGGACGTACCTGGAGATCTTCCCTGAGTTTGGGAGCACCAGGAGACGGTGAAGAATGGCTAGTGTGTCTAAACAAGCGGAAATGCAGATCTAGATAGGGATATATCTACAGAGGGAAACACGAGGAAAGCGGAGGAACAAATTAACAGTGCTGGGAAATGCCAAGAGGTGTATAAACTGAGTGAATGTGAACCATGCAAATAGCAAGGTAACTTGTTCCAGCCATCAAACTGTTTATATCAGCCAGGAAACAGTCCTTCAGTTGGCGTAATTGGTCTGCTTGCCCAGGAAGACACTGCTCCTATACCAAACAGACTGCTGTAGATGACCCCACCTGGACTGTGACACGTGCCATATCCTTTATCTTTGTCATGACCTGGGGACCTTCTGGTCTGCGATCCATATCACTCTGATCTTCTGTGAAATTGGTCATCTTCCGCCATACAATCAAACTGCCCTCATGGACTCATCCTACCCGGCACATGCCATCCACAGCCCTCATGGCCGCAGAGATCTGCATATGCAACTGTGTTGCCCATCTTCTCCTTAAACTTCACTGGTCCCGAAGCAAGTTCTATTAAAGGGACAGCTGTGTATGACACTGAGCTGCCTTTCCTGCAATCCTGCCTTCAGGGATCCCAGATGCACCATCATCTCCTTTCTGCTTCGGCTCATCACAAATCCCTAATATTCGACCAACCTTGGCTGGAGGTTGCGCCGTTTCTTTTCTCACTCATAAACCTTGGAACAGCCTTTCACATTTGCTGTCAAATGAGTCACTGCCATTCAATATACAGTTCAAAACCTGGTCTTTTTCTCATCTCATCTGTTTTCACATCTTGCTATTATGTTCAGCCTCGCACTGGGATGCTCCTAGAGGATCTTTCTTTTCATTCGATTCAATTTCCACAATCAATACACTGCACTAGAGTGAGATGTGGTCCCTTGTTACTTCGACTCATCAAAGTGGTCCCTATTAACCAGTGAACAGTGCCACACTACCTACATGCCCCTCCCTCCCCCCTCAACCTTTGTATCTGGGAGAGGCTTTACCAAATTTCCAGGTCCTAGATAGTTTTTTGCATTAGCCCTGGGAGAAGCCTCAAGCTAATACCCAGAAGGCAACAGCTGATTTTTTTGAGATTCCGATAGATTATGAGAAACAGGACACTTATTTCCTTAGTTGACTTCTAAGTACTTATTTGCATGAACCGGCTATTAATGAAATGAAGAACACAAATTTATAATGAGTGAAGGTAAAGATTGTTACTAACAAGAAATGTATAAGCATAAGTCCTAAAGAATTCTTCATGCAAACGCATGATCAACAATTTGGGAATTTGTTAATGCACATTCAAATAATTGCACATATTATACACATTTGTGATGCGCATGAACACATTTCGAAACTACATAGTACCAAGATTCCAGCTTGTTTCTCCCCCGCCTGAGTAGAGGTCTTTGATCCTTCAAGGACAGTCTCAAGGATGGACTCTACAGAGATGGATGCTAGCTGTTTACAGCAGACTACTGTCCCAATGATACGGTCCATCTGATTAATCAGATGAATATCTTCATTATTTGTGACATCCAGATAGACTTCCCCTTCACATTACACAAACCCTCCATCCATATTGTAACAGAGCATTCACGTGAACAGTTCTTTCTTATATTGACTTTTTTCCTTCCCCTTTGTCTTCTCTACTCTTCTCTGTCTCTCTCCTCCAATGACCTTCATTTTTCTTTTCCTCGTCTTCCTTAATTCTAATTTGCATTTTGCCATTTCTGTAATTTTTTCTGCTTTCATTGTACTTTGTTCAATTGACTAGCTGAACGGGGGATAGAATGTTTTCGTAGTAGTGCAATTACAACCTCAGGGGCATAGTCTCAAGGAGCTATCGCCGAGTTATCTGCACTTTATCGCAGCCAAAGTCGCAATAAATGTATCACCCCATTCACAAGCTGGTGCTAACAGCCCATAGCACCAGTTTACCTGCAATAGCAGCCGCAAAAAACATTGCCACAGATGACACCGTCAACTATCGCTAATGAGATTCAGAGTAGGTGTTCCCGAGCAAAAAGCCGCAACAACACCACTCCACAACATTCTCAACGACCAGCCAGATCGGCAAAAACACCACAAAACATGCGATAAGGCACGTTAGCAGCAGAAAATTAACACCTGCTCTGACCTGGTGCAAAGTCGGACGGCAGCCTTCACCAGAAAAGGGACCCCAGCCCACAGCCACACCTGAAGAACAACAGATGCCATGGAGCCACTGAACATGCGTGCCAGACACCCAAGAGGGCCAAAACACCCACCACCCCCAGGACCACCCTCCCCCCCCCCGGGCCCCACCCCAGGCACCCCCCAACTACCCCGGGCCAAGACACTGCACATCAACGACACGAAAACATGAACCAAAGCACCCGCCTGATGTCGCACAATTGCAACAATCAACATACATGTGAGCACTGAAACCCTGATTTATACATTCACCATTGAAAGACCAAACAACTATTTGGAAGAGTCATGGCGCGGCATCCCTGGACAATCTGTGACTCACAGCCTGCAAGACAAGATAAGATGGTGTGTCAGGCACTCATCAAAGGACAGGGAGAGAGAGTAAGAGAGAGACTGAACGAGGAGCGCAAGGCCAATTAGGCCCTTGGCTCATGCAAACATGCCAAGAGCTGTGTTTGTCTTGAAATCTGTGCACCCCATATCGCATGCCTGGCATCAAAGTCAGCGCGAAGTCCACATCACATTTAGGAAATGCAAGCTGTAGCCAGGCTGAAATCAGAAATGAAAGCCCTTTTGTCTCAACACACAAGGATGAAGGCCAACCGAATCCCCGACCTTGGTCCTGAATGCAGCTTGCACACCCTGCATGAGATACCATACCATACCATACCATACCAGCCTCCGACGACTCCCACACCATGAACTGCGCTAATGAAACACCAACGTGCCAACACCCCACACACATTTGTCCCTGCACGACCTACACCTGCAAGGGATGCCCTTGACACATTGGATAAAAACTACCCATACGTCCAAATGTTGCACACATACTACTCATTGCCCAGGGCTGTGGCATATCGTCCACCGAACTTCCGCCGGTCTGAGGAGTGCCGGTGCCACGAGCCCAACAAACGCAATGGCATGCATTCCCGGGCACATGCACAACTCCTGTCACGTGGAACTGTACCATGCACGAATGCTGCATCAGTTGGGATCACTGCCACTGGCAGTGTTGCGAATCAGTTTCAGTCTGAGTTTCCGTCTTCCCTACGTCACCTGTGTCCAGCCCTGGTTCCACTGTCAATCATGCACATTCGAGTGGCCCATAGAGGTCTGCCTATCCAACGCAACGGTAGCTGAATTGGATTATGACTTGACAGTGCGCACCCTGTTGGCCCACAAACAGGAATGTCACCGGGATAGCCATGCATGGGATGCACTGATCTTTGGCGTATGTGCTGGCAGTTGCACATGGGAGATTGCACACCTCCTCGTGTGCAGTGACCACATCGAGGCGCTCCCCTATGTGTTGTGGATTGGGGAAATGGCGTGGACTGAGCACATCTGCCCGGACCAGTTAATGGATTGGCTCACCCTGGTGTTCCTAGAACACGACAACGACGTACTATTGGAACACATTGCACATGAAGCTGCGCTGGCATTCATGGACGAATAACTACGTTCCTGCAGCCACATCGGATTGTCACCCACAGCACAGGTCGCAACACCTTATTGTATTGTGGGGAATGCTCACATATCCCACCACAACAGAGGACATGTCTGCCTTTGTCTGGACTCTGAATGCATGTGCGTGGAACTACGTGTGTGTACCTGTGCAAGGTGATGCAGTTCCATAGTCAGAGCAGCACAGCGTCGTTTGGCAACGTTAACAATTCAGACTTATTGCTGGGGGGAGAGCACACACATGGCAATGTAGCACGACATGGGACCTTGTCGTACCCTTTCACCTGATCACTCTCAGCAGAGCAGACAGTCGGCGCAGTCCAGTGGCAGAGCACTATGCAGACCCCATGGGCTGTAAGTCGTGCCCCTTCACATGGGGCAATGGGCAGACACCAAACAACATATGGCTCGTCCGGCAAGGCAAGGTGGGCTGAGACCGTTGCCATCCGTAATGATTGGTGTTCATTTCTGCCTCCCCATTTCCTGCACCTCGACATGTTCCCATGCTGCGTGTAAGTGTCTTAAGCATGTCCCTGCATGTTGTGGCTGTTGCTTTGCCCGTACTGACACGCACATGCCAATAAAGTCTATGCAACTTCACTGGTGTCTAACTGTGATGAGTGTTGATTATTGTTTTAGGATAGTTGCTGGCAGACCTGTGCACTTACGTGTCTTCAGCAATGTGAGTATGGTGTCCAACCTCTGACCATGTGGAGCAATGTCATAAATCATAACAGAATGTGTCTACACAGATGTGTGTGAGTAGGTATGCAATGTGAAGTTCCGTTGTCACATGTGATGTAGGACAACACTCTTGGCCTGCTACCAATTTGGTCATTCTTACACACAGCCCTATTCAATACATGGACGTGTGCCTATGTTGGGGGGTTGTGAGATTGTTGTTGATGTGCAATGGGGACACAGCTAGTACTCACCTTCACAGTCATCCAATTGGCCATGTGTCTCAGTGATAAACATGCACATTGATGTCATTCACCAGGGTGTACCTTCTTGTGCAATCATTGTCCCTACATCCAGCCATACTTTCATACGTGAGTGAACATAGTCATGATACATCTGTGTGATTTCGAATGTTTTATTCACATTCTGGTGAATGACGGAGCTGGAGCTGTACATGGCTATCCAAGCCCACATAACATGGAAGCCCAGTGGTGGGCCAACCAGAGTCCTTTGGGGATTGAAAAGTGTTTTGGAAGAGGGAGAATGCAGTTGGCAGCAGGATTACTGTGTAATTGTCAAGCAGTGAAGATGTGGCAGTCCATGTCGGGGTCCGGGTGGATGTCGCAGAGTGTTCCGGGGGTCAGTGGAAGGTGTTGTCCCAGGGCATGATGCATAGGTCAGAACCAGGCAGGGACAGGCCATCTGACGATGATGGATGCTACTACCTCCTGCCTCACACAGCAATTACCATCCATGTCTTACTCCTCTGATACTTCTTCTGTATACAGTGTGTGTGGCGGTGTAATGGCTACACCACTGTGTGCCACTGACACATCAGGGTGCGAAGGTGATTGGGCTGCATCACTGTGTACCACTGACACATCAGGGTGTGAAGGTGATGGGGCTGCATCACAGTGTGCCACTGATACATCAGGGTGCGAAGGTGATGGGGCTGCATCACTGTGTGCCACTGACACATCAGGGGTCGGAGATGTGTGTGTCAAAGTTCCCGCTGCAGTTATCTGGGACTGGCTCAGTGGCAGCAATGGGGAACAACCTTTACAACGCAACTTTTACAACGCACTACCTTTACAACGCATTTTTTACAACGCATAATCCATTACAACGCATGACATTACAACGCATGACACTACAACGCATTTTTAAAAACTACCTTTACAACGCATTCCATTACAACGCATACTACCATTACAACGCATACCATTACAACGCATAATATTACACTACACTACCCAACACTTACCCTACTGATGCACCCCCTGGAGTTAGAATAGTAATTTTTACCCCTATACTATCCAACACTTACCCTACTGTTGCACCCCCTGGAGTTAGAATAGTAATTTTTACCCCTATACTATCCAACACTTACCCTACTGTTGCACCCCCTGGAGTTAGAATAGTAATTTTTACCCCTATACTATCCAACACTTACCCTACTGTTGCACACCCTGGAGTTAGAATAGTAATTTTTACCCCTATACTATCCAACACTTACCCTACTGTTGCACCCCCTGGAGTTAGAATAGTAATTTTTACCCCTATTCTATCCAACACTTACCCTACTGTTGCACCCCCTGGAGTTAGAATAGTAATTTTTACCCCTATACTATCCAACACTTACCCTACTGTTGCACCCCCTGGAGTTAGAATAGTAATTTTTACCCCTATACTATCCAACACTTACCCTACTGTTGCACCCCCTGGAGTTAGAATAGTAATTTTTACCCCTATACTATCCAACACTTACCCCACTGTTGCACCCCCTGGAGTTAGAATAGTAATTTTTACCCCTATACTATCCAACACTTACCCTACTGTTGCACCCCCTGGAGTTAGAATAGTAATTTTTACCCCTATACTATCCAACACTTACCCCACTGTTGCACCCCCTGGAGTTAGAATAGTAATTTTTACCCCTAGACTATCTAATACTTACCTTAAATGTAATTTAATATTATGCGTTGTAATGGTATGCGTTGTAAAGGTAGTATGCGTTGTAATGGAAATGCGTTGTAAAGGTATTTTTTAAAAATGCGTTGTAGTGTCATGCGTTGTAATGTCATGCGTTGTAATGGATTATGCGTTGTAAAAAATGCGTTGTAAGTGCATGCGTTGTAAAAGTGTGCGTTGTAACGTCATACATCCGGCAGCAATGGCAAGATGATGAACTGCAGGGCATGGAAGATCCCAGCTACATCTCGCTGGTGTTCAGCCGTGGCAGCCATACTTCCAGCCTGCATCTGCTCCATGGTCTCCATTGTCCTCCGCATCTGTGCCATCTCTGTGCTATCATCGCTGGTGCCAGCCTGACTAGACAGTTCCTGTATCCGAGTAATGACCCCAGCGAGGTCAGCCAAGGATTGTCGGTGAGCATGGTGCGGACAGGGGGTGTCCGTTAGGGACTGTACGTGGTCCCTGATGGGACTCAGACATCCCAGTATGGCATTGAGTTTGGCTGCCACGAGTTCGAAATCCACCCGTAGTTGATCCGCCAACTCCATCTGGCAACCCAACACAAAGCGTCGAAATTCCATGTATTGTTTGTGGGGGTACTGGGAGACAGCTGTGGTGGTGTGTGTTTCCTGCTGTGTGGTCCGTGCAGGTGTGGGGGGGTCACTTCGAGGCAGCTGGCCTTCCCTGCTCCTGGGGGTGGGGTGCGGGGGCTGTCCATTATCCGTTGGAGGGTATCTTGGCATATGTGCAGGTTGTCCTCTACATCATCAATGATGGGATTTGTGGTCTGCTCTGCAGTAAGTGTTGATTGTCCCTCTGCAATGTTAAGGGGAGATGCAGGTTAACAGAGTTTCCCATGTATGTTGACTCTTAGCAGATGTTTACATACAGACTGCATGACAAGGCAAATTGGGACTGTTTTGGTGGAGCTGGCTATTTGATGGCAGACAGTGGGATTTATGACTACATGATGGATGTGTGGTAGTACCCGTACATTATCATCACACAGTGTCAGGCAATGCCAGATGTGGGCGGACAGTTACTACGCACAAGCGGAACCTGTTGTGTCCTCTGTTCTGCAGTGTAGGTGTTGCACTTTGTACCACATTGTTGTTGCATGTGCTGTTATGCTATGTGTGTGTGCTGCAGTGTGCCAAGGGGATGAGGGACATGTTCCACAGTCATTGTGCGTGTGCAGTGTGCTACACATGATTATGCATGTGCGCCATTGTGCCCATCTTCCCTCGTCCCCCCCAGTCCCTGGTCGTTACTCACCCTGTTGCTGTTGGGTTAGGTCATATTGAGCTGTGTCCATGCCACCAACTCCTGCCACCATCTCCATACTGATGACTGTGGCCACCATTTCCTCCAGCTCATCCAGCTCCTCCAGTGGTGCAGGACTCCCACCTCCAGTCGCCCTTGCTGCCTTCCTGTTGGCGGCGAGCTTCTCCTTGGTTTGGCCGTGCATTTCATGCCAGCGCCTCTTGAGCTCCTCCATTGACCTCCTCGACACTCCAACTGCATTGACGTTGGTGATGATGGACTGCCATATTTCCGTTTGGGTTGCCAGTGCCGCAGTGGAGGTGACGAACAGTTGTTGATGGTGTTCTACCCCTTCTTCCTCTTCCTCTTGTCCTTGCCCTTCCCCGAACACGGGGTTCCTGGCTGGTCCTCCGTGGGAATTATTTACTCTGCACTCGGTCCGGGTGCATCCATGGTGCTACGCAGTTCTAATTGGTTTTGGTGGTTTTTTTTTGTTGCTTTTATAGTTCATTTTCCCGCATGACGCGTGGGAATTGCAAGCCTGTTGCTGGTTTTAGCAGATTTTAGTATCGCGCTTTGGGGCATCGCAACTTTTTGGGTGTTCGTGTTTCGCATTTTTGGATTGTCGCGTTGGTTTTTACGCAGTCATTTGGCACGATATCGTGCTGCTATCGCATGGTGCAGCCGTGTTGGGAATTGGACGTTAAGACGGTGTTATTTTCTCGCAATGGACTGCGATATGCAAAGTTGCGTTAAGCTAAATTTGCGATGGTTATCACACGTTCTTGAGAATATCCCCCTCAATATTTTATTATTGGTGCTCAATATATTGATTGTTAGTAGCTGTTACTAGGGGCGTCATGTTGCAAATATAAGTAGGCTGCTGAAGACCTTGAAGGTCGATCCACTCATTAGCATAAAACCAAATGCAGCTTCCAAAAAGATGCAAATGTTGTTTGCTACAATTTTGCCAGGTCACGATAATTTCTTCTTCCGGTGCTACTTTGTACGTCAATGTTTTGCTGTGTCTGTATCTGATGTTTTTCACTCTTCATCAATAATCAAACCAGCGTTTTTGAAAGTATGACTATTGGATGTTTTTCTGCATCATTGATCATTATGCATTAAGAATATTTCATATAAATTGGTGATGTGATTCGAAATAAATAGAGATTTTTTTATGTATTCTGAACACATTTCATTTATGTTTTTTTGTTCCACATTTTAATGTAGTTTTCAAGTGAATCTATCGGACGTGTTTTTCTAGAAGTAAATTAGTCCTTTTCCCCTGGTATGACAGTATTCTGATACCCATATAGCAATCATGGGTAAAAACGCTTTATACGTGGATCCGAGTTCACGTGAAAATATTTGACTCTCTATCTGCTGTTTCAGGTGAAAGAGGCCAGTTTTGCCAATGTATGAATTATTCTGCACATGGAGGGTGACAAATTCCTGAATATACAGATTCATGCTAAGATTTCTTCACAAAATACTGAAACATGTCTTCCAATGATTTCTCAGTGCTGGTTTGTGTTCCTGGTCATGTGGGGTGAGATTGCTCTGTCCACTCATTTCTGGACAGCTTCCATTTTTTTTATCCCACTCTTTGTCAAGTTGGAATGCCAGATTACACAAAACTATCAAAGTAGAGCCTGGACAAAGGATGCACAGATCTTTCGCAGCTTGGCGGCTGCCATACCGTCTCTTTTGAACATGGGCAAACAAAAAGGCCTTTGTCGACTGCCAAGTCCAGGCCCTTGATATGGGGCGAACAGGTCGCGCAAAGTTGTCGCCAGGGAGACAACCATTGCTTGTTCATTACCAGCTTGTTTTAGACTGAAGGTGACTAAGCAGAGGCAAGAGCTTTGAGGACAAAACAGATCTCCTTTCATCCTGTTGGATTAATCGGTATGCAATTGTTGATGCCTGCTGTATTTACCTTACCATTGTTGCATGTCCTCACAGCGTTTGTCTCAGGGTGCCAACACTGGATTATAGTTACCATATGCATTTAGTGGAGTGTTTTGGCTTTTTGCGGAGAAAGGATCAATAAAAGGTTGTCCTGCACGCTGTCCTCGCTGGGGTGACCAGCTCAGCAAGCGATGTTGTGTGGTAGGAAACAATAGGAGTTTGGGGTAGTATTGGGGGGGCAGGCTTCGGGGGAGGGGGCATTTGTCTGGGCTTCCCTAGGTTGGTGATGGATGGATTTAAGGCACTGTGGAATATATCATCCATTCAGGTGCTGATTATCCAAGTATAATTTATTCCAGCCCTGAATAAGCAGTGTGCTCCTTCTCTTCCAGGCTTCTCTCCGCACCCACCCTCTACATTCTAAGGGGCAGATTTACAAGGACTGGCGCATCCCTGCATATCAGGAGGGATGCGCCAGGCAAGATGCGTCACGCAAGTTTACCCATGCGCCACCACAGATGCGCCGCATTTACAATACGGCGCATCTTGGCTCAAGGATAAACAGATGCGTGATGCAGCTGATGACATAAGGGCGGTACAAAAGGGGGTGGTGATGGACGGAGCATCAGAACCAATCAAAAACTCACACCCAGTCAACAGATCTGGGTTTGATCCATCACCGTTCTTTAGCCCACTCTGCCACCCCAGTTCAGACATGGCCATATGCAAATCAGTCTGACCCTGTGCCTTATGGGAACAGTCCAGCCCGAACTGCCAAGCCATGCCTTCCCTGGACCGGAAACAAGCTTCCTAGGACCGGTTTCTGGCATTTCAGCTGTCTTCAGCCAGGCTTGCTTGAATCCAGTGGCAAAGTGAGCAAGGGACTCACGTCTGAGCATACCCTGCCAACTTATGGCGAACAAAGCGGTACAAATGGGGGTGGTGATGGACGGAGCATCAGAACCAATCAAATACTCACACCCAGGATTTTATCAGTTGCCAAACTCAATACTACTGCGGATTCTTCTCTCCACCAGCTTTGTATGTGATTGCAAGGAGGATGTCAGGTGACCATCTGTGTAGCTATGTGTACACATGAACACATTAATTGCAGGAATAGCAGAAGTTATGTACATGTTAGTTTGTTTTAAGTTATATAAATTAAAAATTATGTCCGCAAACATGCTTACCGTAAAGTACTTTATCTTCCTTAATGTACTCCTGGGGTAAACAAAGTTACATTTAATAACGTTTGCTAATTATTATGTGTTGGGAAATGAATTTGCAGGCCTAACAACTTTACAAAGTTAACGCGCACATTGCAAAGAATATGTGTTAGTAACACTGAAATTATATGTATGCTGATTCTTTTTGGTTTGCAGAGAACGAGGAGGAGACAAGAAAGGAATTTTATACTGAGAGTTATACTTTTCCAACATACAGAGGGGGACATTTATGACAAATACAGGGAGGGCAGTTCTTCTAGATCTAATGGCTGCAATTACGCCTCAGCTTGGGAGAAAAACTCTCAGGAGCAATTGTATCCCCGCCCATGGTCAGGTGTTATGTTCACTTCACCTCTTAGCGTCTGGGAGTCACCAAGGTGTCATTGCTGCTGCAGGTGGTGTTTCACAGAGTGCCCTTTTCAGGTTTATTTTTGCAATTTCCTGGATGCCATGTTACAAAGAATTAACTTTCATATAAAATTCCCTTCCACACACAGGAGTTGCAGTAAGCCAAATTGAAATTTGACCCTACAGCCTAATTTCCATGTCATAGAATGCGTTGATGGAACTCATGTTTCGAAATGTCCTCCATCAGACAATGAGTATATATTTAGGAATAGGAAAAATACTTGTTCTCTTAACATCCAAATGGTTTTTGATGCCAATAATATAATTACAGATATTGTTGCAAAATACCCTGCAAGTACACATGACGTATTTATGTTCAGGTCTAGTGGTATTTACTCATGCCTTTCCACAGGAGATTTTGGAGATGGCTACTTTTGCAGTAATTTAACTATATATATTACTCATTTCAGGTTGGCTTGGTTGGTATTTTACCAATTCAAAGCTGTAATACTGTGCCTGGAGTGGTAAATGGCTTTTGTCATTTTACAGCTCGGCAAGGACAGCACTGTGCTAGTCCTATGCTTAAAGACTTTGTCCTTTTCTATCTCGGCGTGGATGGCACTGTGCTAATCCTATGCTTAAAAACTTTGATAGAAAAGCAGACATTTGAGGTGAGCAGATCTAGAGTGTCGCTGGTGTTGAGAGTGCTCTATACAGAAGCTGCTATCCACCTAAACTACCCAGAGTTCTCTGCTTCTTTTTTTTTGTTTTTTTTGCATATATATATATATATATATATATATATATATATATATATATATATATATATATATATATATATATATATATATATATATATATAACCCATATGTTAATGCCATTGTCAAATTATTTTGTATGTGATGGTGCATACCCCGAGATCATGGATAGTAAAACCTTACATAAATGCTTCCAACCATAGTGAGCAATGCTACAACGAAGCACACGAACGAACCAGGTCTGTCATTGAGAGGACATTTGGATTACTGAAAAGTAGATTTTGCTGTCTACATAGTAGTGTAGTGGAGGCGCCCTACAATATTCCCCAGAGACAAGCTGCATGTTTATTGAAACATGTGCAATACTTCCCAATATTGCAACTCAGAAAGGATTGCCAGACATTTACCGGACTCAGACACTGATGATGACGTACAACCCCCAGCAGCACAAGCAATGCTAATATGGCTCATTGGCAGGGGAAGGGGAGAGTAAGACGTACTGACATTACAAACGTTTACTTATAGGGTAAGGCAAAGGCATTGATTTTAAATATGAAACAAACCTATACACATGTTTGCCTTTTGGAAATAAAGTAGCCTTTAATTTCAGGTCTGCATATCTATTGTTTAAAATCCTTTATGTACTCCACATTTTTTATGCAGAGAGCAAAAATTCTTAAACATGCTTCATCATTGAATTAACAAAAGAATAGCATATTTTCTAATACAAAGTAAGTGATGTTCAGTTTTTGCGTTTACCATGAACAGCACTCTGTTTTTCGTTGTAGCGGGCCCTTCATTAGCTACTGCTCCGCCTATTGTTCTACTGAGACTCAGGTTCATAGCCTCTGTCATTGATACAGTGCTAACACTTGATAGCTCCTCACTTTCTGCTGGCCCAACTTCTACCCCACTTGCAATTTGGCTGGTTTGCAAACTTTCAACACCATTAGTAACTTAAACTAGCCCACGTGCAGCATGGCCACCACAGTGACCCATTTCCACCTGTAAACCTACAGTATGGCATGATAGTGTCAATGTAGATTGTAACAGGCGATTCATAGAGTGGCTCAACACATCAATATGAGTACAATAATTATATTGCCTATGCTTTTGTGTTACATTTTGCAGTTGTAATTGGCCACATAAATTATTCATTGCCTCTGTCAGAGTCATCTTTTTCTCCCAAGGACTTTCCTCTATGGTGAAAGTTAGACGGCGTAAGCCAGCAGTAGTGCGTCGCTAAAGTCCAATCATTTTGTGGTAATAAGTTTCATTTGTTTGTGTTGTAGGTGCTGGACCTTCAACATAGAGGACTCTAAACCTTCAAACAACTGTGGGGTATATTCACAAGAACGTGTGATAACTACCGCAAGAGTAGCGTAACGCAACTTTTAATATCGCAGCCTATCGCGGGAAAATAACCCCGTGACAACGTGGGATTCACAAAAATGCGGTAGCATGCGATAGTCACCAGATAACGTGCAAAATGTCTGCATCAAAATCAACGCCAAGCCGCATAAATGCGATACGGGAACCCAAAAAGACATGCGAGGAGGCCAACCGCGGTACAAAAAGTAGCGAAAACCAGCCACAGGCCTGCAAATTCCACGGGTCTGGCGGAACAATGCACTATAAAAACCACATAAAATATACACCAAAAACTATCCAAAGTGTGTAGCAACATGGATGCACACTGACACAGCGCAGGGGCCAACCCCCACAGACAACCAGCAAGGAACAACGGGGCCGGGGAAGGCCAAGGAGAAGAAGGAGAGGAAGACGGGGTGCAGACCACCGGAAAACATTACCAGCGTCACGGAGGGGACAGATCACTACCAGCAACTGACCCACTAGCAGACCACCTGGATTGCAGGCGGAGTGCCGAGGAGGCCAATCCAGGAGGCCAATAGGCGCCGGCATTACGTGACTACCTAAACCAGGCACAAACCCGCTGCCAACAGGAAGGCAGCAACGGCGACAGGAGGTGGCAGTGCAGCGCCACAGGATGAGCTGGAGGAAACCCAGACCACAGTCATCAGTGTGGAGACTGTGCAAGGAGCAGGGAGTATGGACACAGCTCGAGAGGACCTGACACAACATCAACAGGGAGTGCAACGAACAGGAACTGGGGGGACGGGGGAAGTGGGCACAATGGCACACATGCATCTCTCCTACACATTGCAAAGGGTCACACCACACCTCCAGCAGAGCACAGAAGACAACACTTCTGCGATGCCGGAGAGGACCACCACACCTTCGACACCGATGCCCTACAACAGCCCATGGATATCCAACGCAACCCATCACCAGGACCCGGGCTGCCAAGCCACTCAGAGGAGAACACAGAGTCAGCAACAGAACACACAGCAGGAAGCACCCGCAAGCACAGCTGGCCCGCGACACCTCACCCACCCACACATGGCACCGCAATGCCATGTCTCAACACACCAAAAGGAGGTGGCCCATCAGGAGTGGCTGGGGGACGAACACTTTGAATGCTAACCAGAACACATACGTAGATGTCTATCACCCTCAGGGACCACCCACACCCCACAAAGGAGACCCACACTGCCATAGAGACACATGCAGATGCACATTCACAGTACAGAACCACACCCAGAAGTGCGCAAGTAGCAGTCACACAGCCATGTTGGCTCTGCATAAGATGGCCCTGCACACTCCCCTTACTATTTGAGTGGGTGACGACATAGCCACATGTCCAAGCTCCAAACCGCTGCCTGCGGTGACATGCACAATGTAATGTCCTAGGGCCCAGGGCCCTCATGCATACAACAAGACCACAGGGACACATGTAGACGTTATGTAGAACTGGCTACGGACAGGTGTGCCCGGCCCCTTTATTGGCAGGGCCACATGTACAGTGATGCCTGTGCTGTATGTGTGTGGGGTGAGTGTAAGCCAGCCCGCATGGAATGCTTGGTGCTGGCAACAACTTGAACATTGGACACCAGTGCAACGGAAACAGCAAACACATAAAAAACAGAGTCAATTGCACAGCAACATGGAGGAAGCCGGAGTAAGGACAGGCGTCACCCAAAATTCAGTCAGGAGGTTCAGTGAGTTGCAGTGCACTGAGGTAGGGGCACTAGAGATGAGCGCGCTCATGTGAAGGAAATGCTAGGATTGTGTCCCTTCGTGTTAGTCCTGATGCAGATGCAGTGGGTATGTGTTACACCTGCATCAACTTCCTCATCAACTTCCCAGGTCTCCCACACTGTCTGAGGTGACAGTTGCGTGGGCAGTCCACAGCGCAATACCCAGTAATGGTTCTGAGTGTGTTGGCTAGACTACCACTTCTAGTCTGCATTCCTGCCTTGGGGATGTTGCCTCCTGCCCTCCCATTGTCTGTGCCATCTCCCATCCGCACATTTGACACATCTTCCTCATCATAGTCCCAGCCCTTCCCCACTGCATGAGGTGACATTGCAGTGCAACATCTCCACAGCACAAATGTCAATCAGTAACGGACAATGGCTTGCGGTGCACTGAGTCACTGGCACCTGGACTGCTGAGCAGGGTCTCAGGCCGATGACGGCATCCACGACAGGTCTGAGCAGCTCCGTAAGTCTGTCAGGACCACCGTCTCGACTGTGGCAGATGGCTGTTGGAGGTGGTCCTTGCGGTGGTGGCAGGTGCCTCCTGCGGTGATGCCACGTCCGGGCCGGTCCGGACTCGATTTGGTGTGTGAGTCCTGTTGGGACGCTCTTGGGCCCGGAGGCTGCGTACAGTGCAGGGTCACAGAGAAATGGTGTTGTTGACCACAAGGCCAACGCTTCAGGGCCATCCAATATCTCAGAAGAAGGGGTCCCAGACCTGACCAGGACAGAGTTAGTGGCCCTGGATGCACAGTGGCCGGCACAGGCACCCAGCCACGGGACGGTGACTTGCGGTGCAGTCAGATGGGCCATGCGACCTGAGCAGGTCACCATCAATGTCCGAGGTGCATGTTGCGGAGGGTATCGTGGACAGTGGAAGGTGTCCTCCAGGGCATGACACCGAAAGGTTTGATTTTATCCGGAAGCAGCAAATGGAGGAGTGGAATGCGACTGTTACAGGTAGACATTTTCTTTGACACACTCTTACACTACATATCCCACAATACACCATAATAGCTTCAACTTGTGTGCCTTCCCAGACTGCAAGATGGAGATCAGCTGACTAGCACAGCTTATAAGCCGGCAACACCCGCTCCCAGGTGCTTGGCTTTGTTTCCTGTTGGAGCCACGCCCTGTTCCTGTACGAAGTAAACCTGTTTCTGGACAACTCCTCTTTACGCACCGTTGTGTGTTCAGCTCTACCTGTCTATTGATTCTTGGAATATCCCTAAGACATTGTACGAGTCGGTGAGACTCCCTGGACCAGTAGCGTGAGGACGTGCTAATTGGTGATCCCCCTCCTCGCCACGCTGGTAATGGACGCGAGTGAGATCGCGCTGCATAATTCCGTGGCAATACTTGTGTGCAGCAGCGCGCAGAAGCGGTGCTAGAAGACCCGTTTTCTCCCGACTCCATTTGGGTAATCTGGGACCCTGTTTCTGTTGTGGCGGAGAGCCGCTGTGCTAGGAAGCACTATCGATATTGAGGTACGCTGTACCTTTAAGACGCGCGGAAGACACGTTGAGAGATTTCCTTTTTTTGTGTGTTTTGTTTGGAGATTCGTTTGTCTGTTTTATTGACTCAGAACATGCCTGGCGGCGTCACCGGCACGAGCAGCTACAAGCTAGCTTCCTGAGCTTCGGGTGTGAGAGTCTTTGGATATTACCCTCCGGTTTCATTCGTAACCTGTTTGGGAGCATTCTGATGGCCAACGATAACGCTCTTGTTTCCTCTACTCGCCAGCACACGACAAAGTAAGTGAACTAGTGCATATTGATGGGTGTGTGACTTTGGGACTCACTGCATACTTAAGCACCCAATCCCATTCCTGCTTACGAGTCGTGAAGCCCGGGTTCATTGCAACACTACTTCCGAGTCTAAGAACTCCTTTGATGGTATCCGCTTATCCGAAGCCCTCTGCACTTTAAAAGAAAAACTCTGTTATACGTGCCTTCGGGAGGATTATAAGTATAAGGCTATGCTGCTGGTCTCAGTGTAAGTGTGTGGGGGTACACAACACATACATCTAGTACAGTATTAGTGGTTGGTATAGACATAACTTGGATATTAACCTAGCTCTCTTTTCCTTCTCTCATTGCTGCAGATGCCTTTCACTGCCACTCCCTGTCTCCCTGAAAATCCAGCCTGACCCTCCCTGGTGACAACTCGCTGTCTCTCCGCTCCCTAGAAATACTGCCCCCTTCTTTGTGTTTACATAACCAAGGAGTGAGCTATCTTAGAGGAGAGGAAAGGCGCTTACTTCGCTCCTGTGGATTTTGGCAACTTCTGTACCTGCCGTCTGAGGCCTCAACAGAAAAGCCAAGCCCACGACTTTAATATCCCCGAGCGAAGATGGATAAGGGAGCATCCTTTGATGCCCTTATGGATAGTACCGATCCCCCTGTTAACCCCCAAACCTCCATGAGTGAGTTAGTCGCTATAGTGACTGCTCTACAAGCTGAACTCGCCTTGTTGAGAGGAGAGAATCAGCGACTAGTCCATGAATTAGATATGCAAAAAACTCAAAGGCAGACTCATGTGAAAGCACATGACGCTAGCACCAAATTCAAGAGGAGTTATATTCAGCCCACACACTTCCATGTTCCTTCTTCTGCTTCTGTCTCTACGGATTTGGGTTCTTCTCCTGCCCCAGTTAATGTAACAGTCGTGACTCCTCTCCAGACCCCTTTAGCCATGCCTGAAAGGTTTAGTGGGGACAGCAGTAAATATGGTGTGTTTATTAATCAATGTCACCTCCAGTTTTTATGTAGGGCGGCGTCCTTTCCAGATGATGCAGCAAAGATAGCCTTCATAATTTTTTACCTTAGTGGGAATGCTGCCCTGTGGGCAGTACCTCTAGTCGAGAACGACGACCCCATATTATATGATCTCACTAGATTCAAGGAAAGAATGAGTAGTCTTTTTGCTCGTCACTCCTACATGCAAGCAAGCGATAACGAGCTGTTGAATCTTAAGCAGGGCTCTAAAGACTTGTTGACATATATTACTACTTTTAATAGGTTAATGACAGAAACTAGATGGCCCAACGAGAAAAGAACCTCCTTGTTTTACAGGGGGCTGAAGGACGAGCTGAAGGATATATTGTCACAAATAGTAGACCCTCCCGAAGACTGTCCTTCTTTCATTGATTTAGCGGTTAAATTACAACACAGATTATCAGAGAGAAAAGGAGAAAAATCTAAGAGTGATTATACCCGTCTTTTTCTTGCTAAGAGTGAGAAGAAAGAAACAAAGGATATGGTTGAACCCATGCAGATCGGGGGGGTTAGAGGTCCGCTCTCCCTAGAAGAACGTGACAA
This sequence comes from Triturus cristatus, assembly GCF_964204655.1. Lineage (NCBI taxonomy): Eukaryota > Metazoa > Chordata > Amphibia > Caudata > Salamandridae > Triturus > Triturus cristatus. The sequence goes on along the minus strand of NC_140588.1, from coordinate 981,512,897 downwards.
ACGTAAGAGACTAAACCTATGCTTGTATTGCGGAAAGAGTGGTCATTTCGCGAGAGAATGTATGGTTAAACCCAAAACCTCCATGAAAACATTCGCACCCAGAACGGGAGCGGTAGTCCAGTCGGAAAACTGAAAGACTTGGACAATTTGGAGATCGCTTGTTCAAGTCTCAACAACATACAGGTCTCTCACTTCTTGGCTAATACTGTGGCACAGATACCCAAACATTTCACCATCCCAGTTATTTTGCTGTTGCCCTCCCAACTCAGGAGAACTATATCCATACTGATAGATTCTGGTGCAACCGGTAATTTTCTGGACATTTCTTTGGCCAAGTCTTTAAGGATGGAGTTTGTTCCAAAGGCTCAACCCGAAAAAGTAAGAGCGGTGGATGGGACAGAATTATCTTCTGGGTTGATCTCGTATCTGACCTCCTGCTGACATGTGATAACGGGCACACGGAATCTCTCACGTTTGATTTAATTGATGCCCCCAACTTTGGCGCTATTCTGGGGGTTCCCTGGCTACAATTACATAACCCGCTCATAGATTGGGCATCTAGGAAAGTCACACTGCGTTCCTCATACTGCTTGACACATTGCTATCGGGATGTAGCCCATTGGCATACCCCGTTGTGTTGCGCTTTATCACTGCCTACCGCCCCTGCATTACCCAATGAATATGTGCAGTTTGCAGGGGTATTCGATGAGGTAAGAGCGGTAGCCTTACCTCCGCATCGATCCTATGATTGCAGGATTGATTTGGTGCCGGGGGCACAGCTTCCTGTCAGTAGAGTGTATGCTCAAACTGAACCAGAAACCCAATATCTTTCGGAATACCTACAAGACATGTTACACAAAGGATTTATCCGCCATTCCTCTTCCCCGGTATCCTCCCCTATCTTTTTTATCCCAAAACGCGAAGGGGGTCTAAGAGCTTGCCTAGATTATAGAGCCCTTAACAAAGTAACTATGAAAAATAAGTACCCTCTTCCCCTCATTTCTACTCTCTTGGATCAGGTAAGAAAATCTAAAATATTTACGAAATTGGACTTGAGAGGAGCCTATCATTTGATCCAAGTTAGAGAGGGAGATAAGTGGAAGACTGCTTTTCGCACAAAGTTCGGGTTATTTGAATATTGTGTGATGCCCTTTGGCCTGTGCAACGCCCCGGCGGCGTTTCAATTCTTCATGAATGACATATTACGAGAATACCTAGACGTCTTTGTTATCGTTTATATTGAAGATATCCTAATCTACTCCCAGACTACCCAAGAACATGTGAAACATGTCAAGTTAATCTTGCAACTATTACAGGATAACCACCTATTCGCGAAACTAGACAAGTGCTTTTTTCATGTCCAAAAAGTGGACTTCTTGGGGTTCGTTATATCTGCAGCTGGTATACATATGGATCCCGCTAAGGTCACTGCTATTACTAACTGGAACAGCCCTAAGACGGTCATGGAAGTGCAATCCTTCTTAGGGTTTGCCAATTTCTATCGGAGATTCATAAATCATTTCTCGCACATAGTGTCACCAATCACCCGATTGCTAAAAAAGGGGGTCACTTTGGAGTGGACTGATGCCGCAGAAAGAGCCTTTAGACAACTGAAGACCAGTTTTACATCGGCTCCCATCATTCGACACGCAGACGAAACTCAGCCTTATTATATAGAGGCTGACGCATCACAGTTTGCAGTAGGAGGGGTACTTTCACAAAGAGACGCACAAACCGGAAATCTCCACCCTGTAGCCTATTTTTCGAAAATCCTGTCCCAGGCTGAACAAAATTATGCTGTGGGAGAACGAGAACTCTTGGCCATTAAAATGGCCTTTCAAGAATGGCGACATTACCTGTTGGGATCCCCACACACCATCACCATATACTCGGATCATAGAAACCTTCAGTTCTATAGATCGGCCCGTGCTCTCACTCCTCGACAAATGCGATGGGTCTCCTTTTTTTCAGAATAAGACTTCATAATTACCTTTCATCCAGGCTCAAAACAAGGCAAAGCAGACGCTTTGTCACGTCTTGGCAAAGACCAGAAACACACAGAAGAACTTCCAGTGCCCATCATCCCAGCCAACAAACTAGTAGCAGCTAACACCAAGGACAATTCTATTGCAGCCCAATTGACGTCTGCCTACGCTGTCCTTGATAGAAAGACGTGGCTCGCTGACCCAACGAACACAATAGTGGGAGATATGTTCTACCATGAAAACCGTCTCTTCCTTCCTACTAGAGAAACCCGTGACTTGATTATAAGATGGTGCCATACACTACCCATGGCGGGTCATCCAGGGGGTGATAAAACATTATTGACATGTCAACGTTGGTTTTGGTGGAAAGGCATGGCTCAAGATATTGATATGTTTATTAAAGCCTGTCCAACGTGTGCTCGTCAAAAATCTTCGCACCAAGCTCCTGCTGATCTGTTACAGCCCTTGCCTATCCCTGGTACACCATGGTCGTCCATTAGCATGGACTTTATTACTGACCTCCCACCCGTACAAGGTTTCACCACTATCTTAGTCGTAGTGGACATGTTATCAAAGATGGCTCATTTCATCCCTCTCAAGAAAATACCCACTGCCTTAGATCTCACTGAAGTATTTCTTGACCACATCGTCAAGTTACACGGATCACCGTCTCTCATTGTTTCTGATAGAGGCCCTCAATTTGTATCTAAATTTTGGCAGGGGCTACATAAGGCACTACAGATAGACCACCGCCTCTCCTCAGCGTACCATCCGCAAACGGACGGGCAAACGGAGAGAACTAATCAGACTTTAGAAGAATACCTCCGTTGTTTAACACGCACTACCTCGACTGATTGGCTTCGAGCTCTCCCTTTAGCAGAATTTGCGTATAATAATGCCACGCATTCTGCTTCCTAAGTTTCTGTCTGACAGATACAAGGCTGTGATTCGCTCATTATATCTATCTTTTAAAAAAAAAACATTTTCTTTATTGATTTTCAATGTAATGGTACATCAATAATAAAGGCAGTTAAAATTAGGCGCAGTACATAGACAAAAAGTTACAGTGCTGAGTTTCGGTTGCTGTTTGACAATATGGAAAGTTATACATTCAGTTTGTTTTCCTCTTGCAGCTCTTTTTACTTCTAATGACACTCTATGACATCTCTTATAGCAATATATAGGCTCCTCACTAGATACACATTTCATGCACCTAACCAGTCATTTAGTATATCACATCCCATCAGCTACTTCTCGAGTTGGGAGTGTCAGGATGAAACTGTGACTTGTGAAGAGTGCTTTGCATAGGGGAACAGGCCTCAGATGGTGCTTGAACCTCAGCTCTGATGTTCAACCGCTTTACTGCGGTGTAACAATTTCAAGACGGGCTTGTTACAGGGTCATCGTCTGGGATAGCGCGTGGGTATGCAGTGAGGTAGCTTGTAAGGGGTCCCCAAATGTCCCTAGGTTGGGAAGTGCGTGGGAGCAACTCTGCTAAAATGGACAATTGCTCTTGGCAGAATACCCCATTATATCTATCTTCACTTTTTTTCCCTTCAATGTGGGGTGCCTCATGGCTTTTCCCTTCCTATTAAATTTATACATATCTTCTTTGGCATCATTGGTAAGATCTTTTGAGTTTAACATTGTCTCTTATACAGATGACACGCAGGTTATAGTTTCCATCTCCGAGAATCTTAATACCATTGAAGCAAATAATGCCGATGACTGTCAGAGGCTGCTGGCTGGATGAGCGCTATTTGCCTAAAACTTAATGAGGAAAAAACAGAGGTTTGGATGTTTAACAAGCAACTTACGAGTGCTCCTCGTCATTGTAGCCAATGCCTTTAGGTGGCTTAAATGCGGCAGTTTGGCTCATCGTTAATAATCTGTGCCAAAGGTCTGTTTTGAGACATCTGGGAGCCTTCAATTGGCTTATCATATTGTTCAGTGTTTAAAACCCTATGTGTTATGCCAAAAGCACTCAACAGTAAAGGACAAGTTTATATCAAGGAGAAATGCACTCTGGATCTTCTGATGCTTCTCTTGGGTTCTGCTACCCTTCATCTTGTAGTCGTTCCCAAGATCATACCAACTAGATGGCAGGTCCTTCGTAGGTCTCGCCTGCAAGGCGAGGCTTCTAGTAAGGGCTTTTCAACTTGCACCACACGCTTGTGCGTGTGCTTTTTTTTTCATCACACCTAAGACAGCACGCAATTGGCCAAAGGCGGGTGCATGGCCCGCCTTCTCTCTGCCCTGGCCTAGGCAGCTCGGGAACGAGCAGCAGCGCCATCTGTTTCCAATTATCTTAATAGGAGACAGATGGCGGTCGCACTGGTCCTGGTGCAAATTCCTTTTTAAGCGCGCGCACCACTCCCGGGTTTGTTGAGAGAGGGAAAGAAGTTCGCCCAGGTCCGAAGAAAGATGGCGAGTTGTGTCTTTTTCTGAGACCATGGCGGGCTTTCCACATTGTAGAACAATATTGCAGATGTTTGTGGATTATGGCAGAAGTTGACGTCTTTTTAGAGGCGATGACTGACTTTTCCCATGCTTCGCAGAAATATTAAAGGCATTCTTACAGTGTTGGGGCAGTAACTAACTCTGATACAGTCGTCTTGCAGAGGACTTAGAAGTTTAAAGTCTAAGATTGAGAGAAATAATTTCAGGAAATATGGCACATCGGGCACTTGTTTTTTATTAACAGCAGCAATCCTTTCTTCAAGATTACGTGAAGAAGAACCGTGGTACCCGGGTAGAGGTCATCCGTCATTTCTTTGTGCTTCGGCGTACTCTGCTGGGTTTCCAAATGATCTGGTCGTGTTCCTTTGAGCAGGAGCATTGAGGCTTGTGCTTACAACCAGGATCGTAAATCACAGCTCTTGAAACTGCGTCGGGTCTTAGCTCCACAGTACTCGGGGTAGTGACTTCCATCGAGTTTTATACCGGATAATTAATGTAAGGGCCTGCCTGGCATCCTTAACATGCAACTAGCATCCCTGGAGACACTGACTGCAAGTGACCGGCAGCCTGAACCTGAGTGGCACTGGAGCCCTGGCACACGGGGTGACAACACGCAGACTCACTGCCAGGCAGCACTCTCTTACAGCGGTACACACACAGTGTGTGCACACAACTATCTGCACCCTCTTACTGCTGGTACACACACAGCGTGTGCACACAACTATCTGCACCCTCTTAATGCTGCTACACACACAGTGTGTGCACACAACTATCTGCACCCTCTTACACTGGTACACACACAGCGCATGCACACAACTATCTGCACCCTCCTACTGCTGGTACACACCCAGCATCACTATCTGCACCCTCTTACACTGGTACACACACAGCACGTGCACACAACTATCTGCACCCTCTCACAATGGTACACACCCAGCATCTGCACACAACTATCTGTACCCTCTTACAGCGGTACACTTGCCTGCACACGGCCCCTGTAGGTTGTAAAAGTCATACACTCACAGCGCACGCACACGACTATCTGCACCCTCTTACAATCATGGTACACACACAGCGTGAGCATACAACTACCTGCACCTTCTTATAGAGGTACACTCTCTGCCTGCACACAACCGCAGCATGCTGTTAAAGGGGTACACACTCGCTGCTGTTCCATTGTCTTTCTCCTTTCTTTAGGTTATGTGACACGATAGTTTAAGTTATATTTGCCCAGAAAGACTCATTTGGCATTTATTTTGATTGGCTAAACCTTTGATATCATTTTCTTATGTTAAATATGTATTAGGCTCTGGAATCCGTTACTGTGGTTTTTTTAAGTCACTTCTTTTGCGCGCACTCACTTGTCACTCCACCATCATCATCCTCAACCGGACCACAACACATGACATAGACTACAGTCATTAGAGTATTCACGATTGCCTATACATGAGGATATTTCGGCTTACTTTTCCCTCCCTTATACTTTCACATCACAGCAGGTTTCTATCTGAATTTTGTGAAGTCACAAATCTCATGTCCTTTTCACGATTCTTTTAGGTTTCCACTCTCTTGGAGGTGCTTTCTTTGTTTCACTACACAATTTTATCATAAGAGTCCCTTGACCGTTTACCATGTACTGTACCATATTATTTTGTTATCCCCAGCCCTGAAGAGTCACGAGCAATCACCCGAGAGACGAAACACGTGTCGACTGGTTTTTCCTTTGATATTACACTTTGAAGAAAATCTTCCATATATTTCAAGAAAATATTCATTGGTGTCGACCTTGTCATCATTCTTGTTTCGAACATACGAATGTTATTAACATACGCTTGAAATACTAACCCAAGACGTGTACACAGGACTTGGTTTAAAACACAACAGACTTAGTCCAGTTGATTCGATAGCCATAATAGCTTCCTAGGAGATCAAAGACCTGTAGTATTCTGGGTATAGATCGGGATCACTGGGTGATGTATAGCAGAACATCATCTGCATTTTGGGAGATATGTTCCTCCCACCCTCCGGTGGCCTTCACTCCCTGTAGCAATGAGGCCTGGCAAATCCAGGCCGCAAGCGGCTTGAGTGCCAGGGCAAAGATCATGGGTGCGAGGGAGCATCCTTGTCGAGTTCCCTTCTGCAGGGGAAAGGCACGGGTTATTGTCCTGTTAACTCGCACCCTCGCTAATGGGGCCTGGTAGAGGAGCTTGATTTACCCACAGAATTTCGGCCCAAAGCCCAGTCAGTCGAGTCAAGTAAACATGTAAGGTCATTCGATGCTGTTGAATGCCATTCTGGCATTGGGAGCCATCAATATTGCCTGCTCAGTCTGGGGCGATCTAGTCATATGAAGTGCCCCATATAGGCGGCGTAGATTAAAGCGGGTGCTTCTGTGCGGCATAAAGCTGGACTGGTCTGGGTGCATGATAGAAGTGATAACCGTGCAAAGCCAGTTCGCCGGGACCTTAGCCAGTATCTTAGCCTCCACGTTAGGTAAGGATATTGGCCTATACAAGCCGCACTCCGCTGGTGGCTTCCCTTTTTTGTGTATAACCACATTGGTGGCTGTCTGCTGATCCTCCAGGAGGTCATCCTTCTCCCGTGCCACCTGGAACATGGCCAGCATAGGCTTTGCAAGTGTCTCAGCTATCCCTTTATTCTGTAGGCAGGCCATTAGGCCCAACCATCTTTCAGGACTGGAGACTTCGTAGAGCCTCTGCCATCTCCTCCTCTATCAGTTCCACCTCTAGGGTCTCCTACGCCTCTTCCGTAAGTGTCTGGAGGGTGATATCTTTTAATAGGTCTGCTCAGTCAAACCTCTATACATTAAGCAACAAAACTGCTGTTTGAGTATGTAAAATCTGTCTAGGTCTGCTTTTTTTTTCCATCCTGCCCTCAGTCAGTGGAAAGGGCAGGATGGAAAAATGAAAGGAAGTGAGGGGCTTTTTTTATAAGAAAGTCACACAGCGCAGCAAGACACCTTGCGCTGCGCTGCATGACAAGGAAAGGGCAGGAATGTGCCATATTTAAAAGAATACAGTGCATTCCTGCCTTTGTCCCTGCGCTGGTGCCATTTTGGCTGCCTGGCGCTAACGCAGAAAACCTTGCACCACAGTGCAAAGGTACCTGCATTGCAAGGAGGATTGTTTTTGTGCAGGAAGGGTCACCATCCAGCACAAAAACAGTCCCCTGAGGCATTTTCCTCTTTCTATGTGTGCTGCAAAATGCAGCACACATAAAAAGAGGAAATAGCAGGGAGAGAAAATAGATATTTCTCCTCATTACGCTTCACCTGGGAAGGCATAGCATTTTGGCGCATTCCCAGGTCTACTACTTTTGGTAAATCTGGAAATGCATCAAAATCCATGGATGTTGCGTAGGTACACCCATGCAACACTCATGGAATGCCTCCCTGGCACAGAGTAAAGAAACGCAGCAATTTGTGCTGCGTTGTGTTACTCTGGATTTATGAAGCCCCTCAGGGCCACGCAAGGTGGCCTTGTGTCGCTTCATAAATCGCATTTGTGGCTTACGCCGTGCATACACAATATTGCGTGGTGGAAGCGGGACGCAACCCCACTCTTAAATATGCCCCTGAATATTTAATTGTAGTTCGATGTTTCAACAAATTATTAGATATATGGAATTGCATTTTCTGGACTGCCAGCTTCACCTATGTCTTTTAGACATTTTTAGAGAAATTGCGCTGAGCATGCATCATTATGCAAGAACTATATTGTGTTGATAATATCAATGTACTATAATATAGCATCCCCTACATCATCATGGTAAGTATATAATTATGACTAAATCTCCCACTTTTCCTTTTTTATAACTGATTTTTACTAATAAATACAGACATAAGACCATATATCACAACTGCCAAGCCATATGCTATGCACAAATTGACAGGTAGAGGGGTTTAAAAAAAGGCAGAACGTTTCCTAATGAACTTTAAACAGCTGCTGATTTGTACATCTGTTTATACTACCAAGCACTAGCTTCATATGCATGTAATGACGCGTCATATCTCAGTACTTACTGTCTTGAAACTTAAGCATTCAAGTGGAAGTGTACATGCATTTAAATAAATGTGGAAATATACTGGTTGCATGTACGTTTTTCACAAAACCCAAAATAAACATGAATAATCACACTGACAATGAGTAAAAAACATAACATTGAAAGATACAAACCGAAATGTGAAAAAACATAAATGCCACAAAACCGGATAACCTAATTATGATTTTTACCTGCACAGGTACACACCTAGACTTGCCTTGCGATGCAGTGGTTAGGTTGATGTTCTAAATGTACTCTTTTTATCATGTGAAATAATGCATGTGAATATATTTCATGAGTAACCCTTCAGAATGTATACATTTATCTTAAATTCTTTTTTAAAATTCATTATTTAACCCCGCTGTATAAAATGTTTACCGAGGGAGAATCGACTGATCTCCACAACTCAGCATGGGCACCACGCCTCAGCACTTTCATCGTTCAGCGGTCACCGTAGGATGCCACCTATGTATTTTTTTGTTTATTTGAGAGTTTTATATAGCGCTAGCTAGACCCAAAGGTATTGGAACGCTTTATAATAGTAAAGGTTCACATCAAAGATAACCAGTCTATACAGATCCAATGTAAACAACATAATAACATACCATTACTTATTAGTCTTTACACCATCTCCAACCTGTGTGAATGTCCCTGACCTCTTTATTGATCTAGGGAAGAGTTATGAATCCATTTTGATTCCAACATTATACTCTATTATTTTAAAATATGGAGAGAGTTCCAGAAGAGAATCCACATGATGAAACTTTTATTCAGTGTAAGAGGACTGACTTTTAAAGAGAGGCTCAAAGTATAAGCCATGTAAGACGCTATGGACTCGAACCCGTTTCGTGACACAAACAGGAGAATTATGGGTAAGAACTTCAAGCACCGCAAGATTACACCATTGTGGCCGTAGGCCAACGGAATGGTTGAACGCTTCATGTCCACAATAAAGAAAGCCATTCAGCAAGCAGAACTCACCGGGAAGAGCTTTCAGATGGCACTCAACGAGGTAGTGCGAGCATACCGAAACACGCCTCATTCCACCACAGGCAAATGTCCGGCCACTCTCATGCTGGGATGCCCAGTGCGCACCAGGCTACCGATGATGACGATGGCAGTGGATGAACGGTGTCCCGACTCTGACCATGAGGAGATGGCAGCCAGAGACAAGATAAAGAAAGAAAAGATGTAGGACTATGCGGATGAACGGCGACGTGCCACGCCCCCTCAAATACAAGAAGGAGACTGGGTGCTGGCACGACAAGAGCAACCCCGGAAGACAGACAGCAAGTATCATGAGGTTCCGCTGAAAGTGATACAACAAAAAGGAACCATGATCACTGCAGAGACCGACGGAAGAAGACTCACCAGGAACGTGACGTATTTTAAGAAGTGCGGACCCAACATTAAGGAACTATTGACTGAGCTGAAAATAGAGAAGAGAGAACCAGAAACACTGCCGCACCACAGTCAGGCATTGATGGAAATGGCCGACGAGAACGGGCGTGACAACCCTGAACCCCAAGCATGCCCCAGACGGGCCATCACAAAACCGTCTCGCCTTATTGAGGAACTTTGAAGAGACAGCTGCTGTGTTGGTCATGTTATGTTTTTTTTTATTTACAGAGGGGGGAGATGTAATGACGCCGATGTAGCAGTGCCAGGGCCAAACGGGTCAGGCACTAGGACCGGCCTGAGTGGCGACCAGGGCGGGCGGAAAGGGAGGAGCAGAGGGCTAGGGACGGCAGTTAGCCGTTAGCCCTGGATGAAGATAGAGGCTAATAAAGGAGCTGACTAACAAGACCCTGTGTCCGTGTCTTTTGTATCCCTGGGGATACTACACTCCTCACTTTCTGCTGGCCCAACTTCTACCTCACTTGCAATTTGGCTGGTTTGCAAACTTTCAACACCATTAGTAACTTGAACTAGCCCACGTGCAGCATGGCGACCACAGTGACCCATTTCCACCTGTAAACCTACAGTATGGCATGATAGTGTCGATGTAGATTGTACCAGGCGATTCATAGAGTGGCTCAACACATCAATATGAGTACAATAATTATATTGCCTATGCTTTTGTGTTACATTTTGCAGTTGTAGTTGGCCACATAAATTATTAATTGCCTCTGTCAAAGTCCACTTTTTCTCCCAAGGGCTTTCCTCTATGGTGAAAGTTAGACGGCGTAAGCCAACAGTAGTGCGTCGCTAAAGTCCAATCATTTTGTGGTAATAAGTTTCATTTGTTTGTGTTATAGGTGCTGGACCTTCAACATAGAGGACTTTAAACATTCAAACAACTGTGGGGTATATTCACAAGAACGTGTGATAACTACCGCAAGAGTAGCGTAGCGCAACTTTCAATATCGCAGCCTATCGCGGGAAAATAACCCCGTGACAACGTGGGATTCACAAATAGGCGGTAGCATGTGATAGTCACCAGATAACGCGCAAAATATCTGCGTCAAAATCAACGCCACGCCGCATAAATGCGATACGCGAATGCAAAAAAACATGCGTTGAGGCCAACCGCTGTACAAAAAGTAGCGAAAACCAGCCACAGGCCTGCAAATCCCACGCGTCTGGTGGAACAATGCACTATAAAAACCACATAAAATATACACCAAAAACAATCCAAATTGTGTAGCAACATGGATGCACACTGACACAGCACAGGGGCCAAGCCGAACCCCACAACCCCCACAGACTACCAGCAAGGAACACCGGGGCTGGGGAAGGCCAAGGAGAAGAGAGAGAGGAAGACGGGGTGCAGACCGCAGGAAAACATTACCAGCATCACAGGGGGGACAGAACACTACCAGCAACTGACCCACTAGCAGACCACCTGGATTGCAGGCGGAGTGCAGAGGAGGCCAATCCAGGAGGCCAATAGGCGCCGGCATTACGTGACTACCTAGACCAGGCACAAACCCGCTGCCAACAGAAAGGCAGCAACGGCGACAGGAGGTGGCAGTGCAGCGCCACAGGATGAGCTAGAGGAAACCCAGGCCACAGTCATCAGTGTGGAGACTGCAAGGAGCAGGGAGTACGGACACGGCTCGAGAGGACCTGACACAACATCAACAGGGAGTGCAACGAACAGGGACTGGGGGGACGGGGAAGTGGGCACAATGGCACACATGCATCTCCCCTACACATTGCAGAGGGTCACACCACACCTCCAGCAGAGCACAGAAGACAACACTTCTGCGATGCCGGAGAGGACCACCACACCTTCGACACCGATGCCCTACAACAGCAAATGGATATCCAACCCAACCCATCACCAGGACCCGGGCTGCCAAACCACTCAGAGGAGAACACAGAGCCAGCAATAGAACACGCAGCAGGAAGCACCCGCAAGCACAGCTGGCTCACGACACCTCTCCCACCCACACATGGCACCCCAATGCCATGTCTCAGCACACCAAAAGGAGGTGACCCATCAGGAGTGGGTGGGGGACGAACACTTTGAATACTAACCAGAACACATACGTAGGTGTCTATCACCCTCAGAGACCACCCACACCCCACAAAGGAGACCCACACTGCCATAGAGACACATGCAGATGCACATTCACAGTACAGAACCATGCCCAGAAGTGCGCAAATAGCAGTCACACAGTCATGTTGGCTCTGCATAAGACGGCCCTGGACACTCCCCTTACTATTTGAGTGGGTGACGACATAGCCACATGTCCAAGCTCCAAACCGCTGCCTGCAGTGACATGTCTGCATCCGATGTACACAGCACAATGTAATGTCCTAGGGCCCAGGGCCCTCATGCATACAACAAGACCACAGGGAAACACGTAGATGTTATGTAGAACTGGCTACGGACACTTGCGCAGGGCCACATGTACAGTGACGCCTGTGCTGGATGTGTGTGTGGTGAGTGTAAGCCAGCCCGCATGGAATGCTTGGTGCTGGCAACAACTTGAACATTGGACACCAGTGCAACGGAAACAGCAAACACATGCATAACAGAGTCAATTGCACAGCAACATGGATGAAGCCGGAGTAAGGACAGGCGTCACCCAAAATTCAGTCAGGAGGTTCAGTGAGTTGCAGTGCACTGAGGTAGGGGCACTAGAGATGAGCGCGCTCATGTGAAGGAAATGCTAGGTTTATATCCCTTCGTGTTAGTCCTGATGCAGATGCAGTGGGGTGTGTTACACCTGCATCAACTTCCTCATAAACTTCCCAGGTCTCCCACACAGTCTGAGGTGAAAGTTGCATGTGCAGTTCACAGCGCAATACCCAGTAATGGTTCTGAGTGTGTTGGCTAGACTACCACTTCCAGTCTGCATTCCTGCCTTGGGGATGTTGCATCCTGCCCTCCCATTGTCTGTGCCATCTCCCGTCCGCACATTTGACACATCTTCCTCTTCATAGTCCCAGCCCTTCCCCACTGCATGAGGTGACATCGCAGCGCAACATCTCCACAACACAAATGTCAATCAGTAACGGACAATGGCTTGCGGTGCACTGGGTCACTGGCACCTGGAGTGCTGAGCAGGGTATCAGGCCGATGACGGCATCCATGACAGGTCTGAGCAACTCCGTAAGTCTGTCAGGACCACCGTGTCGACTGTAGCAGATGGCTGTTGGAGGTGGTCCTTGCGGTGGTGGCAGGTGCCTCCTGCGGTGATGCCACGTCCGGGCCGGTCCAGACTCGATTTGGTGTGTGAGTCCTGTTGGGACGCTCTTGGGCCCAGAGGCTGTGTTCAGTGCAGGGCCACAGAGAAATGGTGTTGTTGACCCCAAGGCCAATGTTTCTGGGGCCATCCAATATCTCAGAAGAAGGGGTCCCGGACCTGACCAGGACAGAGTTAATGGCCCCGGATGCACAGTGGCCGGCACAGGCACCCAGCCACGGGACGGTGACTTGCGTTGCAGTCAGATGGGCCATGCAACCTGAGCAGGTCACCATCAATGTCCGAGGTGTATGTTGCGGAGGGTATCGTGGACAGTGGAAGGTGTCCTCCAAGGCATGATGCCGAAAGGTTTGATTTTATGCGGAAGCAGCAAATGGAGGAGTGGAATGCGACAGCCTCGTTGCCACCACCAATTCCACATCAGCTACATGGGGATGAAAACTGCCCCCTGGTCCATAGACTCAGACGCCACCAAAGTTCGACCAGAGAGTGTCCATGATTGTCGGGGAACAGACTTAGTGGCACCGGGGGCTGAGTGGGGATGCAGTCTGCGATGATGCCGGTACGCTGATATGAACTCAGCCAATGCAAAATGAAGAGTCTGTGACCTACTGCACCGCAGTGTAGGCCGGAGGCAGCGGTCAGCACGGGCCATTCACCGAGTGTTGCCGGCATAGGTTGGATGGCCCCACCGGCCTGCGTAGTTCAGGTTCAGTGGCACCACGTGTTCGCTCACCTTCGTGACTGTGACCCGGATTTCGTCCGGACTGAGCCGCATCTTCCTCTTACTCCTCTCTGTGCGACCACGGGTGTGGACTCTGCCATTCGTGATTTTCGCAAAGATGCTGGATGTGGCACCTACTGGTCCGCAGGGTAGTCCTGGTCCCTCATCCACGTGTCGCAGGCTGGCGTTGAACAGGGTTAGTGGCAACATGTGTCGCAGGTTGGCGTTGAACAGGGTTAGTGGCACCACGTGTCACAGGCTTGCATTGAATAGGGTTAGTGGCACCACGTGTCGCAGGCTGGCGTTAAACAGGGTTAGTGGCACCACGTGTCGCAGGCTGGCGTTGAACAGGGTTAGTAGCACCACGTGTTGCTAATAGCCCATATGGAACTATGCCTCACTGATCAGGATGGGTCTGGTGCTGTGGTCGCTGGCCTGGATTTGGGGTCACTGCCATTCATGAATCTGGACACATTTTCGCACATGTCACCAACTGGGCCGAAGAGTAGTCCGAAGGTGGCAGTAGAGTACGTCAACGAGAAAGGAGTAAAGCGGGCCTGTGTCGTGGAGGCTGTGATGGTCTGAGGAGGCTGCCAAGGTCGCGGAACTCGGGCCTGGAGCTTGCGCCGGCAAATGGTGGGCCCTCCTTGACACACGCCGGTGTCGGCAGGTGATCAGTGTGGCCTGGATGCGCAGGGGCGGGCCTGACGGGTTCGTGGTCCAGCGTGCCGGGGTCCGGCATGCGCACGTCATCGCAGGCAACTCTGCTCACGAGGACGGCGTTGGACTTGTGGCGGGGTGAGAGGCGCCACCCTGGCAGAGACGTTGTGCTTTCCGGAAGAGGACCACGCCCACTCCGATGACGCTTGTGGGGGCGAAACAGGAAACATTTCCGCAAGGTTCCCCAGTGGCTGGGGTGAAATGGCTGCGTCCACTGTCCACTAAACTCCCTACACCAGAGGTGTCTTGTCGACATGGATATGGTTGTGTTCTGCATACTGCGGTCTGTCCAGCACATCTCCGCCACTGTTGGAATTGTGTACTTTCCCAATCATGGTTCTACTGCATCCTTCACACATGCTTGGCTGTCACCTCTCCCCACATTTGGATATTGTGTGGCTGAGGTGCTATGCCGTTGATGGCTCATGTTCACGGCTTGGCCAGATAACCATTGTGAGTTGTTCTGTCGGGTGGGTGGTCATGTTGTTGTGCATGTTGGTTAAATTTT
Source organism: Triturus cristatus (assembly GCF_964204655.1). Taxonomy (NCBI): domain Eukaryota; kingdom Metazoa; phylum Chordata; class Amphibia; order Caudata; family Salamandridae; genus Triturus; species Triturus cristatus. The sequence continues at coordinate 981,497,780 of NC_140588.1, read as the reverse complement.
GTGACGTGTGCATTGCCAGAGTTGTGAGTTACATGGTTGTGGAGTTGAGGTGAGTAGGGTGTCCATTTGAAACTTTCCATGGGGCTGTGCATTTCCCTTGTTGCCATCCTGGGGATGCTGGTTGATGATGGACTGTAGGTGAGTGAAGGAATCATGCACACTGGCTGGGTATTTGGAGGCGACATTGTTGGAGGTTTCACGGTGTGCTGATGTTGCCTGCACATTGATGTGAGATGTGTGCTTCCTGTTGCGGTTATTGTGTGCTGTGTCACCAGGGTGCACTGGTAGGACATATGTGCTGTGGATTGTCCCAACGCGTGCGTGCATCCTGCTATGGCGTATGGTCTTTGCTTGGTCTCTAGCGGATCCAGCGCATTGTGTTGGACGTTGTTTGGGGTGTGCCAGGGGCCAACAGGGGCAGCCAAGCCAGCAGCTTGGTGTGGGGTGGGATGTTGGTTGTCCGCAGTGTTCATGCCGTAGGTCTGTTAGGCGATGATGACCAGGATGCGTAGGATGGTTGTCCCTTTCAGCCTGTGGTGGACGGTGACATTGTCAGATGTTGGGTCTGTGCGGCTGGCAAGCTTCCTGGGGGTCCGCTGTCTTTGTCTGCGCTGCGTCTGTGGTGGTCGGGGGGGTGTTCCAGGTGTGGGTTGGGATCCTGGGGTGGTGTGGGTGGGTGTTGTGGCCCTCTTGGGTGTCCGGGCCGCATGATGAGTGGCTCCGTGGCGTCTGTTACACTTCCGATGTGGCCCTGGGCTGGTCTCCCTTTTGTGGTGCTGGCTGCCATCTGACTTTACACCAGGTCAGAGCAGGTGTAGATTACCTGGTGCTAACGCGCCTTAGCGCCAGTTTTGCGTTTTTATCGCCGATGTGGCTGGTCGTTGAGAATGTTGTGGTGTGATGTTGTTGCGGATTTTGGCACGGGGACGCCCACTCTGCATCTCATTAGAGATAGTTGCGGTGATCCTCTGTGGCGATGTTTTTTGCGGCTGCTATCACGGGTAAACTGGTGCTGTGGGCTGTTAGCACCAGCTTGTGAATGGGGAGGTAAATTTATCGCCACTTTGGCTGCGATAAAGTGCTGATGACTTGGCGATAAATCCTTGTGAATATGCCCCTGTGTTTCATCTCCCATGTTTCATGTGGAAAAAGATCCTGGATTTGGTTGACTCACAAAACTGCGTTGTCTCACACTATTTTTCCTGTGCAGTTGTCCGGTCCTCACTGCAGGTTCTTCAGAATCATTATGTCCTCCTGTATGAACATCTTCCTCAACACAAATTAGGATTCAGTGGGGCAGATTTATGAGCCCCTTGCACCACTTTTGCGTCACTTTTAACATGGGAAAAGTGACGCAAAAGTGGCACAAGGGGCTCATAAATGTGCCCCTGTGTTCCTTTGTTTCGTGCATCTGACCCTTAGTCTCTTAACAAATCCTCCTTCCCCTCTTCCACTGTCATACTATGCTCTTCTTCATCCCACGAACCAGCTACATAGCATTCTTCTCACTCATATGTTTTCCCTTCATTCACGTGCAATGGCATGCGACTTAAATAATCTGCTACTATTTTTTTATCTACCGAAATACATTGCACTTGGTAGTTGAAATCAAGCAGTCTCCCTGAAATGCGTAACAATGGTGAAGATGACTCACCGCGGTAGGGACCTTTGTTAAGGGTTTATTGTCAGATCTTAACACAATGGGCAAGCCACTCAAAAATTGTTGGAAATGTTCCATGCCCCATACACATGCTAATATCTTTCTTTCAATCACAGGCTACCTTTCTTACTTCGATGAGAGCTCCCAAGACTGGTTTCCCCCTAATGTGGGGCTTATCAGTAGGGTGTAGTTTGGGTCCAGTGGCACAGTGAGAATAAGACCCACCAGTCTGGGGTTTCTTGTGGTCCCTTCTGAAGGTGGGCATCGCCTGGCAGGACTGTTTCTATGAGGAGCAGGGCCAGCACTGTTTTGTACAAAGCAGGCCTTTGTCTAGAGTGGCATAGTGAGAGAAACAAGATGGAGTGGAATGCAGCCCAAGCGATTGTCAATGGCTGAGATTAATTTAAAAGTATTCCATCCATCACCTTGTTATTGTCTTTTGGGAATAATTATATCTGTCTGACAGATACAAGACTGTGATTCGCTCATTATATCTATTTTTAAAAAAAAAACATTTTCTTTATTGATTTTCAATGTAATGGTACATCAATAATAAAGGCAGTTAAGATTAGGCGCAGTACATAGACAAAAAGTTACAGTGCTGAGTTAGGTTGCTGTTTGACAATATGGAAAGTTACACATTCAGTTTGTTTTCCTCTTGCAGCTCTTTTTTTACTTCTAATGACACTCTATGACATCTCTTATAGCAGTATAGGCTCCTCACTAGATACATATTTCATGCTTCTAACCAGTCATTTAGTATATCACATCCCATCAGCTACTTCTCGAGTTGGAAGTGTCAGGATGAAACTGTGACTTGTGAAGAGTGCTTTGCATAGGGGAACAGGCCTCAGATGGTGCTTGAACCTCAGCTCTGATGTTCAACCGCTTTACTGCGGTGTAACAATTTCAAGACGGGCTCGTTACGGGGTCATCGTCTGGGATAGCGCGTGGGTGTGCAGTGAGGTAGCTTGTAAGGGTCCCCAAATGTCCCTAGGTTGGGAAGTGCGTGGGAGCAACTCTGCTAAAATGGACAATTGCTCTTGGCAGAATACCCCATTATATCTATCTTCACTTTTTTTCCCTTCAATGTGGGGTGCCTCGTGGCTTGTCCCTTCCTATTAAATTTCTACATATCTTCTTTGGCATCATTGGTAAGATCTTTTGAGTTTAACATTGTCTCTTATGCAGATGACACGCAGGTTATAGTTTCCATCTCCGAGAATCTTAATACCATTGAAGCAAATAATGCCGATGCATGTCAGAGGCTGCTGGCTGGATGAGCGCTATTTGCCTAAAACTTAATGAGGAAAAAACAGAGGTTTGGATGTTTAACAAACAACTTACGAGTGCTCCTCGTCATTGTAGCCAATGCCTTTAGGTGGCTTAAATGCGGCAGTTTGGCTCATCGTTAATAATCTGTGCCAAAGGTCTGTTTTGAGACATCTGGGAGCCTTCAATTGGCTTCTCATATTGTTCAGTGTTTAAAACCCTATGTGTTATGCCAAAAGCACTCAACAGTAAAGGACAAGTTTATATCAGGGAGAAAATCACTCTGGATCTTCTGATGCTTCTCTTGGGTTCTGCTACCCTTCATCTTGTAGTCGTTCCCAAGATCCTACCAATTAGATGGTAGGTCCTTTTTAGGTCTCGCCTGCAAGGCGAGGCTTCTAGTAAGGGCTTTTCAACTCGCACCACACGCTTGTGCGTGTGCTTTTTTTTTCATCGCACCTAAGAAAGACAGCACGCAATTGGCCAAAGGCGGGTGTATGGCCCGCCTTCTCTCTGCCCTGGCCTAGGCAGCTCGGGACCGAGCAGCAGCGCCATCTGTTTCCAATTATCTTAATAGGAGACAGATGGAGGTCGCACTGGCCCTGGTGCAAATTCCATTTTAAGCGCGCGCACCACTCCCGGGTTTGTTGAGAGAGGGAAGGAAGTTCGCCCAGGTCCGAAGAAAGATGGCGAGTTGTGTCTTTTTCTGAGATCATGGCGGGCTTTCCACATTGTAGAACAATATGGCAGATGTTTGTGGATTATGGCAGAAGTTGATGTCTTTTTAGAGGCGATGACCGATTTTTCCCATGCTTCGCAGAAATATTAAAGGCATTCTTACAGTGTTGGGGCAGTAACTAACTTCGATACAGCCGTCTTGCAGAGGACTTAGAATTTTAAAGTCTAAGATTGAGAGAAATAATTTCAGGAAATATGGCACATCGGGCACTTGTTTTTTATTAACAGCAGCAATCCTTTCTTCAAGATTACGTGAAGAAGAACCGTGGTACCCAGGTAGAGGTCATCTGTCATTTCTTTGTGCTTCGGCGTACTCTGCTGGGTTTCCAAATGATCTGGTCGTGTTCCTTTGAGCAGGAGCATTGAGGCTTGTGCTTACAACCAGGATCGTAAATCACAGCTCTTGAAACTGCGTCGGGTCCTAGCGCCACAGTACTCGGGGTAGTGACTTCCATCGAGTTTTATACCGGATAATTAATTTAAGGGCCTGCCTGGCATCCTTAACATGCAACTACATCCCTGGAGACACTGTCTGCAAGTGACCGGCAGCCTGAACCTGAGTGGCACTGGGGCCCTGGCACACGGGGTGACAACACGCAGACTCACTGCCAGGCAGCACTCTCTTACAGCGGTACACACACAGTGCGTGCACACAACTATCTGCACCCTCTTACTGCTGGTACACACACAGCGTGTGCACACAACTATATGCACCCTCTTACTGCTGCTACACATACAGTGTGTGCACACAACTATCTGCACCCTCTTACACTGGTACACACACAGCGCGTGCACACAACTATCTGCACCCTCATACTGCTGGTACACACCCAGCATCACTATCTGCACCCTTACACTGGTACACACACAGCACGTGCACACAACTATCTGCACCCTCTCACAATGGTACACACCCAGCATCTGCACACAACTATCTGTACCCTCTTACAGCGGTACACTTACCTGTACACGGCCCCTGCAGGTTGTTAAAGTTGTACACACACAGCGCGCGCACACGACTATCTGCACCCTCTTACAATCATGGTACGCACACAGCGCGAGCATACAACTACCTGCACCTTCTTATAGTGGTACACTCTCTGTCTGCACACAACCGCCGCATGCTGTTAATGGGGTACACACTTACTGCTGCACAAAACCTTCTGCAGCCTTTTACAGCTGCACACACACGCTGCCTTCACACGTCCCTCAAGAGGCAACAGTTCACATGCCACAATCTTGCCAAATCCCTGGTACACACACAGCACGTGCACCCAACTATCTGCACCCTCTCACAATGGTACACACCCAGCATCTGCACACAACTATCTGTACCCTCTTACAGCGGTACACTTGCCTGCACACGGCCCCTGCAGGTTGTTAAAGTCGTACACACACAGAGCGCGCACACGACTATCTGCACCCTCTTACAATCATGGTACGCACCCAGCGCGAGCATAGAGCTACCTGCACCTTCTTACAGCGGTACACTTTGTGCCTGCACACAACCGCCGCATGCTATTAAAGGGGTACACACTCACTGCTGCACAAAACCTTCTGCAGCCTTTTACAGCTGCACACACGCCCCTCAAGAGGCAACAGTTCACATGCCACAATCTTGCCAAATCCCAGGTACACACCCAGCATCTGCACACAACTATCTGTACCCTCTTACAGCGGTACACTTGCCTGCACACGGCCCCTGTAGGTTGTAAAAGCCATACACTCACAGCGCACGCACACGACTATCTGCACCCTCTTACAATCATGGTACGCACACAGCGCAAGCATACAACTACCTGCACCTTCTTATAGCGGTACACTCTCTGCCTGCACACAACCGCAGCATGCTGTTAAAGGGGTACACACTCGCTGCTGTTCCATTGTCTTTCTCCTTTCTTTAGGTTATGTGACACGATAGTTTAAGTTATATTTGCCCAGAAAGACTCATTTGGCATTTATTTTGATTGGCTAAACCTTTGATATCATTTTCTTATGTTAAATATGTATTAGGCTCTGGAATCCGTTACTGTGGTTTTTTTAAGTCACTTCTTTTGCGCGCACTCACTTGTCACTCCACCATCATCATCCTCAACCGGACCACAACACATGACATAGACTACAGTCATTAGAGTATTCACGATTGCCTATACATGAGGATATTTCGGCTTACTTTTCCCTCCCTTATACTTTCACATCACAGCAGGTTTCTGTCTGAATTTTGTGAAGTCACAAATCTCATGTCCTTTTCACGATTCTTTTAGGTTTCCACTCTCTTGGAGGTGCTTTCTTTGTTTCACTACACAATTTTATCATAAGAGTCCCTTGACCGTTTACCATGTACTGTACCATATTATTTTGTTATCCCCAGCCCTGAAGAGTCACGAGCAATCACCCGAGAGACGAAACACGTGTCGACTGGTTTTTCCTTTGATATTACACTTTGAAGAAAATCTTCCATATATTTCAAGAAAATATTCATTGGTGTCGACCTTGTCATCATTCTTGTTTCGAACATACGAATGTTATTAACATACGCTTGAAATACTAACCCAAGACGTGTACACAGGACTTGGTTTAAAACACAACAGACTTAGTCCAGTTGATTCGGTAGCCATAATAGCCGCCTAGGAGATCAAAGACCTGTAGTATTCTGGGTATAGATCGGGATCACTGGGTGATGTATAGCAGAACATCATCTGCATTTTGGGAGATATGTTCCTCCCACCCTCCGGTGGCCTTCACTCCCTGTAGCAATGAGGCCTGGCAAATCCAGGCCGCACGCGGCTTGAGTGCCAGGGCAAAGATCATGGGTGCGAGGGAGCATCCTTGTCGAGTTCCCTTCTGCAGGGGAAAGGCACGGGTTATTGTCCTGTTAACTCGCACCCTCGCTAATGGGGCCTGGTAGAGGAGCTTGATTTACCCACAGAATTTCGGCCCAAAGCCCAGTCAGTCGAGTCGAGTAAACATGTAGGGCCATTCAATGCTGTTGAATGCCATTCTGGCATTGGGAGCCCTCAATATTGCCTGCTCAGTCTGGGGCGATCTAGTCATATGAAGTGCCCCATATAGGCGGCGTAGATTAAAGCGGGTGCTTCTGTGCGGCGTAAAGCTGGACTGGTCTGGGTGCATGATAGAAGTGATAACCGTGCAAAGCCAGTTCGCCGGGACCTTAGCCAGTATCTTAGCCTCCACGTTAGGTAAGGATATTGGCCTATACAAGCCGCACTCCGCTGGTGGCTTCCCTTTTTTGTGTATAACCACATTGGTGGCTGTCTGCTGATCCTCCAGGAGGTCATCCTTCTCCCGTGCCACCTGGAACATGGCCAGCATAGGCTTTGCAAGTGTCTCAGCTATCCCTTTATTCTGTAGGCAGGCCATTAGGCCCAACCATCTTTCAGGACTGGAGACTTCGTAGAGCCTCTGCCATCTCCTCCTCTATCAGTTCCACCTCTAGGGTCTCCTACGCCTCTTCCGTAAGTGTCTGGAGGGTGATATCTTTTAATAGGTCTGCTCAACCTCTATACATTAAGCAACAAAACTGCTGTTTGAGTATGTAAAATCTGTCTAGGTCTGCTTTTTTTTCCATCCTGCCCTCAGTCAGTGGAAAGGGCAGGATGGAAAAATGAAAGGAAGTGAGGGGCTTTTTTTATAAGAAAGTCACACAGCGCAGCAAGACACCTTGCGCTGCGCTGCATGACAAGGAAAGGGCAGGAATGTGCCATATTTAAAAGAATACAGTGCATTCCTGCCTTTGTCCCTGCGCTGGTGCCATTTTGGCTGCCTGGCGCTAACGCAGAAAACCTTGCACCACAGTGCAAAGGTACCTGCATTGCAAGGAGGATTGTTTTTGTGCAGGAAGGGTCACCATCCAGCACAAAAACAGTCCCCTGAGGCATTTTCCTCTTTCTATGTGTGCTGCAAAATGCAGCACACATAAAAAGAGGAAATAGCAGGGAGAGAAAATAGATATTTCTCCTCATTACGCTTCACCTGGGAAGGCATAGCATTTTGGCGCATTCCCAGGTCTACTACTTTTGGTAAATCTGGAAATGCATCAAAATCCATGGATGTTGCGTAGGTACACCCATGCAACACTCATGGAATGCCTCCCTGGCACAGAGTAAAGAAACGCAGCAATTTGTGCTGCGTTGTGTTACTCTGGATTTATGAAGCCCCTCAGGGCCACGCAAGGTGGCCTTGTGTCGCTTCATAAATTGCATTTGTGGCTTACGCCGTGCATACACAATATTGCGTGGTGCAAGCGGGACGCAACCCCACTCTTAAATATGCCCCTGAATATTTAATTGTATTTCGATGTTTCAACAAATTATTAGACCTATGGAATTGCATTTTCTGGACTGCCAGCTTCACCTATGTCTTTTAGACATTTTTAGAGAAATTGCGCTGAGCATGCATCATTATGCAAGAACTATATTGTGTTGATAATATCAATATACTATAATATAGCATCCCCTACATCATCATGGTAAGTATATAATTATGACTAAATCTCCCACTTTTCCTTTTTTCTAACTGATTTTTACTAATAAATACAGAGATAAGACCATATATCACAACTACCAAGCCATATGCTATGCACAAATTGACAGGTAGAGGGGTTTAAAAAAAGGCAGAACGTTTCCTAATGAACTTTAAGCAGCTGCTGATTTGTACATCTGTTTATACTACCAAGCACTAGCTTCATATGCATGTAATGACGCGTCATATCTCAGTACTTACTGTCTTGAAACTTAAGCATTCAAGTGGAAGTGTACATGCATTTAAATAAATGTGGAAATATACTGGTTGCATGTACGTTTTTCACAAAACCCAAAATAAACATGAATAATCACACTGACAATGAGTAAAAAACTTAACATTGAAAGATACAAACCGAAATGTGAAAAAACATAAATGCCACAAAACCGGAAGCACTAATTATGATTTTTAACTGCACAGGTACACACCTAAACTTGCCTTGCGATGCAGTGGTTAGGTTGATGTTCCAAATGCACTCTTTTTATCATATGAAATAATACATGTGAATATATTTCATGAGTACCCCTTCAGAATGTATACATTTATCTTAAAGTCTTTTTTAAAATTCATTATTTAACCCGGCTGTATACAATGTTCACCGAGGGAGAATCGACTGATCTCCACCACTCAGCATGGACACCACGCCTCAGCACTTTCATCGTTCAGCGGTCACCAAAGGATGCCACCTATGTATGTATTTGTTTATTTGAGAGTTTTATATAGCGCTAGCTAGACCCAAAGGTATTGGAACGCTTTATAAAAGTAAAAGGTTCACATCAAAGATAACAAGTCTATACAGATCAAATGTAAACAACGTAATAACATACCTTTTCTTATTAGTCTTTACACCATCTCCAACCTGTGTGAATGTCCCTGAACTCTTTATTGATCTAGGGAAGAGTTTTGAATCCATTTTGATTCCAACATTATACTCTGTTATTTTAAAATATGGAGAGAGCTCCAGAAGAGGACCCACATGATGAAACTTGTATTCAGTGTAAGAGGACTGACTTTTAAAGAGAGGCTCAAAGGATAACCCACATAAGAGCTATGGACTCGAACCCCTTCCGTGAGAGAAACAGGAGAATTATAGGTAAGAAAATATCACCATGGGCTGGTTTGCCCACTATTTGAATAAACTCAGCTTCAACAATTCCGGTCGGTTGACCATTAGAGACAAGCACCAAGGTCAGGCAAGAGACAATGCTATATTTTGTAAAAGAATGTGACGATGGACATGCTACAGTATAATTGTATTCTTTCAGATGATTCTGTTGGGGTTACCCTACCCCCTTTACTCAGCCTTCTTTCAGAAGTGGCTGCAGCATACACTGGCCCTTTAGATCACAGCTATGAATTTCAAGGTGCAAGAAGTGATGCAACAGAAGTGGGGCCTGACAGGAAATAGAGGAGAGATTTAAGGGATCGCTTATAGGTGCACGGTTGTAGGACATATCACCCTATGATACGTCCACGGAAGCGGCTGATCTGCATTAGTAGGGTGGTATCAATTTTTAATTTGCACTATAAAGAAAGTCCATTGCATTGGAAGCATTGAAGATGCTATCACCTTACAGATGGATCTGAGGTGAATTTGGAAACCCCTCTGCATCTTCATCACCACCAAAACAACTTAGCAACTAGGAGATGTAATTGCCTCTTGCAAGAAAGTGAATTATCCATTGGAGTGGGTGTAAGGCCACTACAAGTAATAAAGCCACTAACCTGTTAGGTCAAGTCAAAGGTTTCAATAATTTAAAACCAGAGATCAACCCCTTCTAGGTATGGCCCAGAGTAGGCAGAGTTAATTTGCAGAAAGTGTGAAAGGTAAAATTCCCACTCCACTTTAGAAAAATAGAGTTAAATGTAATAATCCAATTGACACTAAAGTTACACAAATTGGGAGCTAAAGGTATGAAAATAAAGTACCAATGATAATCTATGGTAGCTGTTGATCGGTACTTAAGAGTGATTGCAGGCGCAGTGGCAGAGTGACCTGGGACCTATTGACGACGAAGACTGACAAACGGCCCTGATGTCCCCTAGAGAAGCGGCTATCACCCTACGCTTCCGATTGATTCAACTTAAGATTCTACATCGGTCCTATCTGACAGGGGTCATTCTGGCTAGAATAGGCGCTAGGACGGAGGCGCTCTGTCTTAGGGGGTGCAAGCAAGTAGCCACCTTTTACCACACGATCTGGGAATGCCCTGCCGTAAAACACATCTGGGAGGGTGCCACAACTCGCATGCAAACTGCATTGGGGAAGGAGTTGGCTCTTACACCGCAACTGGGCTTACTTAACATATGGGAAGCCACAGGCCTCACAGAAATTGAATAACAGTTGGTAACATTAGGGTATACATTAGTTAAGCGAGAGATAGCACGAAACTGGGGAGCGGCGGACCCACCGTCCATTCACTTGTGGGCGAAAGAACTGGACAAGTGTATGGTGGCGGAAAAGGAGGTATTTACAATATGGGGATGTCCTAAAAAGTGGGACAAGAAGTGGAAGAAGTGGAATGTATACAGGGGAAGTATATGTGTATCCCCAACGGTGGAACTAGAAATGCAAAGATACGGAGCTATGCCAGATTTGTATCTGTGACCCGTAATCCCCTGATTTTTGTGTAACGTGTTTGACAATTATAGAGAACAATGAACGGTACTGTGTATATAACTATTGTTTAAATTTAAATAAAAAGATATTAAAAAAAAAAAAGAAAAAGAGTGATTGCAGGCTGACCGTGATGGAGCATTGGCTGACTACACCAAGCAGGTTTGTCCTGGTCGGAGATTTTACGTTGAGAATCAGTCTCTGAATTGGAAGTCCAAATAATGCAGAGGGCAAGGGTCCAGGCTGTATGTGACGATGGGTCCCACAGGGCTGGATACTGTCTCAATGAGGGCCCACTAAAATTGATTTCCTGCTGCAGAGATGCTCCAAGTGGGAGAGCCCTGTTTCTTCAGCCCAGCGAAGTGGCCCCTTGGCCGGATAGGTTCAGGTGGTTGTTGCCTTTTCTCCAGCAGCTGTAAGTTAGGACTTTTATAAGTCTCACATATTTTCAGAGGTTGTAGAAGAAGTCTAGTTAGACACAGCCAAGAGATCCAGGACCTCAGGGACAGACCTCAGATTGACTCTAGGAGAGGCCACCAGCAGGGTCCTGTCCACGTCCAGTTGCAACTGGTTAGGTGAGCACTACAGAAAAAGGCCTCTTGCAGCTTGTTGCATCACAGTAGCCACTAAGGATATTAGGGCCACGGGCCAGACAGATTCCCATCATTTCTGAGCCTGTAAACCTGACCTGGCAGATACTGTTCTGGTGAAATCAGCCTTTCCACCACCATGGTCTGCCTGGCACAGATATCCAGCCGAGCAGTGACAGGGATCCCATTCACTGTGATCCTCTGGTAGTGATTCCAACAACTCTCAGATCACCAGGTTACCTTCTAGGTCCACCTCCCAGCTAAGGGATACTAGGGCACCCTCTGGATAATCCTCCACAAAGCTACACAAGCCTGTAGAGTGTCCACTAGGAGCATATTGAATCTTCCCTTTTTGGCCTGGCTGCAAGTAGTCAAAGCACCTAACTCTTTCACAGGTTTTCTTTCCTACTGGGTGGGGACTCTATCCCTTTGTCGGACGTTTGTGGCCCTAAGGAGTTTTCTTATTGAGACCTGTTGCTTCCCTCTTTTCCCTGGTGAAGGCCTCACACCTCTGTTCTTGGGATCACCCCCTGGGACCTTTAAGACACCCTAGTGTCACACATCAGCTGCTATTCCAAGCTTCCTGAGATCAGTGAGCCTAGTATCCACTAGATGGTGGTGTGACTTGTAGGAAGCTGGCTCTGTATATACTATACCAAAGTAAGGTATAGCGTGTACAGAGCCAAGTGGATCCCCAAAGGCTTACATAGGTAAAAGTAGATAATACCTTACTCTCTGTTGGTGGTAGTGTGAGCGAGCAGTAAGGCTTTATCAGAGGGTAGTGTTAAGCATTTATTGTACACACTCAGGCAAGAAATGATGGCAGACTCTCAAAGACTGAACTCAGGCCAATTGTTTGTGTAAAAATACTTCTTTTGTGGTATTTTTTTTTAGAACCAAGCAGGACTTAGTACAGGTAAGAAAAATTGTACTATTCAACGTAGGTTGATCAACACAAGTCAGCTGCAAGAAAATGACTTTGTTACAGGTTTGTAGAATATTCAAATACAGTTGAAATTACTTTTGGATTACTTTAAATTACTTTTTAGATTACTTTTTCTACTCAGTGTGAAATGCCTAGATATAACACTGGGACATTTCCTAGACAAAGGTAGGTAAAACACTTTTGCAACAAAACACAGTTAATTAGGTTTCCATACAAAAACCCTCAACACGTAAAGGTTTTTCAGAGGAAAAGTCAATGCAATCCTATGGAGAAAAATGAGGATATCGGTTTGCTGGTAAGTAAATGGTCTTGAGGGTTGAGTTTCTGAGGTTAGAACACAGGTCCCCCAGGGTAAAGGATGTACTCAAAGAGCATCCTCGGCGGCCCTAGGGCAGCCGAGTGCGGAGTGCTGAGGCCCAATGTGAGCTTATGGGGCTAGGGAACCATCAGTTGGTGGCTGTTCTTGGGCAAGCCACAGGGTTGAGGGAGTAAAGCTCCCAGGGTTAAGCTCAGGGCATTGGGCGTTCCAAGTTATCTCACAAGGTGCACTCACAGCGGCACAGGGGCAGCCGGGTGCAGGGTGCTGGTTTGGCCTTGACACCATCCGTTGGGCCACCCTAGGCCGTGGGGCATCGGCAGATATGTCTTTAGGCGTCAGATTTCCTTACCAACTCCGGTCGCGGTCGCCCTCCAGATAGAGGCTGCAGGCGTGGACAGGAGACTTGAGGTAGGTCAGGGATCGCCAGATGTGGTGTTGAGCCACTCGAACTTGGGCCGTGGTGCACACTCTCGGATTTGGCCGGTGCCAGAGTGTGGTTCTTGAGCAAGTCCGGTGCTCATGGCAGACAGCGTCCTTAGCGGGAAGGCAGGGTAGGTCCTCCAGATTCTGGGGGGCTGCTGGCTGCATGACACGCAGGATTCCGCTGGAGCAGGTCAAAGTCGGGACAAGCCAGTAGTTCTGGGGCCAAGGCAGTTGGTGTCTTCTTCTTCTTCCTTCAGCACAGCTCTTTAGTCCTTCTTCTTCTTCGTTGTCCGAGGAGGCAAGGTTTGGGTTGCACCTAAATACTACATTTAGGGGTGTTTCAGGTAGGTACAGGTTGGACCAATGGGTCCCTTTCTGGGGGTGGGTACACCCCCTAGTATGCCACCCTCCAGTGGTGGGGGGGCATAAGCCTCTCTCTGGTTGGCTGGGTCCCCCATCTTCAAGATGGTGGGGACTGAGAGTTTTGCCTCGCCCCGTCTCCCCCACCTGAGGGGTGGAGTTGGCAAAGGTGGGCATACCTCTCCTCCTACCTTGGTTTCCCTCCGATTCTCACTCCCAAAGTGGGGGTTAGAACCGGTGGGGGAAAGTTGCTGGGAGCAGCAAATGGCTGGGCCAGCTCACAAAGGCAGCAAGCTTTTGAAACTTCCCCTTCTTGTACCCAGCCAATCCTGGGGTAGGCGGCTTGGTACCACTGCCCAGGACGTGCTTTGTTTCAGGAACCCGAGAGCAGACGGCTCTCTAACCAGGGGTCCAGAAACATGTCTGAGGGTGGCAGCTGGTAAGCAGCCACCCAGCCAGGACACTAGAGTTAGGTCGTTTTTCAGGGGGCATCTCTAAGATGCCCTCTGAGTGCATTTGCATTAGATCCCACACTGGCATCAGTGTGGGTTTAATGAGCTGAGAAGTTTGATACCAAACTTCTCAGAATTCAGTAAATCCATTATGGTGCTGTGGAGTTCATAATGACAAACTCCCAGACCATATACTCTTTATGGCTTTACTGCACTTACAATGTCTAAGAATGGACTTAGACACTGTAGGGGTACAGTGTTCACGCAACCGTACCCTCACCAGTGGTATAGTGCACCCAGCAAGAGGGGTGGCTTACCTATACCGTAGACAGTGGGTTGTAGGCATGGCACACAGGTCAGGGGCGTAACACAGGCCTCCGTAGCCCCCAAGCTCCAGGGGCCCCCTCCGTCACATGATATGATTTTAATGGTGCACAGTGCGCACGGCACAGCACACCCGTCCTCAATAAATTAAAGGGTGCGCACACCACGGCAGGGGTGTAACAGGTTGCGTGGGGGAGGGTGCGCTCGCTCTCCAGGGGCCCCCACACTCACTTATTCAATAATTAATGGAGCGCGGGCCCGGCCGGGTCTCTGAGGCTAAATGGTTAGTGGGTGCGCGCGGCACGCAGTTGTCTCCTCGACGCGCCTGCGCAGTTTTCAGGGTGGGGCAGCAGGTTCTGTTGTCGTGACCAATGTAATGATTGAATACTGGTCATGCAGAGCGCGCAATTAAAAGTGCGCGCAAGCCAAGATCCATTCCGATCCCAGGACTAGGTCAGACCCAGCCGCCACGCTACGCTGAGAAGGACCGTCCGAGGCCATAATTTACATTATTACCAGCCCTGGGCCCTACCTGACTAGTCTTGCCCAGTTCTGCCCTGCCAGTGCCTTCTCTTCTCTGCTGCTGCCCGGCCCGCTCGCGCCTACCTGAAGCTGCAGACCACGCCAGGCCAGGCCCAGCCCTCAGGGCAGTCATCTATTCTAGGTACATTAGATCCTCCACAGTCCTGAGTCCTCGCTTTGTAATGGATTAGGTTTACCCCAAGAAATCCAAGCTGTGGGCTAGGGATGTGTTGCTTTCACTCTAAACCTGTCCTCCTGCTACAAAACACCACCCATTTGCCCACCAGTGATTCAGATCAAATGTTCGGTACACACCTTCTTTTGAAAAAGCACTACAATTTATACAGAGGTCCCCTAACCCGTTTCGAAATTGATCCTAGGGGAAAAAATGTAAGCGTGAGAGCAGGGATTTACATGATGCAAGAAGTTATTGGGCGAGCGAAAAACCACAAATGGCTGTCAGCTACCACCCCATTCTAAAACATGTACAGCATCAAAATATACATTCTTTGACATAGAATTTGAGCGCAGTTTTTGGCCTAAACATATAGCAATGTTGCGTTCTTGTGTTGCAATGGGATTAATGCTGTTGGTTGATTTGCTCTTTGGACCCACTTTGTATGATCACCAGTGCTGACCTCTTTCTTGTGCATGGGGTAAATCCATTTCATCCCACAAGAACAGGACACTCATTGAAACCAGAACCTAACCCCCTATTAGCCTCTCACCACCTGAGAATGAAACGACTAGTGATGAGCCCTGCAATTTACTTGGGCTCCAGTTTATTGCCAATAAATGCAACTCAAATGTAACTTGGTCAATTAGTGTGTCAGATATAATAATGTGCAATCATAACGCACAACAGGTATTTAAACATATGCAATGGACTCTGGAAGGTTAATAATGTTCTGGTGTTCAGAGCTGAAGTGAGCAATCAGATTGGCTTAGTTCTTGGCATAACGTAGCCAAGAACATATATGATTTTATTTTTGCAAAATATTCATTTAAAGTAACAAAATGCATGTTTTCACGGGCTTTATTGGTGGTCAAAAAACACATTTAAAAGTTGGGATGTCCTACTCTGTTCACTCAGTTAATGACTGGATCCTAGATTTAACAGTTCTTTCAAAAATTTAAAATCCTGAAGTCAATTTAAGGCAAGTAGACATTTGTAAGACTTCATAAACCCACAAGTATCCACGTGCCAGCTCAAAAGACTCAGGAGACCAAGCTGAACATCTAAACAAATCTGTTTTAGCCTCTTTTTAAAATTGGCAAAACTACCACGGACCCTTAAAACAAGGAGCAGTTCATTCCACCAATAAAAACGATAGATTTACAACTTCCATTCTCCCACAGTCATTAGCTTTCGCCCTGAGACATTTATTCATCTCATATCCCATGGTAGCAGCATCTATCTCAAAACGTATGATTCCATCTTCTTTTTAGAATGAACAAAGCCGTCACCAGAAGCAGTTTTATGAATCAGGACCTTAGATCAAAGCCAGTAAATTAGCAATATGGAGCCACCGTTAGCCTCTTAAGTATAGAATGGATAGGTTGCCAACATGGAAGGTCAGTTGCTGAATGAACAGCAGAACTCTATTTTCTGAAGGTGCCCCTCAACACTTTCTGAAGTACAGCTTCCTGTCTGCGGCCAGTGTCCTTCCACTGGCCGTAGGCTACTGCACAAACTTTTTTTTCTTCATTTTCTTCATGCACTCTTTTTTTTAATTTTATTTTTTATTTTTATATATTGCGCGAACTCGACCTGAGGTATCAGAATGTTTTACATGAGCACCAGTTGGTTTAGAGATGGACACATTCATTTTGTTAGGCGTAGGGTGATTAAGTGATTTACCCAGAATCACAGGGTGTTGAGCGTCCCTGCCGAGACTCGTACCCGGATCCCTAGCTTCGAGGTTGACCGCTCTAGCTGTTAGCCACATTCTGTCTTATACAAGTGCATGTGTCTGCAGTATGTCCCCCCCACTGCTGTCTGTGTTTTTACTTGCTCTCTTTGGCCCCTGCCCTCCTCCCACCATCTGTTACCTTTTGTTTTTTATTTTTGCAGTTCTATATAGCAACAACTTGACCCAAAGGTATTGGAGGCATTTTTCAGGCGCACCAGTTACATTACACAAAGCCATGTTCGTTCATTTTTTTTTAGGCATGAGAGATTTACCCAGAATCACAGGATGTTGAGCCAGTGCCGATACTCGAAGCTGGTTCCCCAGCTGTTGGCAGCTCTGGCCGTAACGTCACATCCTCTTGCCCAACCTTCCTCCCTCCTGTTGCTTGCCCCTCCCACCGTCCATTATATTACAGCTTGCCCCGTAGCAAGCATTGGCGATGCCAATAAGTTTAACCTATGCAAGATATAATGGTTTTGTCAATGTTTATTTAGACACGTTGCACAGCAGCACCAAACATGGTGTAAAGTAAATAAATAAATCGCTATGATGCAGCTAGCATTGGCCACATCACAGCTTATTGTCTTTCTTTAATTTGAGCCATGTTGCACAGCACCCCACTCTACTATCCAACATGCCTAAAAACATTAACAAAGCCAAATGCTATTTAGCTTTGTTAAAGTCATTAAGACATGTCGCAGAGGATGGCTTCATGGTGATTGATTGTAGCATCAAAACTTAAACAAGTTTGATTCCCACAGTAATTTCTGTCCCTGGGTTAGGCAGTCTGGTCACACTGTGGTGACACCACAGAAACTTCTGGGCCTCACCCTCACAGAGGTGTGCAGGCCCTTCCCTGGTACTGCAATGGACATCTTTGGCTCATCCCGCCTCACCTCAGCTGTTTCATGGCTTCCATTTCTTCTGAGCAGCATCTTCCTCATGTAAGGACACCTCTAGAGACCCTGTTGTATGGTTGGTAATCACTCTGTGGAGCTCATGGAGCTTATGCATCCGTTCTTGGTAAGTCATGCGAAGTCCTCAGCGTTGTGGACCTGAACTTGGCATGGGGAGTTTGTTGTGGATGACCCAACCCTGGAGCACAGAGGGTTTCTCAACACTACTTGGAGGCAGAACCTAGGATCCAGTAGAGAAATTTCGGCTCAACAAATGGAATCAGAAGTCTTTCATCCATCTATATACCAAAGCCGCAAACGGCAGATGTGTATTAAATCTGTCACTTCTTATTCCTGTTCGGAGCAGTTTTGACCTTTTGTTTACTCCAATGAGTTAGATCCAGCCAAAATCTTTGCCGTGAGGTATGAGCAGGCATGTGGGATGGAGCTGAAGGCCTCCTCTTAGACGATACCAATAAGGACACAAAAGAAGGGTAGGTTGTCTTTCTCTGCTCAGTGTTAACTGGAGCGTAGACTGTCCTACTTGGCTTACTATTAACCTGTGGGTGGTAAGCTCTACTGAGAAAGGGCCAAGCACACAAGCAGGGCTGGACTGGCTGTAGCGGGCACTGGGCATTTACCCGGTGGGCTGGAAAGGTGGGGGCCGGTTTTGGACCAGTGGGAGGCGGTTTTGTTGCAGGGGGCCGGTTTTGCAGCAGTGCTACAAAATCGACCCCTTGTATTAAAAGTGCAGCAGCATTCCCACCAAAAACTCCCCGCCCCACATTCTCGACCCCCCCTCCCCCAAATCCCTCCAGAGGCCTGTCAGATGTAATTGCCAGGGCTGGTTTGTGATCCCAGTCCGGCCCTTCTCACAAGCTCCAAAGGGGCCATCTGTCTTCATCCCTTGACATTCTTCAATCTGACCCACTGCAAAGGATCCCTGGAAGGTTGCAAGGGCAGCCCATTCATCCACATTTACAGTCTGGGGCTCTGCCACCATGCCTCCATCTTAGGCACTATCAAATAAAGCAAACGCAAAATGGAAAAAGTGTGTCTACAGCCACATTTATTATACCCCCTCCATAGACGCTCCTCCCACACACCCTAAGTGGTACACATAAGTGACCTCCTTGTTCCACAGGGGTAAGTGATGCACCGGTTTCAAGGGACTGGGGCACCAATTTAAGAAGTGGAAGAGGTCAGAAGACAACTCTCCCTGGCAAGGACTGGTAAAAAGGCCTGCCTTGCCACTAGCAACAATATTGCTGCTACTGCTGTCAATCCTCCACAGACTGATGAGTTGACAGTCATCACTCTTGAACAAAGCGGGTACAAATGGTGTGCCCCTTGAGGCCAAAGAGCTCTACTGTGGGTATCAATCCATATTACAAATAGTATCCCCTGCTCACAGGCGTGATTGCATTGGGGAGCTAAATAGGGATCAGCTTGCTGTGGGGATCTCTATGGAGGGGCACATGCTCTCTGGAGCCATGCAGCGGACCCTCACTATCACAGTAATTCTTATATCCTAAGACTCTGCTTCAACAATTCCCTGTCACACATACCTCCTTTCTGACCAGAGGCTCTCTGTTTCAGGGATTCTAAATATTTTAGCGCAAGTGCCAGGGATGTCTTGCTATGATAAGTTCCCTTTCAATTCTTGATAGCTGTACAAGTTCACCAGTTCCAAACTTTCTGTTGATGTCCAGCTCTACAGTAAAAGATCCTGACCTGCTTACAACGCACCAAGACAAGCAGGACTGAGCGCACCCTGGAGGTCACCAAACCACCCATCTTTAACTCTAAACACACTATTCCCTCAGGTACTTCAGCTCTCATCCCTGAACACTGATACAAGGAAGGATGACATTGTTGCAGGTAAATGCAACTGTGCTTACAGAAGTTATTAAAGCTTTTTGATCAGGGTTCTCCAAAGTCAGTCCTGGAGAGCCGGCTCTATGCCAGATTTTTAAGATAACTACATGTATCGAAATGGCGACATGCTATAAATCTGGCATGGGTCCGGCCCCTCATGGTCAACTTTGGAGAACCCTGTTTTAGATTCCTGTAACTTGATGGATACACTTACATAAAATGGCCAGACCCTACCCCATGTGAAATCAAAATCAGGAGCCCTACCAGACAAAGTGTGGTAAAGCCTGGAGACCCATCACATAATGCAAACTAGAAGAAAACATCACGCCATGTTAGCCTGCTCTGAACGCATTCAAAGCCTACATTAATTTCCCATATCCATGCCACATAACTTGTCCGCATTCTGCCATCCTGTTGAGGAAGTTTTCAATAAAAAGGGTGACTGCATCATTTACAACTCACTTTTGGAGAAGAACCAAGGGGCATATCAGCAACAACCGGCGATAATTATCGCTAAGCGCACTTAGCGCTAGGATAATTATCGCCGGCTAGCGTGGATTTTTATCGCTGAGATACCGTGCTATTAGCAACGCTTATCTCAAAAGCGATAAAAATCCTAGCACTAACTGCCTAACGTGAGATTATCGCTGGAAACCCAGCGATAATCGCACGAAATGTGGCGTTAGCTTGTTGATAGGGCCCCACAAACTTAGCCATGATATCCACCTTCCATAGGATATCATGGCTAAGTCAGTCCTGAAGCAGGCATAAGGAAAGTAGCGATAACAGGGGTTATCGCTATTTTTCTTGCCGCTATGCTTCATAGCATGGGGCTTGATGATAGGAGAAATGTCGCTGTCATGTCAGGTCAGGAACGCCCACTTTGCATCTCATTAGAGATGCAAAGCTGGGCGTTAAGAATTTGTGCGCTAATGCAAGGTTTCACGCGTTAGCGTTACCTTGCTAATTAGGCGATAAAATTATCGCCGCTTTTCGGCCAAAAACGGCCGCAAATGCGGCGATAATTTTCTATCGCCGCCTTGTAAATATGCCCCCAAGAACAAGCGAATGTTCCAGAAAAAAGCAGACTCTATTTTTGTGAATTCTTGCAAAAACAATCTTACTTGGCATCTGGCAGCACAAGCTGGACGCCGTTCATGCTGCGGCTGAAAGGGGCCTGGACCCGTGAGCTGTAGGTGAGTCTGCGTCCGAGCCTAGGCAGGATGTGTGTGTGTGGTGTGTGTTAAGTATTTTTCAAGACCTATCTGCATCAGCAGTAATTGCATAACTGACCAGTGATTAAAAAAAAAATGGTGTACTTTTTATTTCGTGCAAATGTCGGTTCATGACATGCAAATGTGTGTTGTCAATTTGGCAGATAAATATACACATACATTTTTAATGAAGAATAGAAAAAGTGTAAAACTTAGTAAATGTAAATTTTATATTATGGTAGTTAACGCCAGTGGAATTCTGAAGTGCACTCTATAGCCATTATGCCAACATGTTGGGTTTGTGAGATGCATTTTCAGATTTCACAGTCCACCTCACATCCCTTTAAATATATATGTATTGCTATGATGGTAAAGTAGCAAGATTAGGACCTTTAGTATGAGGAGCCTGATGTTCTCAGATTATGGCTCAACTAGTTTTTTTTATTCATCAATACCATGAAATTGTTAGTGTTTGATAATGGTAGAAATGTGGTGTGAAGCTGAAGCACTATATCATAAATAAGGCTCCTATTTTTTCGTTTTTACTGATTTTTACAGATAAATACAGACCGAAACCGATGTGTTTTCTGTCTGTATTTATTTCTAAACGCGGAAAAATACTGAAAATTGTGGTTCTTGTGAGAATCTCCATGTGGTCTGTCATGAACTCCAAGAAAAACCTGAGCAGATAGACAGCATGGGGAGTAAAAAAACTCAGGATGAGATATCCTTACACATAGGCATATGTTAACATGTATTTGTAGTATAATGCTAATATGCAGTAGTGGGTGTAGTGTTTTGTTATAAGTGGCTGTTTAATTTGCTAAAATGCGACCGGCATCCACATGAGTGCACGTCTAAGAGTTGAATAAATGTGGAAATATGCCATTTTACGACTCCATTTATTTCAAAACACAAAATAAATATGGATAATTACCAATAAGATGTCCCAAAAATAAATATGATTAAATACAGATGGAAATGTTAAAAAAAAAAAAAATGCCATAAAACCGGGAGCCCTAATCATAAACAAGGTATTGTACGGGCTCAGTTACCTGGGCGTAGTTCGCGAAGTAGCACTACGCGAAGCTACGCAAAGTGCACTTCGCACTACGTGAGCTACGCGTAGCACTTCGCGAACTGCGTAGTACCCTGTTCGCACTGTGCAAGATGTTATTTTCAATGATTGCACAGTGCGGACAAGCAACCGGCACTGTGCAATCATTGAAAACGGCATCTTGCACAGTGCGAGCTGTAGTTTTCTGCCGCTCGAGTAGATATTTACTCGAGCGGCAGCTTTCTCAACGCGGACTGGTAGTTTCTCATCGCGAGCGGTCGCGAACATACGCGACCACTCGCAATGAGAAACCTGATCGCCTCGCGTTGAGAATCTCGCCGGGAGGTTTATTTTCCACGCTCGCGATCGCCAACTTGATGTTGCTGATCGCGAACGAGGAAAAAGTCTCGCCGGGATGTCATTTTGCTTGCTCGCGGTCGCCAACTTGACGTTGAGGACCGCGAACAAGCAAAAAATGACGGCAGCACTACGCAACACTACGCTACGCGTGTTTGCACTGTGCTACGTGCAATTCGCGTAGTGCGAAGTAGCGCAAACTTCGCAAACTACGCAAGCGTAGCGTAGTGCTTTGCCCAGGCTTAGTATTTTGCAGCCTGTTGGCATGAGGTCTGTCTGAACCTATGTGGGCAGCACCTCTGATGCGATCCACTTTGCGATTGTTATGGCACAAGAAGGGGTGAAAGGAAAAACAAGAAGTGGGGTATTTTTGCCCACAGACTCTTGTTGTTGCAATACCCGCTCTCCTACTCCTGCTCAACACTGACTCCTCCTTTGACTAACCAAATGCATTATTGAAAGGGACTAACGGAAAGGTGCACATGGGACAAGGAAGTGATGGATCTGAGTCTTAAAAAAATGGATTTATATTTGATGCTTAATCATTGAAACAGTTAATACTTCTCCTTTTTCAACTGGAGGTTCCAGGTCCACATTTGTTGGTAAAGGAGAGGAACCCAAGCACTTCAAGAAAGGGCTCCCTTTTTCTCTTAAGGTTGTTTTTTGTACATAAGGCATTAAAGACATCTACCACCAGGATGTAGTAAATATCTGGAGATGTCTAAGCGATGAAGCACTGTGTATTCGGCATGTGTTGAATTGTAGGTGGTGGTCGTTATGCCTGCAAGGATCTTTAATCAACCGTGAAGATATTTCATTAGGTGAGAGGGAAAGTAACATAGATTATTCTGGCAGTATTAGGATAATTGTAACAGATCGATTTTCGTGGCCTGTGCAAACCCAAATGGAGCATGCCAAGCACACAATTGCACCTGGTGGTATAAGATTATATAAACAAAGTTGGCCATACCTGAGCCAGTGCATATGTGTGAGCAGTCCACCTCCTTATGGCAGGGAGTAACTGATCCTGAGGAAGGCTGGGGAGACCCCATCATTCTGGGCCTGAGTCTGAACTTGTATTTGCTATTTTGTCAGCTAGAAATTACAGCAAACCTAACCACACGACACAGGATGGTTTACTCCCATCCAAGATGAACATGAATAGGATTGCACAGAACACCCCCCCCCCCTTATTGTGAGACCTTCCAATTTGCAATTATGAGAACAGCAGAGGAGCGCCTGATGCCTCTGACCTTTCCCTTCCCACAGACCTTCTCAGATCCTCACAAGCAGGAGTGCTCTCCCGCCCCCGCTCCCAAGCCCAGCACTTTCCATATTATTATTTGGATTGATACTATTTATCTGACATGGGGTTTGACTTCCTTTCACCTTGCACCAGAGAATCTGGCAAACCAAGCAGATGGAACCAGCAGCAACCCCATCTACACTGCACCTGCTGCACCTTCTGCTTGAGTGGCACCCCTCCCTGGATTGTGACACTGCCTGGGCCCAGCACTCGCCAGAGGTGCAACTGAAGGGCAGGAAGGCCCCACACTCGAAATCGGTGAAACTGCGTCATCAGCGGAAAGCTGTGTGAGGCTATTCATGTTTTAAAGCGGAAAGCATGGACGCCACTGCCCAAAAATGCCTGGGATAGTGAAAGTGACATCAGACGCCCTTTGACCTTGTGGTATCAGTGTTGACCTCACATCGACATCACACCTTCGCAAGACCTCTGCGACTCACTAGCCTCATTCTTCCACCGCAAGATCGCTGACATACACAACAGCTTCGGCGCACAGACCACGCACCCAACCACCGAACCAACGCCCCCCACCACCACCCTCTGCAACTGGACCCCGGTCAGCACCGAAGACACCACCCGCACGATGAACACCATCCACTCCGGATCCCCTGCCGACCCCTGCCCCCACCACGTCTTCAACAAGACCGACTCCATCATCGCACCCCAACTCCGGGACATCATCAACATCTTCACCACCGCCACCTTCCCGGAGAGCTGGAAGCATGCCGAGCTCAGCGCCCTCCTGAAGAAACCGACAGCGGACCCCACCGACCTCAAGAACTTCCGCCCCATCTCGCTCCTCCCTTTTCCTGCCAAAGTCATCGAGAAGACCGTCAACAAACAGCTCGCTGCCTTCCTCGAGACGAACGCATCCCTCGACCCCTCACAGTCCGGTTTCCGAGCCAACCACAGCACCGAGACCGCCCTCATCGCAGCCACCGACGACATCAGATCCCTGCTCGACAACGGGGAAACAGCAGCCCTCATCCTCCTGGACCTCTCTGCAGCGTTCAACACAATTTGCCACCGCACACTAATACAGCGCCTCAGCAACACCGGAATCCAAGAGAAGGCACTGGAGTGGATCATCTCGTTCCTCACCAGAAGAACCCAGAGTGTCCGCCTCCCCCCGTTCCGTTCCGCAGCCACCGAAGTCATCTGCGGCGTACCTCAAGGATCCTCGCTCAGCCCCACCCTCTTCAACGTCTACATGAGCCCCCTCGCGGCCATCGCACGCCACCACAACCTTGACATAATTTCCTATGCCAATGACACCCAGCTGATCCTCTCCCTCACCAACGACCCCGCCACCGCCAGAGCCAGCCTACACGAAGGAATGAAAGACGTCGCCGAGTGGATGGAGAACAGCCGCCTGAAATTGAACTCAGACAAGATGGAAGTCCTCATCCTGGGATCATCCCCCTCCGTCTGGGACGACTCCTGGTGGCCCCCTGCCCTGGGCACCACCCCCAAGCCAACGGACCACGCACGAAACCTGGGCTTCATCCTGGACTCCTCCCTCTCGATGACCAAACAAGTCAACGCCGTCTCGTCATCCTGTTTCAACACCCTGCTCCGAAAGATCTTTCGATGGATCCCCACTGAAACCAGGAAGACGGTCACCCAGGCACTCGTCACCAGCCGACTGGACTACGGGAACACCCTCTACGCGGGATCCACAGCCAAACTACAGAAAAGACTCCAGCGCATACAGAACGCCGCCGCACGACTCGTCCTGAACATCCCCCGCCACAACCACATCTCCGCCTACCTGAGAGACCTGCACTGGCTCCCCGTCAGCAAGAGGATCACGTTCAGACTCCTCACCCACGCACACAAGGCTCTCCACGACCTGGGCCCCAAGTACCTCAACAACCGCCTCACTATCTACACGCCCACCCGCCAGCTGCGATCGGCCAGCCTCACCCTCGCCACCGTTCCACGCATTCGCAGAGCCACCGCCGGAGGAAGATCCTTCTCCTACCTGGCAGCCAAGACATGGAACTCCCTCCCCATCCACCTACGGCTGTCCCAGGACCATCTCTCCTTCAGGAAGCAACTCAAGACCTGGCTTTTCGAGCAGTAACGGACCCCTCCCCCCCAGCGCCTTGAGACCCTAGCGGGTGAGTAGCGCGCTTTATAAATTGTTTGATTGATTGATTGATTGACCTGTATTCCTAGACACTGTGGTTGACCTGCAACAGCCCCCTATTTGCTACTGGTGAGCGCAGATAGGCTGTCTGTGGCAACAGTACTCTGCGGCCATTCGATATGGCGTTTGCCTCGTCACTCTCCCCATTGGCTTCACAGTGAGTGTTACTGTCAAGAGGTGAAAGGCATCCAATGTGCAGCACAGGGCACCCATCTCAATGCGCACAAGAACTCACGGAGAGTGCTAAGTGCAGAATGCACAGGATGCAATATTTATCTTATGCACAGCGCCGACTTTTCATTATGTATTGCATCACTGCATACCTTTGTAAACTGGTTACAGAGGCTTAGGTTTTTCTGGTTCCAGGCAGTACCCCCTGGGCCTATTCCTTACATTTGAAATTTACTTTTACTGCTGTAGTGTGAGAAGGCATTTCATGAAAAGGAATATAAAGTAGGGTTGCCAAAAGAAAAATGCCAGCCATGTGTTGTATAAAGACACCGAAATAGCTCGTCCTGACAATAAATAGGGTTATAAATAAAATGTATGTATTCATTTGTAATGTGACTTTTCTGTCTTTGTTCCTTTTAATTATCAGTCATGGATCATTCAGGCATCCCTAAAACGCAATTAAAAGTGTTTTCTATTTATATTTGCTGTTCGAAGTATGCACAGATAAGTGCTGAAAACACAGCTTTAGGTGACTGCTTATTTTTGTCACGTATAGGGCATCAAAAAGAGCTGGCAACCCTAATCATAAGACTGAAAGTTTGTTGTAGGATCAGCACATTATTTCCTACACCCTCGATTCCTATTAATGCCAGAATAACAACAGTTTAACTTATACCTGAAACTATACACCCCCATAAATAACATGCTGAGTTACTTCAAGTGTCCGGGAATGCACCCTGCATTCCGACAACTCACTACTCATTCTCGCCCTTCACTTTTATGCTCACCCTGCACTCACAGCAATCACAATGCACTCATACTGACCACCACGCACTCACACCATTCACCCACTCACCTTGCACTCAGTCATCACTCTGCACTCTCAATGCACTTGTGCTGTTCACACTGTACCTCACCCTACAGTTACAGGAGCACACTACTCACCCTGCTTTCATGCACAAAACAAAAGGGCATTGGTTGACTAAAGTGGTTTGATTTTTGTATGCTTCTGCCTGCTGTACTTGTTACTGTTTTGCTAGTCACTTTGAAATATTTGAGCCTTCAAAAAGGGAATTGTTAGTTTAAATTCAAAAAAGGAATTGTTAGTTTAAATTGGTTTGGTTATTGTATGGTGCTGTAGTTGTTGTTTACCAGATGCTTTGGAATATATGTGCCTTTATGCACACACCAAATGGGGAATTGTTTGACTAACCTGGCTTCATTTTTGCATACTGCTGGACTTGTTTTACCATGCACTTTGAAAGTATTTTCACCTTGATGCAAGAAGTAAATTGTATTATTTTACAAAACATGCTTAATTTTTGTGTATTGCTGGACTGGTGATTGCTTTATTATGCACTTTGAAAATATTTGCACTTTTTCTTTTGCTTTACCAACTACAGTGTGTAAAGATTGTCATTAAGCACTTGCTGATATGGTTTGTTTTTATTCTACCTGCAGTGTTATTTATGGTGTTGCTTTCACTTTTCTGTAATATGTGTGCCTTAAATCTTGTATTTAGCACTGTTTATACTAAAGAAATGATAAATTAAAACAGACAAACATCTGCATCAATGTTCTGAAGCATCCAAATAGTTTTCTTCCTCAGCCTTGTTTGCCTGCCTGTTTTGCAATGCTTACTAATAAAGACATGATGGTAGAAATTGAAATTGCTTCCTCAGTTCACGTTGTTATGATTATGCAAAACCCTTGATAGTTGCTAGTGTGTGGCATGCAGATAATTCACCAGTCTATTTCATTTGACTTTCGCAGAATACTGAGTACTTCTCATGTATATTGTCAGTCGAGTTTTTATGGAATTGCAGGTTTGGGTTTGTCTTTCAAAGTTTCAAGTTATTGTCCATTAATGTCAATTCTATTTCAGACCCTTCATAGTTGTTCTTTGTTCTTCAGCCATAGTGTTCCTGAGACCACAGGATCGCTCCTTGGCCTTGTTCTGATTGTTGCCTCAGTTAAATAATCTGCTTTTTGACAGTATTGTTACAAATGGCATAGCTTGTATGTTAAGAGTGTTTGCCACTTTCTCATTAGAACTTAGAGAAAGACAAAATAGAGGCATTTCTTTTAAATGTTGGAGTTTTCAAATCAAAATATACTAGATTTCTGGGTGGTAGGGCAACATGGTAGGTGGTGGGCTTGGCCGCCGGGGGGTGGGGAGGGCCTCCATGTGCTTGCAGGGGGGCCCCCTCAAGTTTTGTTACGCCACTGACACAGGTATGTGTGCCATGTCGACGCTTCACTTTTCCCTGCACCAAATCACGCAGCCTGCAATGGCAGTGTTTGTGTGTTAAGGTACAGGACCTCTAAGGGTGTCACAATATGTGCTGCAGCCTGTTGTGATTTATGTACTTCTCACTCATGGGTTTACCCGATGTTGTGAAGAAATGTATAGTTGTTCTCACGCATAAGTTTCCCCAATGTTGTGAAGAAATCTATAGATGAGTTTCCCTCTTGTTATCAATCAATCCTTTGGTCCTTCCCCTTTTTGCCCTCTGTGTACTTTTACCTATGGAACGTTCCAAGTCATTGTCCAAGATGTACAATGTTTTGACAGTTGGAGAATGCGCCAGTTTGAGGTTGTGTAATGTGGAGAATAAAGTCTCTCCCTCAAGAATGACGTCTTCCTTGTATTTATAACACTGGCAATGATTCTTCGAAACCAGCTGTGTAGGGGGCAGCAACGCAACCTCGCCCCTATGATCATATGACGATCCAGATTGGCAGCTCTTTGTAAAGTATCTCGATCCTTAACTGTCCCCATCGGAGGCCATTCCAAGCACTCCTGTGGAGCTCAAGCAGTATTTTCTGATTTGTTTTGATTCCTCTTGTGAAGTTGTTGTTTCTGTGAGACCGTGGGTGGGGTGAAGCGAGCCATCTATCACTCGGCACGACTGTGAGGCAGATCACGGAGCGTGTATTCATCTTTGATTGCACAGTAGCTGAAGCAGTATTGGCAGTGTGTCTATCGCTGAGTTGTTATCCTATGGAATATTACGGCGATGTTATGTTACCACCTGGTTGACTGTCCTTGGGAGCCGTTATTGGGGTGAAGAACGCCTAGCTGGATATTTACACGACTGTGGTGCATTTGTTTCTTCATTGCATTGTATAGAGGGTGTGTTGTATCTGCTCAAGGAAATCACTCGAACAACGTAAGTCGATTAAAAAGTAAATGTGTTTACTCACCGATTCGCCCTTCATTGTGGCAGAGCTGTGGTGTTTTCCTCACAGTTCCAGATTTCAAGTGCGGTGTCTACTGTAGAAGCCTTCCTGAGACACGCCTCTGAGGAGGGGCAAATTTCCAATTCTGTGGTGATCCTCCATTGACACGCCCTGTGGAGGAGCTATCCTTCAAGAAACATTAACACTCTGAATTCAAGGCTTCACAGTGACTCTTGCTGATAATTTCTCATACTGTGAAGTTCCTAATTCTTTGGAGGGGCCAACGTTCAACAAGTTTAACTGCTGTGCAACCAAGCATTGGTTGTGACATTTCCTTGCAAATGATTTTTATTTTTCTCTTTCCACAGCTGTCTAAGAAGGAGCTATCCTACAAGGGAAAAGGGAATTATATTTAACCCTTTAGTACCTTTGTCTCTGTTTTGACTAAGTGCTTCGCATTCAGCATTATTTCTAATTTTGGTGTTATTGTTCTGTTCTCCTCTGATCATGGCTATAGCTAATATGTAGCAGCCACCTTTCTTCTTGGTTGAGGAAGGAGAGCCTGCCTTACCATGGAAGGAATGGGAAAAATTGTTTCAGTCATACCTGATAGTTATTGGTGGCGCAACATTTTCACCATTCAAGGCAGAATGGTTTATGAAAATGTAGTATCTCCTTCTTCTGATAGTAATGGTGATGAGGATGGCCGGAGTGATGTGTATCTTATGACATTTCAGAAGCTTGAAGGGCTCTTCGGCAAAAGAGTTAACATAGTCCTAGAGAGGCATAAGTTCTTCTGCAGAGTACAAGGGAAGGATGGGAAAATCACTAGTTATGTAGCCTGCTTAAGAGGGTTGGCCAGTTTGTGTGATTTTGGTGAGTTGTGTGACTCTCTGATCAGGGAACAGTTAGTAAGGTGCACAAACAATCCGTGATTGCAAGAGAAACTACTCGCTCACAATGCAGACGTCAAGGAAGCAATTGGCCTAACTAAAAGCATAGAGCACACTGCTGAGTGTATTAGGGAAATGAGGAAAAGTAGCCTCTCGTGAAAAAGTC
The DNA here is from genome assembly GCF_964204655.1 of Triturus cristatus. NCBI lineage: Eukaryota > Metazoa > Chordata > Amphibia > Caudata > Salamandridae > Triturus > Triturus cristatus. The sequence goes on along the minus strand of NC_140588.1, from coordinate 981,467,829 downwards.
TTCTGGTATAGAAGAAAAAAGCAAGGAAACTGACTTAGTGAGAAAGGACACAGCCATTCATGTCAAGGATAGTGCAGAGGGTAGTAAGGAGAAGGAAAGGTTAAGGTGCGTCCGGTGTGGTAGCTACAGTCATTTGGCTAATAGCCCTTCTAAGTCAAAAGAGAGGTCACTACGCATGTACGTGTGGATTGGAAGAAGCGGATCACAAACCCTTACATAGGGTTGAAGAGATGGGTTCAAGTACCAACAAATTTGTGTTTCAAGTCATGCCCGTGGGTGTGGATTTGGGTAATGATTATCCCACTTGCAAGATTCTTTGGGATGGTTTAGGGGTGATGGTGTATGCAGACTCATGTTCACCTTTTATCATTATCAATGATGATACTTTTGAAGACAAGTTTAAAGCAAGTGGTCGTCTTCTAGTAGACATCAATCCGGGTGGGTACAACAAAGATCCTATACTCTTGTAAGGAATGCTTGACATGCATATTGATTTTAAAAACAGAACTACCCAAGGTGTGGTTTATGTGGTGGAGAAAGGTTCCGACTTACTGGGGTTGGAAACACCAAAGCGACTTAGGCATCAAACTAGACCCCAATGTGCTGGCAGTTGAACAAATGGGCCAGTGTAGAATTGCTGAGGAATTTCCGAGGTGTTTTCAGAAAAGTTGGCCTTATTAGAAATTTCCAACATAAAATAAGACTTAAATAGAATGCTGTACCTGTGGTGCATAAGGCCCGCCCCATTCCCAGCTTAACGAGAGAACCTTTGGAGAAAGAGTTGGACATCCTCATAAGTCAGGGTATCATTGAACCTATTGAAAGCTCACTCTGGTTGGCGCCCATTGTTGTTGCCCAAAAAACAGAGGGTAGAGGTACACGTTTATGTGTGGACCTTAGAGATCTGAACCACAACATTTGGGTTGACCGGTTCACCTTACCTAAAATCGGTGATATGATCTGTATGATTGGAGATGCTAGTTCAGTGTGATTGACCTGTCATCGGCTTATCACCAAATTGAACTCCACCCTGACTCTAAATCCCTGACTTCGTGCATGACCCCTTTTGGTGCTTCCCGGTTCTGCAGGATGCCATTCGAGTTGGCATCTACAGTAGCCGTATTCCAAAGGGTGATGCATCAATTACTGAAGGACACAGTCAATGTTATGTATTATCAAGATGATTTACTGATTTATGGTAATTCTGTATCCAACCACAATGTTACCCTGAGAAAGGTTTTACACATTCTGAAGGATGCTGGTCTGACTATTAAGTCAGATAAATGTGAATTTTGTGTAGAGTCTGTAAATTACTTGGGTCATCAAATTTCTAAGGATGGGATCAAGCCTAAGTTTGACCTGGTGGTGGCTGTTAAGAAGGCACCTCCTCCTTCATCTAAGGATGAACTAAAATCCTTCATGGGTCTGGTAGAGTATACGGTGAAATTTGTGAAGAACTTTGCTCGTTACACTGAACCCTTGAGGCACCTTCTAATAAATAGATGCGCGGTTTGAATGGGATGATGCTTGCAGTGAAGCTTTCGAAAATATCAAATGAGCCATAGCTGAGGCACCTACACTCTGGAATTTCGACACCTTTAGCAAAACTTTGCTGTATACCAATGCCAGCACCAAAGGACTGTGGGTAGCATTACCGCAAGCGGGGAAGGGCCATGAAAAAATGGTGGCCTTTGCATCTAGATCTCCTAAGGTTGCTGAGGCTATTTACTCTACTGTGGAGAGGGAGGCTTTAGCGTGTTATTGGGCCATCACGCATTTCAGATTCTTTTTGTGGGGTTTACCTTTCAAGTTAAAAATGCATCACAAACCTCTCACGTACATTTTTTCTACTAAAGGGAGAGAAGATTCCACCCCTCGTATCTCCAAGTGGTTCCTGGGTTTGGAGGGATACAATTTCAAGATTGACTTCATTCAAGGTGATAAAAATCTGGTTTCAGACTGTCTTTCACGGTTGCCACAACATGGTGATGGGGTGGTGGATGCGGCTGATGTAGATGACCCTGTTTTATTGATTACAGGTCCTGGTATTTCAAAGGAAGAGTGGTGTGAACGCACAAGCAAAGACGCCATTCTTCCAATATTGAGGAACAAAATAACTCATGGGTGGCCTCCCAAATCTAGTGGGTTACAGGAAGAGATTCGCGGTTACTGGGAGATAAGGCATGAACTGCACATTTACAATGAGATGGTTATGAGAGGTGTGAAAATTGTTCCGCCCAAAGAATTGTGGGAAAGAATTGTGGATTTGGCTCACGAGGGGCATTTGGGGTGCAGCATCACAAAAGCTAAGGTTCATGCTACCAACTGGTTTCCTGGCATGGACTACGTAGTTGAGGGAAGAGTGAAAGAGTGTATCACTTGCTCTTTGAGTGATAAAAGCAAACACATAAGAAAAGCGCCCCTGTCTCCGGTGTGTGTGCCTTCTAAACCATGGGATAAACTGGGGTTAGATTTTATGGGACCTATCAACTGTACCTTATGGTCCTTGTAGATTACTTCTCGCATTGGATTGTAGTTAAGTCATCAAGCACATTACCACAAAGGACATGATTGACTTTTTGTCTGATACCTTCATGTTAGAAGGAATCCCAGGGTCAATTGTGACTAACAATGGTGTCCAGTTCACCTCTAAAAGATTAAAGAATTCCTTAGGGATTTGTCCATTGTTAACCTTAAAACTGTGCTATATTGTCCTAAAGCTAACAGAACGGTTGAAAGAGTAAATCGTATGTTAAAGGAATGCATTCAGGCAGCTCAAGTTCCTGGGGCCCCTGTTGATGCCACTGTCAAAAAGTTATTATGGTTATATCACACTGCCCCAAACTCAGTTACTGATGTTCCACCATTCCAAATTGCTAAAGGGTAGACTTCTGGGAACTAAAATGTTTCCTAATTGGATGGGTGGCGGAGAACCTCAGAGGGTGGATTGTGATAGTGTGAGCGAGTGCATCAGGAGACACCAATCTGACTATAAAGACAGGTATGATATCGAACATGCAGTTAAGGAAGGCAAGTTACGGTGGGTGAGTGGGTAGTGGTGAGAATCCTGACAGTAGGTGCGGAGGGACTAGTACATTTTCAAAACCTCTCAGAATTATCAAAGTCCGTTCTAATGTGGTGACTCTTGAGGATGGAAGAGTGTGGAGCATGGTTAGTATTTCCAAATATATTGAATCCTGTGTTGAAGGACCATCACGAGAAGTGACCCCTTTGTCCACCGCGGATTCTCAAAAGGGATTCCTCACCAAGACTCGCAAACTCCTTGATGCTGTTTGGCACAAAGATTATGCATTACTGTAATTCTTCATACAAGGGAGATGTGTTGTGATTTATGCAATTCTCCCGCATAGGTTTACCCGACTTCGTAAAGAAAAATATAGTTGTTCTCAGGCATAAGTTTCCCTGATTTTGGGAAGAAATGTATAGATGAGTTTCCCTCCTGTTATCAATTAATCCTTTGGTCCTTCCCCTTTTTGTCCCCTGTGCTTGTTTACTTATGGAACATTCCAAGTCATTGTCCAAGCTGTCTGATGTTTTGAGGTTGTGTAATGTGGAGAATAGAGTCTCTCCCTCAAGAATTTTGTCTTCTTTGTATTTATAACACAGCCCTTAGAGGCCTTCCCTGGTTACAATGCCCTTGGTACCATGGTCCCTTTTACCAAGGACTTACATGTGGCCAGAGAGTTGCCAATTAGGGTTGCAAAGGTACGGTTTTAGAGAAAGAACATATACCATGGGTAGCCGGTTAGCAGGAACCCATGGCACACTTAGTAAAAGAGCCTCAACATCTGGCAAAACGGGGGGGGGGGGACCATTCAAAAAGGGGCACTTTCCTACACGACTCTAAAGAACAATTGCTCAAGATGTGCTCCTTTGTAATCAAATTGTGCAGTCCATCATACGTGTCTGCTGTATTGCTCTTCACCCAGCCTTCCAGTGCTTTCAAAGAGATGTCTATAAAATCTGCCCAAGTTTGCTGTAAAGCTTTGTGGATGTCACAGTACATCTTCCAGTACTCATCGGGTGTGAGACCAACCTTCTGCACTCGTGCATCTTTCATGTGTGTATGAGTCAGTTACCTCCTTCTCTAGAGACAGGAGTATATAATTCCACAGGATGGTAAAGTTTCCAACAATAATGCTTGTCTACTCAGTGCATTCTTAATGATCTCTCATAGAAAGTGAACCATTTGTCAATGTCACAAAGTTAAGCACTATGTTCTTTAGGAAGTGAAGGTTACGTGACCCCCCTGTAGACACCTCACCTTTGCTGCCACCATATTCATGTGACTGAACGTGTCCTACTCTAACTTTCTTCTCCTCCAGATCCAGCCGTTTCTCTTCTAGTGCCAGCCTTTTCTCCACTAGTGCGCAAGCTACTTGCTTCTTCTCCAGGCTCTAGGTGGTCAGTTGCAATCTTATCTCTCTCTCAGCCTTTGTGTTTACCAGCTTTAGCTCGCGAGCTTCCAGCTCCGATGGGATCAGGCTACAAAACAACATTTTGCTTCCTGCCCTGGGCAACACATGTGATACTTCTCCGGTGTAACATCTTCCCCCTGTACTGGTGTTTTCTCATCCTCCTCACTCTCTTCTGAGGTAATCTGAAGCTGTCAAACCTCCTCCAAAGCCTTGAGGGCTTAGTGGAAATACTACTACTTAAATTCTCTGGTTAACTTCAAGCCTCTTTGGTTGGCCATGCTTTTTGAAATATCACATACTGGACCTCTAGGACAGACAGATGTGCCTCCACGTTCCCACAAATGTTCAAGTGCAAAAATTGCAATCAGAAATTAATTTGGAAAATCAAAAAGGACCCAAGAAAGAGATTTTGCTAATTAAAAAATCAAAAATCTATTTTTGCTGTCAATTTAATTTAGTACTTTTTAATTGCAACTTTTATAACTGAGTGGTACTGCTAAACACAAGTTCTGAATCAAACTACTGAACACCAACAAAAGTGAATTATTAATTAGGGTGGATGGAAATCCACCTCAAGTAATAAACTCACTAAAGACTGGCTCGCTGACTTAACGTACTGTAAGGACACACTAAAAACGTACGAAGAGGAACTGCCTACCGGGTCGAAACCTCGAGATTACTGGCAGTACCTAACCCAATACCTATTGCAGTCTCAGTTGACATGAAATGTGTTTTGTTAATGGAGTGCTTTGTGGGGGGTGCGAAGGGCCTTCAATCATAAATGCACACCGGATGATGGATGTTGTTGCACTGTGACCACAATGTTCTGGTTGTATTCCTTGTAAAAACTAATAAAAAAAAAAAAAAGTAATAAACTCACTAACCTGTTAGGCCCAGTCAAAAGGTTCTGTAATTTATCCTGAGCTCAATCGCTGGGTGCCATGGCACAGACAGGCGTAACGTAATGAAGATATGTAAAGCATTTAACAGTTAAAAAGTCAAAAACACAACAAACTAAAAAGAGTAAGATTTAATAAACCAAATGACAGCATAATGGCAATAACCCATTAAGGAGAAACAGGGGTATGAATTTTCGAAGATTTAGGGGAAAAAGGAGCCAAGAAAAAGTAACATGCCAATGATAATTTAGGATCACGGTTGCCGGTACCTAGGCAAAATTTCATCCCAACCTCGATGGAGCATGGGTTGGATACACCAAGAGAGTTTGTCCCAGTCTAAGTTTTTACCTTAGGACTTAACCTTTGAAATAGAAGTCAAAGTCCTCAAGTGCAGCAAGAGTGCATGCTGTGTCTGACGATGAGTTTCACAAAGCCATATGCCTTCTCGCCGAGGGTCCGCTGAAATGAATTTGCTGCTATGGAGAAGCTCCAAGCAGGAAAATCCTGTTTCTTCAGCCCAGGGAAGTTGCGCCTTGGGGCATTAGCTTGGGCAGTTCTCAGTTGGCTAAAAGTCAGGATTTTTTTAAGTACTTTAGCTTTTTAGGGTTTGTAGGGGAAGTCCAGTTAGATACAGTCAAGGGAATCAAGACCTCAGCCACAGGAGTGCCCACACCAGGTCCAGGTGCAACTGGTCAGATAGGCTCTTGCAACTTGTGGTGTCCAGGTAGCCACACAGGATGTCAGTCATTTGACCCAGTCCTTCTTCTGTTCTTCCACAGGTCCACAAAGTGTTCTGAGGAATGCCTTGGGGTACCCCATTTATGGATGACATAGCTAGCAGGTGGGGATGACTACTGGCTCCTTCCTAACTAATGGGGTAAAAGTTCCCCGGGGCAACACTACCCACTTTTGCAGCAGTTCCAGTTTGAGCTACTGTAAACAACCCCAAATTGAACCTTACTCTCAAAATCCAAAATGGGAGAACCCTTTCTCCCTTCTGTAAAGCCTGTGCTCCCACCCAGAGGTTTGGCCAGGGAAATGAACAGTTCCATCTATTTGCTTTCTGGATAATCCGACAGAAGCTTTTATCATAGATTGCACTGTATTAAGAATTGTCTTGTAGAATATGCACCTTATGTACCCACTTCTGTCTCTTAATGTATTTTGATGTATGTTTGACTGTCCATCTCTATCGCCCCTTTCAAATAAACTATTTGAAAATGTACTTGTTTTTATATTTTTTAACTTGTGATTTGTCAAGGTTTTTATCCTTTGTATACTTTGATGGTTTTGTACAAACAAACCGAATAAAGTTATTTGACTGACTGAGCAGTTCCATCTCTCTGGTCACTCGGAACTGGTTCTGGGGCTGCTTCTCTCCCAGTGGGTATGGACTCAGTCTGGCTGGGGGAACAAAAGTTTACCTTCTCCAGGTCCTGCCTTAAACATTTACTTGTGAAAGGGCTGGCCCATTAGAAGTTAATGAAGGCCATTGTCACTGTTCTGAAAGCAGTTTTCTATCCTCATTAAAGTCAAGCACTGGCTGGCAGCTGCTAGAGAGCTAATGCAAATTAGGGTCCAGGAGCTCTAGGCAGGGAAATGGCAAATTTCTTGAAGTTATTTTTCCTAAATAAGCATTAAAATCCAACCATAGAATTAAATATTAAAAATAGAAGTTGAAACTTTTTTCTAGTTGGTCCCAAACCCGAGATAGCAGAATTAATAATATAATCTTGGGACAGACAAAGCCTTCCACAAGGAAAATAGCTTTTGGGGGCTTGTCACTGAAGGGCCATGTTCCATTTTTAAATAACGTACACCTTACCTTGTCAGCTTCAGGGTCTACGAGGATGTGTTTCCCCTGTCAATGGTTTTATTTTGGCATGTTTGGCGTCAGGTTCAAACTGCAGCAGTCAAGCTGCAATGCAAGGCCTAAAGCCATGTTTTCCTTTGTCACACTAGAGGATGACACAATGAGTGCTACAGTGCATGGGTGCTATTTAACTTTCTATGCTATGGGTGTATTTCTGCACCATATAAAATGGAATTATAGGAGAGTTAATTAAATATGCCAATCAGGGATTAGTCAAATTTTACACGTTTTAGGGGTCATAGTGGGCTATGTGCGGAGTCTAAACTCCAGTGATAAAAGTCTGCAAAAACTGGGGGTGACCGTGCAAAAGGGGCATTTTACTCACGTCTTACTACAATACACAACCTAAAGTACAGAAAATACAGAAACTCAAAGGATATTAGATGATAATGTGGATGGATAGATTTAGCAATGGACAATACACATTTTTATAATCCTTGGCACACATTTTGCATGAATAGTATGTAGCGTTAAAAAGACATAGTAAGGTGAGTGGGTCACAAAATGACATTTGGCTACTAGATAAAGTTACAGAATTGATCTTTTGCCTCCTATTTCAATCTTATATAGGTATGTTTTGAATAAATCTCTCTGTATGGGACAGGTCTCCCAAAAAAACTAAAAACAACAGGAGTAATCCCTTTGCCTAAAAAACTGCTTGCAAACTTGTGAACGTGTCTTAGAATCGAAAGGTCTGATGGTTGCCATTTGGGACAAGCAGCGATGGGACAACTGCAACTAGTAGGGGAAACTCTTTAGAGGTTGTATGAGGCCCAAACTAGTTTTAGACACACCAATCCAACATCTCCTGTTGCACCTTGAAATCTGAGTTATATGAACCTGCACTGTCTTGCTCTCAATGAATATGAATCTTTTTTCTTCTTTCATTTTAGTAATGTTACGTTATTTACCGCTGTGCCTGCTGTCACTGAAGAGAAAAGGTGATGCCCTTAGGTAGCTTCACTATGCAATCGGAGAGGATAGCAATTGTCCCGTCTATAGGCCAAATAAAAACTAGACCCAGCCTGATTACAGCTGTAAGGTTCATACTTTAGAGGTCAAAGGGTGAATGTAGCAAAGAACATCTACAAATTAAAATTTCTCCAGAAATGGCGTTCTTAAGGCTGTGCACCACACAGAAATTGTTTTGTATGGTGGATGCTTCCTTACTGTTATTGGACCAGTGAGTTCTGACTGCAATGTTGTTAACTAGACAGTTATGGTGTCAATTAGTAGGAGGAGTTGTGGCCCAGCGGCTGGAGCTGCCGACTTTGGAACCTGGGGACTCACATTCCAATCCTGGCCTCCCTACCTGACTGAACATTGTGTGATTCAGGGTAAATCACTGTTAGACCTAGCCCTTTTTACAGGTTTATCCCCAAACTCTTTTGCCTTTTGCCTCCTGTTTTTCTGGCCCTGTTATTTTTGGCGTTAGGACTCTGGGTACTTTACCACTGCTGATCAGTGCTAAAGTGCATATGCTTTCTGCGTACATTGTGATTATGATTGGTTATCCATAATTGGCATATTTGATTTACTGGTAAGTCCCTAGTAAAGTGCACAGCCTGTGCCAGGGCCTTTAAATCAAATGCTACTAGTGGGCCTGCAGCACTGATTGCGCCACCCACATGAGTAGCCCTGTAAATGTGCCTCAGATCTGCCACTGCAGTGTCTGTGTGTGCAGTTTTAAACTGCCACATCGAACTGGCAAGTGCACCCACTTGCCAGGCTCTAACCTTTCCTTTCCTTACATGTAAGGCACCCCTCAGGTAGGCCCAAGGGACCCCTAGGAGCAGGGTGCAGTTTATGTGAAAGCTAGGACGTAGTGTTTCACATGTCCTGGTAGTGAAATACTGTGCACTTCGCTTTCTCTATTGAAAGGCTGTCCGTCCCATAGGTTAACATAAGAGCTGCCTTGTAACGTCTTAAAAGTGTAACTTTCCATTAGGGCAAGAAAGAAAAATTGAGTTTTGGCTTCCCGAAATCAGAATTTAGTAACACACCTTTTACTAAAGGTAGTTTTAAAATTATGTGTTTGAAAAAGCCACTTTTAGAAAGTGGGCATTTTGTTACTTTACCATTCTGTGTACCTCTGTTGCAGGGATCCTGCTCATACACAGAACTATGCGCAGGAAAATGGGACCTCGGTGTATAGGGGCTAAGCCTTCCCACCACCTAAGTGCCCAAGAACCCAGGACCGACTAGCTATAGTGTCTCACTCGCTCTCCTACTCACAAACGGAGAAACAAATGATTAGACACCCCAGAACACAACACTCCTGGATCTCTCTGGAATCGCGGTAACAAGACACACCTTTTCGCTCACACTCTCGTACTTGTCCACAATAAGATTTGACAGAGACACGAAGATAGTTTTAAACATTTATTGTAACTAATGTTCTCTAAAATGCAGTGTACGTGCCACAACAAGCATAAAGATCCATAACACCAATATTGTTAGCATTGCGGTAAGGCCATATTTCATGAAGGGAGACGTCATTATACAAAGACTATAGAGAAAGGACTAAAGTGCCTATGCTTCCTCCCCTTGGTAAGAAGAATTATTATTATATAATAGAAGATCTCTGATCTTTGACAGCAGACCCCATAACTCAGGATATAGATTGTATTTCTACATCACAGGTGCGTGTTGCTCTTCTCCCTGGAAAGGTCCCTCTCCAAGTGTGTCTTACTTAAGCATACATCCCTATAATATCTAAGTACGAGTCTCCAGCAGAAACAGCTGCATAGGTATGTTTTGTCTAGGTGCTAGGGCCTGACCAGAACAGAATAACAAGGGGCTGTGTTTATTGACCTTGCTCACAATGTTCAGATTAAACTCCAGGAACAGGCAGAGAACGAGCATAGCAGAGCGTTCTCATGTGAAAGGCATAAACAGAGTCTTGAAAAAATAAATCCTTGTAGTAACGTGCGTAAAAGAAACATTATGGCTACCGGGCTTATGCTAACTCAAAGATGTCGACAGTGCCCCTAGCCAACACGTGACACCCTCCCCTTGGCCAGGATGGAGTGCATAGACTAACAGGTGGCAATGATGAGCATTGCCAAATCGCATTATGTTCCACCCAAATAGTGTCAATTGAAAAGGACAAATTTAAAAATGTACCCCCCCCCCAAAAAAAAGATATATATATGTATATGCAGTCTAGTCAGGAAAATCCAAAAGACTACGTGCACCGTGGGATGCAAGATTTTACAAAAAGGGCATCATTGTCATTTATAAAAAAGAGGGATGCCATCCAATTCAGCAGAGCGAATGAACATTCATGCTCTTCGTAATCTAGTGCATCCAGCAGCAGAATGATATTCGATGAAGCTCTCCTATAAGAGGCGCTTGGCAGCCTCACAGGTATCCCAATAAGCCAATACTCCAAGTGCAGCTGCACGCATTATACGGGCGTCACCAAAACATTCCTCGTCATGGGCCAGCAAGGAACCCACCAACAGATTATAATCTGGGTCAGTGCCTGATGTTGTGGAGAGGCAGATATCCAAGGCCCAATAGAAAGGGTATTGTCGGCAATGGAACACTGGTTGCACGCAAGTGAAGTAGGCAAAGTGAAAGGTAAGCCCATAGCTCACACTCAGTGTTGCCAGTGGCAAGCATTAAAAAGTTGCTGCGTCCGATCATGGTACAGTCGCCATGGGCCTGGTCTGTGCAGGACTACAGGATGGGCATCCATTGCATAACAGGATCAGAAGTACCAGCACTCCCCACGCCAGCAAGAGGATACATGGAAAATCTCCAAAGGCGCTGGAAAAAATAGAATGTATAAAGGTCGTTATTACTCCAAAAATCTTCTGAAACGATGAAACAAGGCAGGAACCCACACAAAAATGTGCAAGGCCTTCAGTATCAGATGCATTCAAAATCTGGTGAATCGGTTACCCAAAATGTAGTTAAAGATTCGTATTTAGCAGTGACTGAATCTCACTAGATGTTCTAGCCACTTGTAATTCGAAGGTCTCTCGAGCCAAAGTGAGAGCGGCCTCTTGTTGAAACAATAGCGCTTTGAGTCTGCTTAGTTTATTAAAGTCTGTGTTCAAAGTGAGAATGGAAGGCTACAGTAAGCTATCTACTATCCCATGCATGGACGGAAAAAGAACATTGCTGCAACAAGTAACTCTTTCGGAAACCCTTACTATATACGGAATGCCTGCCCGTAACCCGCAGCAGTTGTGGTTATTTAGGATAAGATAACTACCATTAGAAAGCAATGATTAATGAGTGTGGGAGTTATTGAGGAGACTAGTGTTCCTTTTAGAAAACAGGCTAAATTGGGCTCTGATACATTGAAAGCGCCGTGAAGTTGAACTTGCGTACAGACTAACACATGTCCCACTGTAGAATCACAGTCCTCCCATGTCAGGAAAACCTCTTTATCCTCACGTAGACAGTGAAAAGTAAACGGTAACCACCACATTTTGTGCAGGAAAGTACTACCCAGGGGTTCAAATCTACCGATAGGATAATGTTTCATACATGCAGTAAACTGAAAAAGAGAAATATGTAAATAAATAACCCAGTGTATCAACCACTCTGAAGAATCAGTCTCCGCTATCGAGAATGGTAGCTGTTGTAACTTCTCAATATGTAACAGCGTGTATGTCGAATCTTTCATGGATATAAGTTTTTGTTTATCTGCCAAATTAAAGGGCAAGAACAAGGCAGTTGTGTTTAAATAATCCGGAAGGCACTTTCCCATTTTTCAATGTATGCAAAGTCCAGCCAAATTGCATTGCAGAGCGAAATTGATTTTGACCATGATAGAAAACAGACACATCATTCTGCAGTGTCAATGACAGATGAAACAATATTGTCCAAAGTGTAACTACGAGAAGACAAAGTGTTAATGCTGTTGTCTACCACATCTAAAACCTTGCAGAAGTTTTCTTGATCCAATTGTCGCAATCTGAAAGCTGCCTCCAATTGGGACAGTTTCCAAAATTCATTATATGCTGCATATGAAAAACGTTTTGGACGAGGTGACCTTGGACCTAAATGGAAATCTGCCAGATCAATGTCTCCAGATAAACATGAGAGATGTTGTTTCACAGATGACAACGATTACTGACCCAACCATTGTTGACACAATTTACCCACAGAGTATGTAGTAACTTTATGTGTTTGCGGAAAGCGAGGGTCAGGTCTACTTAGCCTAAATCCCCCTGCAGAATTAAATTTTGTAGCAGTAGCTAAACCAAAACATGTAGTTTGTTGCACTGTGTAATTCAGGAATTCAGGAATATCAGCTGCTAATCTTTGGTATCCCATATTGATTTTAAATGAATAGTGTCTTTCCAATAATGATAACCTTTGAAGGATAAATCGGTAATGAAACTCAAAGAATATACCCATTTAGTATGGGTGAGCATGAATTTCGTGTGTGAATGTGCACTCAATTTATAATAATAGGATCTCGGGTCAGACAGATTATAACCTGAAAAATAGACAACCTTATTTTTCTGTGTTTGCGAACTAACCTGAAATGGAGCAGGACAATGTTCCCATTGTGTATAATTAATCTGATTTCGGACGGTGTTAGATTTATGTAAAAAATGATGACCATAATGTTGGAAACAGAATAAATCAGCATAATTGGCAGAATTCAAATACAAATCCACAGTCTCAAAAGCAAAGGAATATGTTAAATCTGAAAACAATGAATGTATGGCATTAACATCTCTGTCGTCGGAATGCATCCCAGGTGTGATGACGTCACCTAATGAGCCACGAAAGACATATGGCATTCGAATCATTTCCGTCGGGCCGTAGATTTCATATGGAACTCTATCCCAAACAATGCCATCTACTACTGGAACTGCTGAAATGTTAACGTGGAAGTGATCCCTTTTCATTATATGAGATGTCATGTGTGGGGCCAAAGCACCATCAACCAAATGTACATGAGAGTGTTCAGGCAAATAACGACCATTATTTAAAAGAAAAAAGACAGTCACAAGTCCAATCCACATGAAGAGAAATACCATTGTAAGTACCATCCAAATGTTGTCTGCGAAACCAGGAAAAGAAAATGAAAATATGACTGGGGGCTTCCTCCACAGTAGAATTTGATGAGGAAGACAAATAAGTTAAAGAAAAGTTGTCTCTTTCCATGTAATAACCAACAGTTCCTAGTCAATATAACGGTGGTCGGACAGCATGAAAAGATGATGGAGCGCACGTGCAGGAATGTCCACATAGGCGACGAGACATAATATTGAGGTGTAGTCGTTGGAGATGATGACAAAACAGGCAGCACATCAATTGATGTTTCCATTTCACGCTCCTGCTGTACAGTAGTTTCCGTCGAAGACATCACAGGAAGTGAAACATCTCTCCGCTGGACGGTTTTAGGCATACTATTCAGTATCGGCCAAATGGTGCAACTTGACATGTTCAATGGAAATGTATCGATTCTCCTTTTGTCCAGGCAGTGGAGTCAAAATCACAGTTCTAGTGCCCTTTAATCTAAGGACTGGGACTGGTGCACGGTAGGAAGGACCAAACTCTTTCTTGTTCTCTATTTTCTCCCGGACCAGATCTCCAACTTTAGGGAGCCACCCTGTGACTGGGATCATCGCCGCTGTGTCTTCGGACAAGTGCAACTCATCTTTAGCAAGAGTGTCTCGAGTCTTTTGTAGATGGTTATCTACGTCAAATGTTGCGGCTGCCGCCACAACGTCTAGACCATCAAGGTCTGGCACAAACATTTTGATGCCAAAGAGCATTTCGTATGGGGTCCGCCCACCCAGAGCTCTTCTTGTGAGATTTTTTAGTGCACTTTGAATCCCAATAAATGAGTTAGCCAACCCCTGCCAGTACCTAAGACTCTAACTGCCAAAAATTGCTATAAGTCACGGTTCATTCGCTCCACTACTGAATTGCCCTCAGGCATGTATGGAGACAAAAACTGCAATAGCACCCCAGACCTCATTGCATCTTTGTAAGCCCTGGAGGCGAACGCAGGACCTTGGTCAGAATGGAAGGTACCACAAGCAAATGTTCCAATAAAGACACACAAATCTCGAATGACATTTCAAGCGTCAGCACTATGTTGCGGCCAAACCCAAAGGAATCTAGTGCATGAAACCACTGCAACCAAAATATATATATAGGAAGTGTCAGATGTCAAAGGACCACAGTGATCAAAATAAATACATCTAAATGGTTGAATTGAAATGTATAGCTGCATGTGAGGTGGACGTGCAAATGTGGAAAGTTTAATCTGTTGACAAATGTGAAAAAAAGAACATATTAACGAATGTGTCTATACAGACCACGCCACCAATAACGCTGCTGCAAAAGAGACACTTTCGCTGAAACTCCAGCCTGAGCAGAAGCCATGCCTTCATGCGCGGCAATGATCAAAGGAAGCCTGCGGTCCCTGTCCACGGACGGAAAGGAAGCAAAGGGAACTTGTTCCTGTGATAAATTATAAGAATACTTAAAGGGAAACCTTGTGTGAACGATGTCCTATCCTTGGTCGAAGCTATAGCCGCAAGAATTTCATTATAAAATTTAGTTATGGACCTTGTAACTGCTGATACGGAACATGTGGAAACTGCAAATTTGGCTGCCTCATCAGCAAAAGAATTACCAACAGCATGTGCTCCCACACGCTGATGGCCAAAAGTATGTATAACATGTGTGAGTGGCAAGCTTTCCTTAAGAGCTGCCACTTGAACCCAAAGCGTCTTATGCTTGATTGTGCTCGCCTTTAGAGTCTCGATAATCATTCTGAGACCAGAATAGATTGTCATTAAAGGACTGTACACAATAGAATGAATTGCACACTATAAGAGTAGGTACATCTGAATCAGAAAATTCCAGAGCCTATACTAAAGTCCGCAGCTCAGCCAACTGAGTAGTGCAGTCACCAAGTGACTGTGTGTGGACTAAGGAAGACTTAAACTCACCGTCAACCATAGAACCTGCCCAGGGGGGCCGCTAGCGGGCGCACTGCAAGATGGCCGCTCTGTAGAGCTGCTCTGCCGGCTGAGACTACAATCCATCAATAATCCTCGGAATCCAGGCCCGCCTTCTATCTCAGCCCTCAGCTACAGCTCCTTGAACTGCTGGGGGATTCTTTGGCTGAATTCTACCAGCCACGACATCGCCATCGCCATTGAGGAGTGAGCTGCATATGAAACTCTGGGCCGGCGCTGACGGCGTGGCGGCTTGGACACGCTCAGACCGGGCACTGAGGTAGGCCGCGGCTGGCGCTGGGGTTGGGCTCGGAGTGCCGGGGCTGTGCTCGGCTCCCTGGGCCTGGCGTGCGGTGGGCCGTGTGACAGATCCTGAGGGACCGGTGGGCATCCAGCCAACTCAGTTATCGTTGTCTGGAGGGCCGCGCCACCTCCAGGCCTCTGTCCGCGTGGCCTCCCGGCGTCGGGTTTTGCTGGGGGCTGCATTGTCTCTCCCGGCTTCCCGGCCCACCGGTGCACGGCCGCGGGCCCGCTCTGAGTCGCACTAGTGCGGTGCTAGTTCCCCGTTGCCGCCCGCCATTCGCTCCTCACTTCAGCAACGTCCAGCCACGCACGCTCCTGCTTGGGGCCTCCTTGTTATCGTGAGGCCCTCCTAACACCGCCAGCCTTGAGCCCCCAGGCAGAGTGGGGTGAGGACGCCTCGTGAGTCTAGCTTCGCCGCCTGTCTCGCTGCAATCTGTGGGGCTGCCCCTGCGCTACACACCACTGTGCTTTCTGCCTGCTCCTGGTGACGACTGCATCTGCCTCCTCTGGCCTGTCCTGCCGGTGCTGCTCCTGACTGCATGCTGGGGCCTCCTTCTCCTTCCTCTTTTTTTGCCTTCCTGACGCCGGTGTGCACCATAGACATGAGCCTGTTGTGCCCTTGCTGCGTGGTATCCCCCAGTTCTGGACCTGGCGCCAACCTGCTGCCTTAGTCAGCTTGAACCCGCATTGGCCTTTGGTGGCGGTTACTTACTGGCACTATGTGGCGGCTCAATTGTGGACTGATTTATAGAGGCATCTTTTGGGGGTGCTACGCTCTGTACATGATGCATCTAACCTGGTCTCTCTGACCCTCTTCCAGCAGTTCTTGTTGGGGGCTCTACATCACTTTCATCAGTTGGTGCTGCGGTGTACCTAAGACATTGGGGAGGACTGGGCTCATCTACTACACCAGGGTATTGGGCGTGCTGGACTGTGTGTGCATCATGGGGAAGAGTCAACCATGCCTCACCTTTGAACCCCGGAAAACTGGCAGGTCAGCCCAGCATGCAGCCTCGGACTCGGAGGCGGACACACCTAACAATCACTTAACTAACATTGACAAAACCCTCCTTGCGGTGCAGACAAGCCTGCAGTCCATCGATGGCAAAATAGACCACCTCAATCTTCGCATGGATCACATCACAAGCTGGACAAACATGCACAGCACCTGGGGGAGGCCGAGACCCGCATCTTGGATGCTGAAGATGGGTTGCAGCAGGTTACGCAAAAAGCGGCCTCCATGGAGAAAGCCCTTGCCGTCATCCAGGCTCGTAATGAAGACTTGGAAGCTAGATCGCGTCGTAACAATGTGCGCATTATGGGCCTGCCGGAATCCACAAACACAGGCCACCTTGAGACCTACGTGGAGAGGCTTCTACAGGATATTTTTGGGTCGAAGCAGTTATCACAGGTCCTCATCGTAGAGCGCGCCCATCGTTCCTTGGCTGCAAGAACCCCCCCGGGCGCCCTGCCTCGACCTATAATCGCACGCCTTTTAAATTATAGAGATAGGGATGCGATTCTCCGCCTCGCCCGGGAGAAGGGCACCATCACACCCGAAGATAACACCCTTGCCTTTTACCCTGATTTCACGCTGGCGGTGCAGGAGGCCCACAGGGAGTACCTGCCTGCCAAAAAACTCCTCCTTGCTGCACATGTCCCGTAAGCTATGCTTTATCCTGCACGATTGCGAGTGGAAGACAACGGGAAATACAAATTCTTCACCTGCCCGAAATCGGCTTTGGATTTCGCTAAAACTGTATCCTGCCGCAACCGTTCCCCCAGACACGCGGATGGAGACGACGCTGCAGGCCATGACGACACGACTGATGGGCAGGGCGGACCTTAATCTTTCTGTGCTGCAGAGGTGCACTGCTCCTGGTCTCTCCTTTACTATCGTACTGTAACCCGCCTGGTGGAGCCTCTGGGATACCGCAGAATGTACTGGCTGGTGGCTTCAATAGCTCGATTGTTAATGTCCTTTTTTGCCTAATAACCGGTTCTGTCCTTTCAGTGACATACTGTTGTGAGAGCTCTCCTTGCATGTACACATATGACACATGACCACAGGGGCTAGGTCTGGAAGGACACGATGGCTCGGCCACCACCTACTTACAACTGGGAGGGAGTTTGTGCTGGGTGTTCCCCGTCATTGGTTGTTCCCTTGGTATTATACTGGGGGGTTCTTGTTGGGTGTTCGGGATGGCTTTACCTTGTTGGGGTGGCTGAAGTGGGTGGGGGGTGATGCGGGGGGCGGATTGGGGTTTGTTCATGTGGCTAGACAGTTACCTGCTGCACAAGCTATTACACTTGATTTCTGTTTTCATTTTGGGCCAATGGTAGATTTCCCACGCATTATAGTCTGTTTTCAATGTGCACAGTAACAGTATGACAATTCCTTGTCTAACGTGGAACGTACGGGGGCTTAATTCACCGAAAAAGATCCGGAAGGTGATGGCTCCCTTAGGACGCCATCACATTAGCATTGCCCTCCTGCAAGAAACACATCTCACACATAACACTGATCAGCTGGTTGGGGCTCGCTGGGCCGGCTTTCGGTTGGCCTCTTCCGATTCCTCTTATAGTCGGGGGTACTTACACTGATAAAAAAAGGGCTTTCTTTTGCGGCTCACCGCACCCATATAGACTCTGACGGTTGTTACGCTATGGTGCACAGCACACTGGCAGGTGAACTGGTTACTATTGTTAATTGCTACGGTCCAAATGTAGATGACCCTGGTCTCTATGAAAGTCTTCTTGCGGTTTTGCGAGATTGGCCGGACGCAGCAATTTTTTTGGGGGGGAGACCTGAATACACACCTGGATCCCAGCAAAGATAAGTCTAGTGGTAGGGAGGGTCATTCGCCGGGTGCGGCTCATGTGATTAATTCAGGGTTGGTGGACCTTGGTCTCCTAGGCGTATGGCGGCACACACATGTAGAATCACTTGAGGGCACGCATATCTCTACTGTGCATGGCAGTTGGTCTCGCCTTGATTACTGGCTGGTCAGCGAGGGCGTGGCGGGTTGGGTGACTGAGGTGGAGGGTCTGCCATGCACATTATCTAATCACTGCCCTGTGAAACTCAATCTTTGTATTCCCCTGGTGACTTCTCGACCCTTCATCTGGCGCTTTCGCTCCTAGTCATTGCTGGACCCTCTTTATTTGGAGACCATTCGTGAGGCTATTATACAATACTTTGCCAATAATAAGGGTTCCGTAGATAGTGCTGGAGTACTTTGGGAGGGTTTTAAGGTCACTATTCGAGGCACTTGCATCAGTACATCGACTGGTATATTGAAGGATCTACGATGCCATATAGCTAAGGTAGAGGCTACGGTGACCCGCCGTGAGCAAAATTACGAATGTACACTTAGTGAGACGGCTCTTGCGTCCTTCAAGGAAGCCATGCTTGAACATGCAAAATTGGCAGATGAGGAGATGCGATATATCTCTAAGCGACATGTGGCTCGTTCCTTTGGGGAGGGCGGAAGACCAGGTCACCACTTAGCCACAAAAATCATGCACCGCCTGAGCCAAGATGTAATTGCTAAGATCACTGACAAAGCAGGGTGCGATCACTATAGTGTCACAGACATTACGGAACATTTTAGACAGACATATGAGACACTGTACACATCTCAAGGCGCGAAGGACACGGCAGACCTTGATGCCTACTTGTTGCAGGTGGCCATAGCATGGTTGTCAGAGTGGCAAAGGGATTATTTGGGTCAACCCATCACGGTGGAGGATGTCCGTATGGTCATGGCCTCTCTCCCTAACAAAAAGGCCCCAGACGGCTTTCCCTCTGAATTTTACAAGGCCTGTGCCGAGGAGCTCACCCCATTTTTTCTGGAAATGTATGCGGAGGCCTACGAATCGTGTGTCCTTCCCCCATCTCTTCGTGAAGCATTAATTATTACCCTATTAAAAAATGACAAACCACCTATTTATTGTGACTCATACTCATACTCATACCGATGTCAAAATTTTAGCAAAAGTATTGGCCATTCACCTCCAATCGCTGATGCAGAATTTGGTCCTATCAGACCAATCTGGTTTCATACCCACGCGGTCTTCTTCCCACAATCTTCGCACCTTGTTTGCACTGTTCCACCCCCTCTCTCCTGAATTGCCTGCGGCAGCGGTCATGCTCGACGCTGCCAAGGCATTTGATTCAATCGAATGGAGTTATTTGTTCTTTATTCTCCCGCTAATAGACTTCTCTCCCTTTTTTGTTAATTGGGTAAAATTTTACTCATGTCCTACGGCGCGTGTCCGTGTGGGAGGCCATACCTCAGACTCGATTTCCATCACTCGAGGCACTCGACAGGGGTGCCCCCTCTCACCACTGATGTTCGCCCTCACTCTGGAACCTCTGGCCTGTCTAATTGGGCAATGTCACAAATATGCAGCTATCAGTTTACATCACCGGCCACTCCTCATTTTGCTTTACGCGGATGATATGCTGCTTTTTATTTGGAATCCCCGTGACTATTTGGTGCCTGTTTTGTGGGAATACATCCGGTTTGCTCGCTTCTCCTGATTATCCATAAACTGGTCTAAATCGATGGTGATGCCATTGACTGCATGTATGCTTCTGCATGAGCTAGAATTCCCCCTTGAGTAGGCGTCAGAGTCGGTTAAGTATCTGGGGGTCTAGATTCACCGGGATCCTGATAGAGTACTTTGGGAGAATTATGGCACTGCTATGACGTGGTTGGAACATCAAATTGACAGGTGGATTCGTCTCCCGCTCTCCCTTGCAGATCGCATCGCTCTTGTAAAGATGGTGGTGCTGTCGAAATTTTTATATCTTTTTAATAACGTACCTACACTTTTTTAAGACATTACGAACGTTGCTTCTTTGTCTAATCTGGGGGGGGAAGCAGGCTCGGGTGGGCTGGCACACGCTTATCCTTGACTGTAAACATGTGGGATTCAATGCGCCTGATTTTTATTTATATTATTTATGTGCACAGGCGCACTACGCACATTTCTGGTTTGCACCTCATGATTTCATTCCGCCTGTAGCGGTAGAGCATTGGGACGTACATCCCATACCACTG
This sequence comes from Triturus cristatus, assembly GCF_964204655.1. Lineage (NCBI taxonomy): Eukaryota > Metazoa > Chordata > Amphibia > Caudata > Salamandridae > Triturus > Triturus cristatus. Next base: position 981,447,297 of record NC_140588.1, on the reverse strand, counting down.
AGCTCCATTCTTACGCATAGCTGTCGACCTATGCCCCATGATACAATCAACACTGTCAATTCGACAGTCGCTGCCTGGCCGGCGCTGGGCCGATTGGCTGTGAAACTACCTTTATACTCCCCACTGCTTCCTATTGCTTATCACGCCGACATTTCAGTGACTCATAAAGAGGGGATCATGCACATCTTGGCTCAGGTGGGAATTGACAAAATGTAGGATCTGTTCCCTCATGGCACCTTTCTGACATCTGCCGATGTTGACTACATTCAGCATAAAACTCTGCTATTCACATTCTCGCTTCATAGACTGAGGAAGGCTTTGCAGGCTCATTTCCCGACGTTTCCTGCGGAACCTCCGACGTCATTAGTTCTGCACACTCTACTTACTAGCCCCACTCGACACAGGCTTGTTACTAAACTATACTGAGCTGCCAGAGCGGATAGGGTCCTCCCCGAAGATAGGAGCCTAAATAAATGGAATGAGAATCTAGACTCACAGCTCACCCGGGAGGAATGGGAACACTGCTGTGCTTTGACCGGCGCACCTACATCTAACGGAAACCTGCGCATTATACATTATAAATACCTTCACCAGACCTATCATACCCCTCACCGGCTTTTTAAATATGGGCTCAGGGACACCGATACTTGTCCTCGATGCGGTGCCTCAGGTGCGGACTTCTTGCACCTAGCTGGCCCAGCAGGCAAATGAGGAACTATTGGATGGAAGTGGTTGCAAGACTGTCCCAAATTGTCGGGGTTGCTTTGACTTGTTCGCCCCAAGTGTGCCTACTGGGACTGCTACCCTTTCTAAAAGGTGCTACGGGTAAACTACCTAGAGTAGCACTACTTATTGCTAAGAGGCGAGTGGCGATGGTGTGGTGGAGCTGCAAACGGAGTCCTACAGTTGCATTATGGCTCAAAGATCTGATATATAGTAGAGAGAATTTAGTGTTATACGTGGAGGAGTTACCGGTGTCCTCCCGTCCAATTGATATATGGGAATCTCTGTTGACTTATCTACGTTCAAGTGCTTTGCATAATGGCCCTGAAACTGCGGCTGAATAATTACTGTCATTGCCAATGATTGTGATCTGTGATGTTTACCACTGTACTGTTGAAGCTGGAATCTATCCTATATGTATACATTTTATGGCCACGTTTTTCTTCTGTTTGAAAGTGATGTTTTGTTTTCTTCTTTTACATCTCCTCCTATAATGGCATTATTCTTACGCTGCTGTTTCTGTGTATTGTATGATGCTTTATGAAAAATGATAAATAAAACTAAAATAATTTTAAAAAACATAGAACCTGCCACAATAGCACAGGCGGTCGAGTAAGCATGTATGGAACTAACGGCCGGCTGCGCAGATTCGTTGGTATAAACCATACACTTGTACTGGTCAAGAGGAAGTAAAAACTGTGGTATAGGATGAACTTGTTCATACTGTAAAAACTCCTGCGTCTGCAAGGACGGATCAAAGATAAACGTGACATCTGCCGATGTCAAAGAACTCGCTCACTGAATTCCAACGCAGGTGTAAGGCCTTACAATTTGGTACGCTAGCCTTTGTGACCGTCTCTAGAGTAGGCACCGGTGATACCATAAGAATGTGTTTCCCCTGAGCCAAAGATCGTTTTTTCAGGATCGCCATCTGTACTGCTGTAAGATTTTTCTCATTGGGGGATGAACGTATCGCTGCTGATGTGTACAAATGCGATTTGTAGGCAATATGGACTGTATCTCCCTCATTGAATGTCAGGTAATTGAAACCCACTGTACCAGGTACAATCCGTATGACTAAGTTAGTCGTGTTGTCACGACTTAACAAGAAGTTGGTCGCAAGGAGATCAGACTGCAATGACCAAAGAATTTCTGTATGTTCCGGAAGCCAGCTGGAAAACGAAAAAGTGTGTTGTATCAACGCGTAAAGCGGTTTGATACACTGGGCATAATCCTACAGAAATTCAAAAAACCCAGCAAAGATTTTAACTTCTTGAGAGTGGAAGGAGGCTGCAATTGAGCACATTTCTCCAGAAAGTGGGAGGCTAAGCCCCTCCCTTCATTGTTGAGTTTGGAACCCAAAAAGAGAATCGCCAAATAGGCGATGTTAGACTTAGCAAAATTGAATTTGTACCCTAAGTCTGCAAAGGACTAAATGATACGGTCAACACGCACCAGATGCGGAATTAATTTGTCATTAGTCAAATAAATGTCATCGACGTAAGAGAAAGCATCAGGATCTATGTCGTGTATATGAGATGCAACATGCGCAGCAAACTCACCAGGGCTTTTCTTATAGCCCATGGGCAACCGTGTAAATCTTTCTGATTGCCGACCGCTGTAAATGCAGTCCAGTCACGGCTCTCAAATTGTGACTATAAAATCCACTGGAAATATACAAAGTGGTTTTATTCTTTTTCGGACAATTTTATTTATTAACGCAGAGCTGTGGGTGTTCTGTACGGCAAACGTACGAACATGACTGTTCAAATTTCTGTAATCCGAAACTATGCGATATTAACCGTCTGGTGTCGATATCGGAACAAGAGGATTATTCATGGATGAAACACAGGGTTCAATTACACCCTGATATTTCAACTGGGCCAAAATGTCACTAACGGACGCTTTGGCCACTCTGTTGATCGGATATTGTGCCTGTGGCTGTGCCTGTGGCTGTGGCATGGATTGCCAAGGGATCTCATGTGTCGGTGAATCTCTATCCCAGCCCACTTGATTACGGTACACAGCCGGTGCAAGGGCTAAAGCTCATTCCGATGCATACGCCTGTTTAGCCTCATCAGAGACATAATGCGAAAAACTCTGAAGTATCACTTCCTCCCCTCGGCAAGAGGCCAAAACAAATGGAGGAGGCCAATCAGCCTCCGCCAACAAAATGTCATATGAAGATGTTAGGATGTCCCAAAAGATACCCTTAATCGTACCTTGTATATCACCTTCAATTTGGAGGACTATCTCATAAAGTCTATCAGGGGGTGCAATTTTGGTATCAGCTGCTTCTACAGTAATGAATGTGTCAGTTGCTCTCACCTCCAGACAAGGATGGAGTACCTTGCGCTGTCGAAGAGTGTCACAGCCCATCTGCAATCGAGGAGCAGGGTTCTCACCGTCTGAGGCATATTTCGCTGTTAAAGCTGCAACTTTTTTCTTCTGAAACTGCACGGTATGTCGGTTTGGCTTTTACGTCAAACTGGCGGTGGATCATGTCGTTGTTGCGTGGTCTTGCCTTGTCTATGATCCTGTCGCTCCCCTCCAGTGAACTGTTGATCCGACGAGTCCTGTAAGGAACGAGGAGAGCAAGGCTCAGGAACCTGAAACCTCTCTTGTGTCTTAATCTTAGAGCGGTCACGTAAATCATACCTACGCTCAGAAGCATCAGGTGTTGGTGAACCAGCACGCAAACCTTGCTTCTGCTGTTGCTGTTGTTGTTGTTATTTATTCTTGTTCCAATTCTTTTTAGGAAAGAATGGATGTCCCTCCTTTTCAGGAGGGGGTTTATTTTACGTTTAAGGGAAAGGTTTAATTCCCAAATTATTTCGCCCTTATGATTTAGACACTTTAACTATAATCTTAGGCAATTTGTGATGTTTATCCACGTCCGCTACTGCCCCAAGTCGCTGACTCTCCTGTAAACTAACTGCTTCTCCTTTGACGTTAGCCAGAATCAGATCAGAGACTATAGGGAATACTCCAACCAGTCTCATTCCCAACTCTAGGGCGGCCTCCGCCCATTGTTCATCCTGAACTTTCTTAAGAACCGTCAGAAGCACAGTCATGGCAAAGCATAGTGAATACACCACCGCAAACACCTTCCCCCAAGTGGTGCAGTCTGCTAAATTGGGAATAAGGCCTTTTGGTAAGCTCATCGTAAGTATCCTGTGTTTATCTGAGGGAGTAGTATTGGGAAATACAGCTTTGAGTTGCTCAAATTTCTCTGCTAACCAGAACGGTAAATAATCCCTATTTTGAGGCCACTTCCCCATCACTGAATTAATCATGATTGGGCTTATTACCAAGCCTCTGTGTCCTGGTTGCTGTGGAGGGGCTCCAGCCGGAGCCACTTGGACAGTGCGAGACATATATTATATCACACTTCTGTTTATATGGACCAAAGATTCATGCAATTGACGCAGCTCTGCATGTGTAACACCACGATAATTTGGGTGTGGTGTTAATTCCGCCAAAACGGGCCATGTGGCCCGTCGACCGATAAAGGGTCTAAACGGACCATTGTAACAGGGTGAGGTAGGGCGCCATTAAAACAGATGGTGTGCTCCCAAGCTGACAACGGAACTTCAAGTAACCGATAAGGTTGATAATCCCGGGGTACTGCGGCATGTTCATATTCATGAAAGAAATTATCATTCCCATCCACCACAGGAAACTTAACCCAAGAATAAAAAACCTTGAAGCGAAAAGCCGCGTTCGCCTCAACTACAAAGATAATTTCTGCTCCTGCAACCGGGACACTGGGTTGAATTAAATGAGCAGTTAGGGCTGCGCGATTATGAGCAGCAATAGCAATAACCATTATCTAAAGAGAAAGGAAAAAGGTAGCACAACACTGGGTGACAATAAAGAAAAGCAAAACCTTTTAAAATTCAAGCTTGAATAACCTATAATCTTTAAAACAGGAGGTAAATCCCCCGCACCACAGACGTCTCCGGTAGTTGGTGAGAGGGTATTATGAACAATCACAAGTGCTACTCTGTTTTTACCTTCTAAAACTCATACTGTGATAACTGTATGTTGGATCTTTGTCGTTTAGATCTTGTTTGGTTTAGATAAAGATACTTTATTTCTCTAAACTAGTGTGGTATCCATTTGTGGTGTTTTCACTGTGTTACTGTGCGTTATATACAAATGCTTTACACATTGACTCTGTAGTTTAGCTTGAATGCTCTGTGGCAAGCTACCAGAGGGTGAGCACAGGCAAACTTTGGTGAGTACTTGACTCATCCTGACTACAACAAACGGTCCCTACTTGGACAGGGTATATAACACGGCCAACTAGAGATCCCCATTTTTAACAATCACTTAATCTCCCAGTGCCTAAAGATTAAATGGAAATTATTTGTATTTGTGTAACCCCCACCAGTGACAGCCACTAGCAGGGGAAATCGGTGGTCCAGCATGGGGAACAAAATGCAGCAGGGAGGACAAAAATAAAAAATAAAAAAACGTACCTGCTGCCTGACCTCTGTCGCCTCTTCAGCTCTGACGATGCTCCCACAGGCTCCGAGACTCCTCTGTGCCAATCCAGATGCTACTCTCATGCTGGTATTACCCAGCATGAGAGAAGCATAGGGATTGGGCTGAGTGAGCTGGTTCCACGCTCCAGCAGGTACTGGGAGCCTGTGCTCCTGAGTCCTGACCTGCTGATATTTCCAAGCAGCAGCCTGGATATATCCAAGCGCGCATGTTGGCTTGGCCGTCCTGAGACTGCTGGCCAAACCCACATGCGCACTTACAGCGCCCTGTGCCCACCACTCATCTCGCTGCTGATGGTCCCGCCCTCAAGACTCGGCTGCAGCTCCTGAGTAAATAAAATGATAATAAAGCAATTTTATTAATTCGTTTATTTTACATGCTTCTGCTGGTTCCAGCAGCGGGCCGATGCTCCTCTGCTGTAACGGAAGAGCCGCCCCTGGCTCAGTTGTGCTCTTAAGGTATGGGTATTTACAATAGCTAGGAAGCAACGGAGCGCTGTATATTACTTTTGGGGTAAAGGTGGACAACCTACAAGATGGTGTGCATCACGAGGCGAATAAATTATTCGCCACGTGATGCACACCATCTTGTAGGTTGTCCACCTTTACCCCAAAAGTAATATACAGCGCTCCGTTGCTTCCTAACTATGCAAATACCCATACCTTAAGAGCATAACTCAAATCCGGGTTTTAGTAGTTGACCAACAGTTTGTGATCCTGTGCAATGCACTGTATCACCCCATCCACAGATCGGGCAATAAGCATGTCCAAGACCCAAATTTGGGGTAAAAGGCCGCTTTATTGGACAGGTAGGCAATACAATATCTATTCGCATACAGATCATAATGCAAACATATTCCAAACTAACACACCCCGCCTCTAAGCAATATCCCCGTACAACTATTACCCCACCTTGTTCGGCCTAATCCTCCTCCCCAAACCCCTAACTCCATCTCCTGCCTAACTCTTGCCTCCAACTTCTCTCCCTTGCTTCCCTCTGTCCGAAGCTATTCCTAATGCCCCCAACCCTTCCTGCCTGTCTTGATGTCCTCCAACTCTGTCACCTGTCCAAGCGACAAGCTCCCAGAGAAAAGTTATTAAGCAACAATTCACATGAGTAAAAAAACGTAATAACTTTTTTAAAAATGTTTTAAATCCAGGGTGGGAGGGCGGGCCAAAATTTGTTACCCTACCTCACCAGGCTCATGCGAAGCGCGCCACATGGAACGTTCGCAAAACGGACAAAACACCCACCAATCAGAATTGCCTATCTGTCCACGGGCCATACCATGTGCCCGAAGCTACCCTGGGGTGCACACTCTGCCAGTAGCACCCCCAGGAGCCCCAATTTCCTATATAAAAAGAAAAATGAGAAGCGATTTAAAACCGGCTCAGTACTTAGACATTAAAAACCCATACTAGGCATTCACAAACAGCAAGACGTGGTAAACTTAATTTATTTGGTTGTTTTGTTCCCACCTTGTTCTGAAAAGTGAATGCTCCTCGCGCTGGTGAGTCTGTCGCTCAGTCTCAGCTTCCGAGGATGACGTAATTTCACCCAGCCTGGGAAACTGACACCACCCATGAGCTGGCATGATGGGGCGGTACATGAGTAGGAAATCCTCCGCTTCCTTCACTTCACTGAATGACAACCGGAAATAAAAACACAAGGCTGAATCAAAACAATCCTTCCAGTAGTCGCGCAATATGAGAAACACCGAAAGAACCCTTATTGTGAGATAGAAGTAGGTACCTGCAACATGGCACGGTTTTATCTAGATGGTCTAAAAAGAAACACCTCCCTAATGTTCTTTAATCACACAGCCCCCTGCAGCAGCTCTGACATTTCATGGCATCCTGTTAGCTCTGTTACTGAAAGGGAAACCAGGAAACACGAGTTTCCTCAGATCTTAGCTTCGCCTTTTGAGCACTTCGGGGCATATGTACAAGGAAATGGCGCAGCACGGTTCTGAGTCAATCCCAAAACGCAGGCATTCGCTGTATTTACAAGAATGCAGCACAACCCTGAGTTTTCCCTTGTGCTAAAAATAGCTGCCTAGCGCTAAAACAGACACCCTTGTGCCATAGTGTAAGTGTGCCTGAGTTGCACAAAGACAATAATTAATGGCGTTACGCTCTTTCTAAATGTGCTGCGGAATGTACATTACTTGGGGTGAACAAGCAGTGCTTAATTTGATCTGGTTGTTTCCGGTGCTCCATCTGGTATTTAATCGTCAACACCAGTGCTTATAGACGAACTCGACCCAAAGGTATTGGAGGGCTTTTCATGAGCACCAGTTAAGGACACATTCATTTTTTGTAGGCACAGGGAGATTTCGTGATTTGGCAGAATGCAAAATGGCTTAAAGCCGGTTTGTAAGTATGGAACAGGGCATTGCGCCACCGGAATGTAGAAAAAAGTGACGTTATGGTGGCGCAATCCCCTTGTACATATGCTCCTTCGTGTCACCTTGACAAATCACCAGGTGTCTTTTTGGTCAAGTCCCAGGCATTGTGAGAGTTCAAGGCTCTTAGCATTAACAAAGAGCAGTCTGTATAGCGCTTCATACCACAGCTGTGCTATAAATGTCAGGGGTTAGTATTACCCAAGTGGACCTCGTCAAAATGTCAGTAATCTTCCTACTACTCGGAGGCCTAGTCTTTCTTGTCATAGTCTTATTAACCACCCCGGCTAGTCCTGTTAACCACCCCCTGGCCCGGGGGCGCTAGAGGGCGCCGGACTGCAATGGCCGCACATCCGTGAGGCTCCCGCCCGCCGGGCGAGATTCGTAATTCATCAGCCCATCCTGCACATTGGAAGCCAGAATTAGAGCAGCGCCGAGTGTTGGGCTGGGGCTGCGACGCACCTGTGGCGAGTCCTGGGCCATTCTGCCGGGTGTACCCGGAGCAACAGCCGCCGCAACTTTCAGCGGGAGCGACTGCGGAACCAGTGACGCGAGGCGGCCGGCGGAGGTGTGTACGCGAGGCCGCGGCTCACACGTGGGCGGAAGGCCGCGGGACGCTGCAACTACGGGAAGGGACGAAAAGTGACCGCGGTGCGAGTCGGCTGCCCTCCTGGGGTGCCGGTAAGGTGAAGGGGTGCTGGGGAGTCGCTGGGGTGGAGCCATCTGTGACCCCGGCATACCAGAACTGGTCGCATTGGAGCGGGGGGGGGTGCTGCATCTCCGGCCCGCTTATTGCCCTGAAACTTCGTGGAGGCTGGGATCCTAACTGCCGGGGGCCCCCCCCCCCTCCTACTCTCCCCCCACCGCCCCCGATCCCCAGCGGTGAACCGCTTGCTGCCTGGGCGGAACCGCGCCGGACCCGGAGTGAACCCAACTGAGGGTGTGGTGCTTTCTACACTGGCTGGGCCCCCCTGGGACTCGGTGGGACCCACGGAGACTGGCGCTGCTGGCCCGCTTCCTTGCCGCACCAAGAGGCTGATATGCTCGGCGGACTGTAACCCTGACCCAGGCTGCTCCCATCTGCTGCACCAGATTGTGCTGTCTCCCTTGAATCTTTGGGGCCTCTGCGGAGTGGGACTAGTGGACCTACGGCGGGACACAGGGCCCCCGCCTCGAGACGGAGCTCCACAGTTGATGCCGTGGACAGGGTGACCCCTACCCCTCTTGCCAATCCACCATACATACATCCGCCGTCGCCGAGCGGCACCAGGTGTGACCGTCGCGGCCTATTGATCTCCACGGCGTGGTCGTAGCGACCCCGGAGGGGGTCTCCCATACCGGCGCACCTACAGGGCACGTCAGACTTGCTAGCCTCTCACAATGGGGAAGTCAGATACTAAGCAGTCCCGGCTCCCCTTTGACACCCCAAAGAAAAAATCCCGTGCCCCGCCGCCGGGAGACGGCGACTCTGATGGTAGGGATATTGACGAAGTGGACTGGAAGGCGCTTCTCCTTAACATGCAAACAAGCCTGACCTCCATAGACTCCAAGATTGACGGCATGTCACGCCGCCTCGACTCAGTGGTGCATAGACTCGATCAACAAGAGGAGCGGGTCAAGGAGTCTGAACAGCGGATCTCAGGCCTGGAGGATGGGGCAACGGCCACTGAAGCCAAAGTATCGCAGATGGAGAGACTGCTTAAGGTGATCGCTGATAAGAATGAGGACTTAGAAGCGAGATCACGCCGCAATAATGTACGCCTTCTTGGGTTGGCGGAGTCCACCGCGGTGGGCAAAATGGAGCTCTTTATTGAAAAATTACTTGCTGACTTGTTTGGCACCGCTGCCTTCTCGACACAACTGGTGGTGGAGCGGGCGCATCGCACCTTGGGCCCTCGCCCGGTGCCGGGAGCCCCTCCACGGCCTGTACTTATCAGATTCCTGAACTATAGAGACCGCGATACCCTGCTCCGCCTCGCCCGGGAGAAGCAACCTGTCCGGTTCGAGAATACCACCCTCTCCTTCTTTCCAGATTTCACGCAATCGGTGCAGGAGGCTCGCCGTAAATTTGGCCCGGTTAAAAAACGACTTATGCAAAGCGAAATCCAATACTCCATGTTGTACCCGGCCCGGCTCAGGGTCTTTCATCAAGGCAAGCCCCACATTTTTCAGGACCCTTCTCAGGTGGAACTCTTCCTGAAGGACTGCAGGCGGGCCCGCGGTGCTGCTGAGTCCCAGTCGGGGGAGGCAGGCTCCCGCTCGCCCACTTCTGCTCTTGACTGATCGCATCTTCACAGCTCCTGCAATGGATCCTCGCAATGCTGACATTATGCTCTGCTCTCGCCTGGGGTTTAGGCCCGGGCGCTCGCTATGTCTGTTGCTTTTGGCTCTAGCCTGGACTTGGTAGGCTACAACCAGTTGAGCCTTAATTATCCCCTGGATTCCTGGATGTGCACTACATCTGTATCTTGCCTTGGCACCTACCTCCCCCTCCCGTGTTTTCCGCAGGCTGTTGTCGCTAGCGGACAGCGGGTGCAATATCGGGGGAGTTGGAGGCAGGTCCGGAGCCCTCGTGTCCCCCAATTGGGTATTCCCCAGAAGGATATGATTCGAAGTTGTGGGATTAAGTGGGGTGGGGGCGATGCCCGACGGGTTGGGGTTGTCGGAGTGGGAGGGCAGGGAGGATTTCAAGGGGTTGTTCTTGTTAAGTTTACAGTACATACTGATATGGTTACTTGGCATAGCGTTGATGCAACATCTGACATTTCAACGGCACAGTGGCACCAAAGAGGGAACGGCACAGTGAGTCTCATGACTTGTTCTTCACCCATCGGCAGATATGAGTCACGTGGTGAACCTTGACATCACTGGGGAGGGACTACTCTCCGTTATCACCTGGAATGTAAGAGGGTTGGGTGACCCTAGAAAGAGGAGACAAATTTTGGGAGCTCTTGACAGGTTGGGGGCCCAGGTCGCATTCTTGCAGGAGACACATATGGATCCCCGACGTGGGAGTTCCTTTGCCTCCCGTTGGGCGGCGCACTCTGCCTTCGCTTCCTATTCGTCCTATGCAAGGGGCACTGCAATCCTGATAAAAAGAAATGTCCCGTTTGTTCCCGTGGGTGACGCTGTAGACCGGGAGGGAAGGTATTGCATGGCTTGGGGCAGGATGGGAGTGGAAACTGTCACATTTGCCTGCTCATATGGTCCTAACTGTGACGACCCGAGCAGCTTCATTGCTCTCTGGAACAAGATCAGGGAAGTGGGCTCAACACATCTTATCTGGGGGGGAGATTTTAATGCTGTGCTTAATCCTGCTTTAGATAGATCCAACCCCTCTGCCCAACACTACACCACCACACACAAGTACCTACGAGACATTTGCGATGCTCAGGACATCGTAGATACCTGGCGCCACTTACACCCGACTCAGACGGAGGGCACACACTGGAATACCGCCCATGCCACATGGGCCAGACTGGATTACGTTTTAGTTTCCAGAGGATTGGCACCCTCACTGGTCACAGTCCAACACGTAGCACGCACTTTTTCGGACCACTCCCCGGTATTGGTTAAGCTCCGCTTACCGGACATAATGGGTAGGCCACCCGCCTGGAGACTCCAACCCAACATTTTACTAGATGAACTGTTCCGCTCTGAACTAGGTCAGGAGCTTGCCGACTTTCTTACTCACAACAAGGGCTCAGTGGAGCGAGTTGCTACTCTCTGGGAAGCGCTGAAGGTCACAGTGCGAGGCATCTGCATCTCAAAGAGCTCGGGAGTACTGAGAACTTTGCGTGCCTCATTGCGCACATTGGAAACTACACTACACACGCTCGAAACCCGACCGGACTTTGCCACCGACTCGGATACACAGGCACAATACAGAAAGGCCCTTTCGGACTACACCTCCACCGCCGAGAGGGAGGTCAAATTCCGGGGTAAATATTTTAGGGCGAGGGCTTACGGTGAGGGCGAGCGGCCCTGGAAATTTCTAGCGGGAATCGTTAGGCCCCCAAGAGGCTCAAATTTCGTTTTGGAACTGGAGGGAGGTGACGGGATGCCCCTGCGAGACTCGGACTCGCTTCTAGCTGCCTTCACTGCCCATTATTCTGCCCTTTACTCAACTACCAGGGTGGGTGCACTAGATATGGACGACTACTTGAGGGAGCTGACGCTGGGCTGGCTCTCAGATCGTCACCGGGAGTTCTTAGCTGAACCCATTGGTCTGGACGAAATCAGGGACGCTATCAGGCAGATGACACCCGGGAAAGCCCCTGGCCTGGACGGCCTGCCTATGGACTTCTACAAGGCATACGAGGATTTACTTGCGCCGGTGCTTCGGGAGGTTTATATGGAAGCTCATGAATCCGGAACACTTCCCCCCTCCATGCAGGAAGCCCTAATCACCTCGCTTCTAAAACCCGGGAAACCGCCTCAATACTGTGACTCCTACAGGCCACTCTCACTAATCAATTGTGATGCAAAAATCTTGGCCAAAGTACTGGCCAATCGCTTGCAGCTAATATTGGGGGGCCTGGTACTGGCAGACCAAGCGGGATTTGTCCCCGGCAAGGCCACCTCCCACAACCTCCGGACCCTCTTCTCTATAGTGGACAATGTGGACCCTAACTTGCCTCTGGCGGCTGTCCTACTGGACGCCACCAAGGCATTCGACTCCCTAGAGTGGGACTATCTCCAATGTATCCTGCATAACATGGGGATGCCGATAGGATTTACGCAATGGATCGGTATCCTTTACCGCAGACCAGTGGCTCGGGTGGGGGTGAATGGTCGGATTTCTGAGGCCTTTGCTGTATCCAGGGGAACTCGTCAGGGGTGCCCCCTTTCCCCATTATTGTTCGCCATAGCGATGGAACCGCTAGCTGCTCGTCTTCGACAACACCACCGGGAAAGGGCTCTGCGATGTCTTCAGAGGGAAGTGCTCATATCATTGTATGCGGACGACATCACGCTATACATCCGCGACCCTGCTGCTAATCTTAACCCTATCTTGAGGGAATTCATTCGGTTTGCTGGCCTGTCAGGTATACACATTAATTGGGGAAAATCCACTATCTTCCCGCTCACCGCGGCCGCCCAGCCTTTTCAGCTAGATTACCCTCTGAGATGGTGTGAGGACGAAGTCCGCTACCTGGGCATTCTACTCTCCCGTGATAGGACGGAACTGATGCGGATGAATTATGGTCGTACGTTTGACCATATCCAAACTTGCGTGACCAGATGGATCACGCTGCCCCTTTCTTTTGCAGGGCGGGCGTCTCTCATAAAAATGGTGATCCTTCCCAAGCTACTTTACCTCTTCTTAAATATCCCATATTTCCCGGGCAGGTCCTTCTTCCGCCTACTGCGCTCCGAGCTCATCCGATTGGTGTGGGGGGGGGAAGAGGCCGCGCCTGAGCTGGGACGTCTTGACTCGCCCATTCGCCCAGGGGGGCTTCGATTTACCGGAGCTCGAACTTTATTACTACAGCGCTCAGGCCCATTATGTTCACCATTGGATTCGCCCCACTCCCTTTATGCCACACATAGCGGTGGAACACTGGCTAGTGGATCCTATCCCACTGGAGGGTGCCATCTTTAGTGCGCCGGAGACTAGGGCTGCACACCACACCACAGTCTCCAGCTCGGCTCTAGCGTGGCGAAAGATAGCAAAAGAAGCCAGAATGACACTTCTGTATTCTCCTCTGCTGCCTCTGGCATATCATCCCCGGCTCCCCATTCTGCAGGAGCAAATATTTAAGAAATTTATGGCCAAACTCAACATCAAGACGTGGGGAGACCTGTACCATAACGGGTTATTTCGGTCTCAATCGCACATGCTGGCGGACCTCACACCCACTCCCATGGATACATTTCTTTACACCCGTCTGCGGGGAGGGGTGCGATCGCTGACCGAGGGATTCCCGGAAGAACCACCCACTCTAGACCCTCTACATCAGCTGCTTAAAGCTTCCACTCCGGCACACGCGGTCTCCAATCTATATCACTCTATACGTGCGGTGTCTGACCCGGGAACCTGCAGGGCCCGCACCAGGTGGGAGGCTGACTTAGGGATACCCATAGAGGACGAACTCTGGAGTTATTGTTGTCTCCAGACCGCACAGATCTCCTCCAGTAGTCGATTCAGGGTTATCCACTACAAGTTCCTGCATCGTCTTTATTGTACTCCAGTTCACATGTGTAGGGTGGGCCTCCGAGGGGATGATCTCTGTTGGCGATGCCGCGCACCAGAGGCAGATTTTTTGCACATGGCTTGGGGCTGCCGGGAAATAGCCGACTACTGGCAACAAATATATTCCGGGATTTCGGAAATGATAGGAGTCTCACTTACACCATCTCCGATGCAGGCACTCCTGGGGTACACGAAAACCATTAAGAAACCAGTTCGCCGGTTTGCCACCGTTGCTTTCCTCCTTGCGAAGAGGCTAATCGCCTGTAGATGGGGTAGGGGCAGGGCTCCTAAATACAAAGACTGGCTCGACAACATGGTGCATTGCCAAGATACACTGCTCTGCTATGCTGAGCTGCTACCCACAGCGTCCAGACCAGTGGATATTTGGAGTCCCCTTACGACATATTTATTATCACACCCGCTGACATAGCACACCCTCACTTACCCGATTGCCCGAATTCTAGGCCACTGATTCCACTGGATCATTCCATTTGGGAGGGGGGGGGGAGGGAACTCTGTTAGGTGAGGGAGGTCCTGGATCTCACTCTTGATCGGCGGGTCGGAGCACCCGCTACTGACTGTTGGTCCCTCCGAGAACTGGCATGCCCTCTTTGGGAGTACAGGAAGGCGATGAGGGTATAGTCATCCCAAATGTCACCACAGACCACGAATCAGGTGCCACTGTGACCAGGAGTTACTGTATTCCTCGGGGGTGGCTTGAGAGGTCACTACCCTCTACAGAGTCAACCTATGCACATATTGTAATGGTTTCTCAGGTTTAATAACACATACAAATCACATGACGTAAAGTATGTTGCGGTCCCACTGAGCATCGTACTGTGGCACTACTGTTTACTGTAACGCTGCCGGCCCCTGAAGGGGTTGTAGGCGGACAGCTGTGTACTAAACCATCATTCAGTTTATATATTACGCTGCCGGCCAGTTGCTGGTTGTAGGCACAGGGGCTGTGTACTGCTTATGTCCAACTTAATAAAGGTTTTTGAAAACTAAAAAAAAAAAAAAAAAAAAAAAAAAAACACCCCCTGGCCCGGTTGATGTGACCCCAGGACCATCAAGGTGCTTAGTATTTAATGGCATTTCCAGGGAGGCTCCCCCATCTGCGCCCCAAAGACGGGGGTGGTGCCTAGGATAGGGACCAGATTTAAATACTAGGTTTGATGTTTCTAGTTAGTGTCAGGATAGGTAAATCTTGTTTGGATAACGAAGCACACCTCAAGTTTTTAAGACTAGGACAAAGAAGACAGATGAAGAAATAATGCGCTTCGGTTCCTCCTCAAGGGTATGAAGCGCTACACAAATGCAAATACAGCGCCATCTAGCCAGCATTAGCGATAAACTGAATCGTTTCCTGTCAGTCACCCTGTCCAATGCATTTCAATGCAGACTGCAAGGGTCTGTATTTCAGTATTACAAGGGCTGTCAGAACGGGGACTGGTTCACAAACACCTGTACCAGGTACTCTTATAGATTCACTGCTAGATCTGGAGTTAATGTCTGACTCTTCAGACCCCTCAAAGAGGAACATTATTATGAGGATCCATGGTGCAGCCCTGGGATTTCCTTTCTCAACATATTGCATAATCAACGTTGTCTTCCTGATTTACTTTAAGTAAAACATTTGGAACAACACACATGAAAACTGTGATTTCAGCGCGGAAAGTCCAAGACTGTAACATGGTGTCCCTGATGATATGGAGTCATCTGGTGACATTGACAAACAATCACGTGAGTTGCCATGCCAGACATCCAGAAAACTCCAATCTGAACAAGCATTGGCATAGCCAATAGGTCTCGCCTTTGGGACCTTGTAAGTGTTTACCCATGCAACAGTTGGTGTTGTTGCACCAAGGATATTGTGCTGCATAACTAAATACTTATAAGGTCCCAAAGGCGAGACCTATTGGCTATGCCAATGCTTGTTTGTCATGTGGTGCAGGACCACGCTTCTTTCAGTCTAAATTCTAAATCTACTGTTAGAAGATGTCCTTGATTCAGAATGGCTTTGCCACAAAATAAAACCTTCAGTCAGAAAACCCTGCATCAGCAGATGTTCTTTACGGATATCTAAAATATGGAACTCAGCCCCTTCACGTATAAGCATATTTAGCAATTATCTATACGTCTGGAATGAAGTGAAAACCTAGGGGCTTATTACAAGCATCACTGTCACTATGTGAAAAAGTTACGTATTGGCGGCGCAAGGGGCTTGTAAAGAAGTCCCCTGGTTCTTCTACAATACATGATCCTTCAGATGTGGCTTATAAAATGGCGATGATATGTACATGCAACCATGAGCCTCTATCTCATTCGCTTTGCAATTCAGCTTCGTGTATAGGCACTTCTTCATATAAGCCAGTTTAGATAGGATGAAAGATTATCTCAACCTCGCGCCTTCGCACTGAACATTCTACACATCGGTTACAATATTCACCGACACTCTTCCAAACATGCGAATACAATGAGCAGCCACGTTTTCTGCCATCAATAAAGCGCCTTATGGCCTTATTCAGGGGTAAGAAGCGCTATACAAAAGCTAAGACACAATATAATGCAACACTTAGCACACTGTTTATACATTTAAAAAAACACCCATGTTTTGCCTTTCTCTTAAATCGTATGCACCCGCTTTTGAATTATAGTTATCCTGACAGGAAAAATAAGAAAAAGTAAACATAAAGGTGGAATTTTGAAGTTTGTAAAGTGTTTCCTATGTGCTACTTATAGTTTAGCTACAGAGATGAGAATGTAGCCCATTTCGCCAGGTTAGGACGTGCCCCGTTATTTAAAAAAGTGCCTTTGATCCATCTTTTGCCTGGTGACGTAATGATGAGCAGGGAAATCCAATCCTAGGCCCCGGAGTCCGCTGCCGGTGCCCGATAACTAAAGGGCGCAGAGCAGAGGGGGAAGAGGGTGGGGGTTTGGTGGACTGCAGAAAAAAGCAGATCTAATCTGGAAGCGCCGTCTGGGGCACGAGCTCTCGACACTGACACTTTCACATATGGACTCAGGGGAGGAAGAGGTCCAGGGCGGAGCGGAGACTTTAGAATTCTAAGACTGGGCAGCAAGAACGTGAATGCTACTTGTGACATTACAGCGACAGCCAGACCGTTAATACCTCACTGAAATCACGGAGCGTGTGGCATGGCGTTGATTCATGTTAATATCGCATTAAAATAACTTGTCAATAATATGCAACTATTTTATCTCGCTTTCGTAGCCTTTTGGAAAAAGTTTGTTTCATGACAGAATATCGAGGAGGAAAATGACTGAAACAAGCAGCCGCAAAAGTGAACGCGACCGCCATCTGTTTCCAATTAACGCGGCCACAAGACAGGCAAATGTAAACAAGAGCGGGCGCGATAATTGGAAACAGATGGTTCAGCTGCTCGCTCCCGCAAGGTAAACGCCATACATGCACGAGTGCTCATTGGAAACAGTGCAGTACATGCACGAGTTTCCCAAAAAGTCCTGAGGGATTCCAAGAGGTCACTCCTATGCAGCGCTTGCGCGCTGCCTAGGCGAAACCTAAAAATAGACTCATGTGGATTTTGCACTGGGTGGAAAATCTGCCTGGGTAAATGATGCGGAATGTGCACTTGCACGTGCCACCTTTGAATGTGTTTCCCCCCCACAAAGTATTTTTCCCTTGCATTCCTTGAAATATTGGGGTATTCCCTTTTCCAGCCTGGAAAGGTTCTCATGCCTACCTTTCAAATGAGTACATTTTGTAGAGGGGTGATTTGGGCCTCAGGGTAGCCTGCGTTACACAAAGGTCTACAGGGGCACAGTACAGAAATACACCACACAAGTTACTCTGGTAGTGCGGTCAGCCACAAGTGCTGGCTGCACGATTATTTATACCTTCTGGTTCGTGCCTGGCCCAGAAGGCTGAAAGTGGATACAATGTATGGAGGCGGCCGGGTGGCTCACTACATCCCTCCAAACCAATCCTAAAATAAAAATGATATAAAAAAAATAAATTAAAATAGCAAAATAATGATGCACAGCATCCAATGGTCTGCCTGTGTAGCCTAGTGTTCAACACACAAAGTCTTTCAGTCTTTGGCTTGGCCGTGGATTCTCTCTCAGTCTATAAGGGTGTCCACGGTGAGTTGTCTTTGTGTTCACCTCTCTTGAAGTGTTCAAAGTCTGGTGAATCCCTTCTTCTTCTCTGTCTCCCCCGGGTTCTCCATTAACCTCCTCTGCGCCCATCCTTGGTATCTCTTACTCAACCTCCTTACTCGGGGTGTCCGGAAGACTCCTTTACTCTACTTCATCCTGTCTCTCCTCCACCGGAGGTGTGATTTTCTTAAACCAAGACATGTTTTTCGACAGTCGCCTCTCTCCTCTTTGGACAGTGACATAGTGCCTTGCACATCTACCACTTCCCAGGGCTCTCTGTCGAATGGTGTTCTGAATTCACCCCAGATGTCTGTTTCTCACCACTACTCTATCTCTGGTGCAAAACTCCACTGTACGGGCTCTCCCTATTCTGGCTGGCTTAATCATTGTTTCTTTTCCTCTTCGCCTGGGCAGCCTCACCATCCAACTCTCGAGGAGCCCAGTTTTCGCTCACAGGTGCAATATCTCTCACGGCCCTCTTCATCATGAGTTCACTTGGCGAACATCCAGTTGTGCTATGGGGTGTTTGTCTATAAGCTCATAGGAACTGGTGGAACCATCCTTCCTGGTCTGCTTGTTCGTTGACCCCAATCCTCAGTGCTCTGTTGATCGTGCGCATACATCTTTCTACCTCTCCGTTGGCTTGAGGCCATTGGAGGGTCACTCTTCTGTGTCTGATGTTCCAGTGATGTAAATATTCACTGAAATCCTGGCCATGGAATGGTGGCCCATTGTCTGTTCGAATTTCCTCCAGTGTCCCCAGCAGAGCGAACGTTCGCTCCATCACAGACTTGGCATGTTCAAACGCCGTGGATCTCACAACCTCAACTACGGGAAACTTCGAATGACTGTCTATCATGACCAGGGTTAGCTGCTAGTCGGGGAAACTTCCGAAGTCCATACTTATGGAGGCCCACGGCTTGATACTGGGTGCTTCCATAATTACCGGGGGCACTGGCGACTTCCCTCCAGTAATAATGCATGTGTGGCAACACTTCACCAGCTCTTCGACCATCTGGTCTACCCCAGGGAACCATACTTTAGCTCTCAGATGCGCCTTGGTCTTCGCAAGGCCTTAATGACCTTGGTGAGCGGGTTCCACCATCCTCTTCCACAAACTGAATGGCATCACAATTTGCATTCCTCTCAGGACCAGCTACTCACCGCTTTCACTGATTTCATCTCAACACCACCAGATGCCTGTTCACGCTTCTTTTTCCTCCTCTGCCAAACTATGCACTCCATCCAAGAAATGTTTCCAACTGCGATCCCTCAGAGCATCTTTGATAGCCAGCAGACAGGCATCTTCTTTTGTGGCCTCCACAATTTCTTCCAGGGATAATGCTCTTGGGCAGGCTGACTCGGTGGTCAGTCTGATGAAACGCTCCGTTCCTCTGTCGACTTCTTGCTGACAACAAGGATCCACTGCCATGTGTTAATGACAACAGGCCGAAACACCACCTCGAAGTTGTAGTGCTGGAGCTGTACCACCCACCTTTCAATGCAAGGAGTTCCATTTCTCGCTGTGCCCCCGAACAGTGGCACTAAAGGCTTGTGGTCTGTGATCACCTTGAACTTGTGCCCACACAGGTAGATGTTGAAGTGCTGGCACTCCCTTCTAATGGCCAACGCCTCCCTTTTGATTTGAGCGTACATAGTCTCTACAGCTGTTAGTGCTTTGCTTCCGTATGCTATCTGCACCCATTCTTCATGTGCATCCTGCTGTAGGTGAACTGCCCCGAGACCAACCGGGCTGCATCCACTACGAGCTCCGTGTGGTTTCCCCACTTTAAGTAGGACACCGTCGCTCCTTGCAGTAATGCTCCTTTCACTTCCTGGAATGCCCTAGCAGCTTCACTCGTCCACTGCCACTTGGTGTCCTACTTCGTGAGAGCCCTCAGTGGTTCTGAGATTGTTGCTAAATAGGGTATGAAGCGGCCACAATAATTTGCCATGCTCAGGAATCTTCGCATCTCCGGCTGATTTTGTGGAACAGTGGCTGCATGGATGGCTTACACTTTTGTCGGGTCAACCTGTAGACCATTCTTGGAAAACATATATCCAAAGAATTCCACTTCATTAGTGTAGAATGCACACTTGTCCCAGTGCAGCATTAGACCCTGGTCCACGAGCCTTTGCAGAGTCGCCCATAGGCATACGTGGTGTTCCTCCAGTGTGTGATGTCAGCGACTATCTCATCTATGATCAGAGTAATGTGCCGTTCTGTCCTTATAGCCTTGTTAGGTAGTCGCATGTCTACACATAGTCGTATAACTCTTTGTTGTTTGGGAGCGATCACTAGTCGGAGATACCCACAGAGTGGGACCCGATACCTTCTCAATTACTCCGGCCTTCTCCAGTTTCTCCAGCTCTGACTCCACGAGTGGTCGCAAGTGAAATGGCACTCTTCAGTGAAGCAGAGCCACCAGCTTTACCGACTTGTCGATGTGTAGCTTGACCTTTACACCCTTCAGACATCCGAGCCCCTCGAAGAGTCCCGGAAACTCAGCCATAATCTCCTCTGCATGTGACAGATGGATTTGTATTGCGAACGTCTCCAGGCCTAAGTCTTCCACTGAGTGGCACCCCAGCAATGTTCCTGGCACATTGGTGGAGGTCGCTGTTTTTTATTTGCATGGCCTGTGTATGAAATAACAAAGACATCGTTCTCCTTATCATCCTCCATTAACCTCATTTACTGATACAGCTTGTCCACTTCCTCAGCGGCTTGGGCCACCCCTGCCATCGGCCTGGCTTGCCAGAATTTTCTTGCCTTTCCACTCGACGTAGATGCTCTCGCAGCACTCAAACACACTTTTGCGAAGTGTCCAACTTTGCCACACTTCAGACATGGATTCCCGTATCCTGGGCATCCCCATGGTGGGTGATTTTCTAACCCACAGTTGCCACAACCACGCCCTCCAGGGCGTGCGTTGGTGGCCCCTCTTCCTCTTCCTGCCCCTTTCCGAATAGTTTCCAATGTCTCTTCCTTGACTGAAAATGGGTGGGTTTGCAGGGGTCCCGTCACCCTCCAGGACAATGCCGATTCCATTTCTCCCACTCAGGCATCCGCCAGCTCATGAGATCTTCTCAATACCAGTATTTCATCCAGGGTGATACCTGGCTGATGCAATATCAGTTTTCTTAGTTCTGACGACTTGCAGCCCTGGGTCAGTTGAGCTATGATTTCTAGTTGTTTGTCAATCCCAGTGCAGGAGCTCGCCAACTTACATAGCCTTGTGAAAAACATATCGACTGACTCCTCCTTCTGTTTTGCCTGTCTCACCTTGAAGTGCTCATGATCGGGGTTTACTTATGGGTCAAAATACTGGTCTAGGGCTAGTACTGCTTTGTCACAGTCATTCACATCCCCGGTATCAGGCAAATCCTAGAACAGTTTGTATAATTCGTCGCTACCCATATGCAGCATCATGGACAGCTTGACTGCACCATTGATTTTGCGCGTCTCAAGAAAGTCGTTTTCCAGCCGTCCTACCCACCTCCACCATCTTGGCGCCGCTGTGGCTGGGCCCGCCAGTGGATTGAACGGGGGCAACACTGCCAGCATGGGGCGAGCACCCTGCTCCACTGTTCCGACATGTCGTTTGTTCCTTGCGCTGTCGTGAGCTTTACAGCCACCTCTTACTTGGCCACGCACACTCCCTCGTGCTGATGCAAGGTTTGTCTTTCATTACAGGAGTTGTCCCTCACTCACACGTTCCTGTCTGGTACTCTGAAGACCTTTTGTCTGCTCTTGTTACTTTACTTGTTCTCTCCCTTATCCTTCTGTGGCTAGACTTTCTGCCTCCTACTTATTATGCACTTTCCACTTTTTTCCTTTCCTCCTGAAGGTGCCTTTCCACTTTCCTCTCCACTATCTTTATTGTATCTTTGATAGCAGCCCTGTTTGCTGCTGCTCACACTCTGGGCTGCCTCCCGTGCCGTGCACACACTGCTTCAGCCCACTTCTCACCTGGGCCCAGGAACCATGTGGCAGACCACGCGTTGCCTCCAGCCACCTGCAGGGCCTACACACAGCGTTGCCCTCTGCCTCACACCTTCTGCTGCAGTCGCTGGGGCAGGAGAACACTCTACATGTTCCACCTCGCGCGTGCTAACCTTGGGCCACACGTGCACCCTCGCACGCTCCTTCATCGGGGTAGACTTTAGGCGGCTGCGTGGTCACAGCGGCCCCCTCTTCAGCCGCAATGCCTCACCTCCACAACTTCCTCACTTCGGCGGTCGCAGCACTGCAGTCCACTATCCTGCACCACGGTCTCCTGCGCAGTGACGTCTTCCTGCAGCAGATAGGCGCTACTGCCTCGTTGCGCCTCCAATTCTGGCAGCCGCGCTGCCCTGGTAATGCACGCGGTGTGCTCGCTCTGTCTCGTCACCATTGTAGAGGGGCGATATGTGGACTCACAGTAGCCTGATGGCTGAGGGGGCATGCGTTACATCAAGGTCTACAGGGGCACTGTACAGAAATACATCACACGAGTTACTCTGGTAGTGCGGTCAGCCACGAGCGCTGGCTGCACATTTATTTATACCTTCTGTGATTTCTATTTACTCTGCTATCCTTTCACCCACGTATCCATCCTCTACGATTTCCACTTCTTTGCCAACCTCTCATGAACCTATCTACAAATCCTTTTACTCACTCATCCTCCTTCCCCAGCCAGCCATCCTTTCAACCACTCATCCACACATCTTTTCACCCACTCATCCATCATCCTTTCGCCCACTCATCCATCCATCATTTCAAACATCTATCCTTTCATGCACCCATTCATCCTTTCACCCATTTATCCATCCTCCATCCTTTAACACTCCCATCCTTTCACCCACACATTCATCCTTTTACCCACTCATCCATCTATTCTTTCATCCACCCATACTTTCACCCACTCATCCATCCATCCATCCTTTCACCCGCTAATGCATTCACTCGTCCATCTTTCTCTTTCTTTTCTAGCATCTCACCTTGTTTCCTTTTTGTTAATTATGATCTCTTTATCTACCAAATTGCAGATAAGAGGCCCACAAAAAACCACGCACCCCTGTCGCTTCTAAAGTAGGTCCCTGTGCCAGCTCCCCCGCTGCCTCTGCTTCGCTTGTGCTCCCGCTGCTTTGTTCCACTTGACCCCTTGCTGTACTTGTTCTCTCTGCTTGTGCTTTCTCCCTCTGCTTCCATACCTGTTGTGGCTGTCTTGTTTTTAGGTCTCGCCTAGCTATTGCGTTTACGCAATCGCTATGCGGGACTCTAGTAAGAGGGGCATTTCAAAGTGCTCCCAAAAGTGGATTGCATGGCGAGCACGCGCACAATCACGTGCATCGTGCCGCCATGCAATCCGTTTGGGGAAGCGCTTCAGCCCACTGGCGCGTGCACGTGTAGCCACAGCCTCTGCATCATACTTCAAAGGGTCCGCTCCCCCGCCTGGAATGCGCTCCCCCGCCCCCGCCACAGCATGCCGAGAGATTGTTTCCTCATGGCGCCTCTCACAACTGTCCCTCCCCCACCACAGGGCTAGTCTCACGGACGCATTGCCGTCCATCGATTTCACTTTCTTTTTCCCGTGTTCTCTTTGCCTTACAGCACACAGCCCGCCCTCCCCCCTCCGTGTTTTCTTGCAGCTTTGCCCAGATCTGAGTCTCAAAATACCAAAATAATAAGTTTGCCCTGCACGCTTGCTGCGCTTACAAAGTTAACATATGCCGCGCTCATTCCCTTTTCATCCTTCTAAGGTCGATAACATTAGCTCCATTAATTCTGCGTCTAAGGATTTAAATAACCATATGTTTTCTTGAAACTTTAGACACTTCACACACACAGCCCCACTGCTCACACACACAGGCATCAAGGCAGCAACAGAATGCTCTGAGCCCCACCAGTGTTTGCCACACACACATGCCTCTCGCATCTCGTGTTTTTGTCCAGCTTTGGCCAGTGTTCTCTTTGCCTTTCAGCACTCAGCTACCCCGTAACCACCATTTAACTAAAATCCTGCCACACTCATTCCATTTTCATCCTTGCTTTCACTTTCATGCCCGTGTTCTCTTTGCCTTTCAGCACACAGCTTCTCCGTAGCCACCATTTAACGACCATCCTGCCACACTCATTCCATTTTCATCCTCGCTTTCACTTTCATGCCCGTGTTCTCTTTGCCTTTCAGCACACAGCTTCTCCGTAGCCACCATTTAACAACCATCCTGCCGTAAACACCATTTAACTACCATCCTTTTAGTTAAAATAAAAGAATTGCCTCTAAGGGTTTAAGGAACCATAGAAATACAAGGCAACGTAACATACACTCCGAATGCCACTCAGAGCCACATAATTACATGCCACATAACTACAATGCACTCAATACAACAGAAACTCCACAAACCAATCAGTGCCACATGGTTACACACCACATAATTACACAGCGCTCAATGCCACATACACTTCAAATACCACTCAGCGCCACATAATTACACACCACATAATTACACTACACTCAATGCCACATGCACTCCAAATAACACTCAGTGCCAATTAATTACAATGTAAACAATGCAAGATACACTCAAAATAACACTCAATGCCACATAATTACACGCCACTAAAATCAACATACACTCCACACAAAACCACTCAGTGCCACATAATTATATTCTACATAATTACACTCTATCTATCTATCTATCTATCTATCTATCTATCTATCTATCTATCTATCTATCTATCGGACTATTGCACTCTATCTATCTATCTATCGCATCACGACAGCATCACTTAGCACCACCACAGCATCACTCAAGGGCACCACTAAATCACTATGCGCTACCACAGCATCAATTAACGCCACAGCATCACTCGACACCACTACCACAGTATCAATCTGTACAACCATTCAACAACAACTGGCTCTAATATGTTCTCTCAATATTTAGGCTTTATTACAAATGGCATAAAAAAAATGATAATATTTAACTTCTGTTCTTGGAATTTAGGCGCAATTAAATACACTAAACATAATCTTCACAAGAGTTATTAACCAAAGTTTAAACGATTGCCATTATAATTTACATTAACTTTTATTTAAGTATTAATTATTTGCAAAAATTAAAAGCCATTGTTATTTGTAATATTAATACATCTAAGTCACGTAAATACAACACATATTGCATTACAAATGCTATAGGTGTCACATTTGCAACAGTTAAAACTATTGACATTGTACATGAGAAAGCTAGTAATTTCAATATTTTCAATACCAACACATAAATAAAAAATTAGTCAATGTACAATACAAAAAGCTCAAACTTTCCTAATGCGAGACCTATTGCATTGCAAATGCTTGTTGTTCACTGCATACCGTTCTGCTGTTTCTGCTGCCTCTGTTTTCTCCACAATATTGTAGCCTTGGTGTGTTGTTTCCAATCCATTCTGCTGTTATATTGCAGCCCGCTAATTTTTCCCGCCTTGCCGCCATTTTCTTCCCTCCCACCTCTTGCTAACCCCATCCAGTGGCAGCTCGCTGAGGGAGCGCGGCGGGGCAGGGGATGGGCAGGGTGGGGGGTAGTAAACTCCGGCATACAGCAGAACAGAGTTGAGAAAATCAATAAATAAATAAATAAAACAATTTACATTGTGGCGCTGCAACGCCAAGTTGGCGATTTACTTAACTCCGTTCTGCTGTATGCCGGAGTTTACTACCCCCCACCTTGGCTCTCCCCCGCCCCGCCCCGCAGCACTCCCTCGGCGAGCCACCACTGACCCCACCTGCTCCCCTCCTAGAACCTATTCAATAGAGGCAAGGGGCACAGCCGGCACACCCTAATCGCCAAAGGCAAGCCCTTCTCCGCCTGGACTGAGCCCAGCGCCAGGAACCTTGGATCTGCCGTCACCCTCAGCTACACAAGCACTGAGCATATAGCCTTGGACCCCCTGACCCCTCAACAACAACTGTTGCTGCACCTCAACATGCTCAAAAGCAGGACCTTTCTCATACTGCCACTGTCTCTCCTGCTGCAACACCAGAGCACCTGCACACACAGCCGCCACCACCATGCCAATCACGACTGCGCCTGGACAACTCCACTGCCTCCTGTTCAACTCCCGATCACTGCAAACACGCAGATCTGGGACACGATCACCTCCCTCACCCCTGACATTGTCTTCCTCACTGTGACCTGGCTCAACCCAGCATCAGCGCCCAACATCACCACAGCCACACCAAACAGCTACAAGATAGCACACTGGGACTGCATCAACAAACACAGAGGTGGAATCGCCATCATCGCCATCACCCACAATAAAAAACATCCACTGTGCCGCCGCTGCAGATGACACCACCCTTGTCATGAAACCCCTCAACTTCAAACTCAAAACAGACAGCAAAACCACCATCAGAGGCACCCTCACCTACATACCTCCAGGACCATGTCCTGGCTTCTGCGACACCATCCCTGAATTAATTGCACCACAAGACATCAACACCAAACACTACATCTTCCTCGGGTACCTCAATTTTCACCTCAATGACCATAACAATGCCAACATAGCCAACTTCTTCGAAATCATGAAAAGTATCGGCCTTACCCAACTAGTCACCAACCCCAGGCAAAATGCCTGGACACACACTCTACTCTATCTTTACAGATAGCAACAGAGTCAAGTACAGCCACGTCACCGAGCTCACCTGGACGGACAACTCAGTTGTACACTTCACCATCACAGGAGCCTCCAGCACCACCACCAAGCACCCCACACTGCAACTAGAACAAAGTATCCGAAAGTCAATGGACCAACGCCCTCAACACCTCCCACTCTGACACCACAACCAACCTTGAACAGGCTGTCAAGAACTTCACTGTCTGGATCACTGACTGCGCCAATAGCGCTGCCCGCATTAAACCCACCAAGCTCAAGAGATCCACCAAACATGCCATTTGGTACACCTTGGAACTGAGAACCACCAAACGCAACTGTAAGAAAGGAAATGGCGGACCAGCAAGGAGCACACAGACCACATCACCTTCAAGACATTGCTCAACCTCTACCACCAAGTCCTGAGAGAGATGAAAAAGAATGCCCTAGCGGACCGCATGAAAGTCAGTTCCAACCACAGCAAAGAACTCTTCAGGGTCATCAAGGAGTTCTCTAACCCCTCAGCAACCAAAAACATCATCACCCCTTCCCAAGAACTTTGCGACACCCTGACAGACTTCTACTGCAACTAGATCTCCACCATCTGCAAACACTTCAACCTGCCGTCTCCACATCCTCAGCCTCCTCGCTCCCACAGATGCTAACTGCAACCACCGGATCACCGCTTAGGACCAGCTTACCACACAGAGCACCACAGCCATCATGCAATCCGTCCACTCAGGAGCACCCATTGACCCCTGTCCCCCCTACAACCTTGGTAACAGTACTATAAGCAATGAGCTCATCGCCATCTTCAATACGTCCATCACCTTGGCCACCTTCCCGGAAGAACGGAAACATGCTGAAGTCAAACACTACCTCAAGAAACCGTTAGCTGACCCCAACGAGCTCAAGAACTCCTGCTCCCTTCCCCGCCAAAGTCCTTAAAAAGGCCATTAACTGTCAAATCACAGAATACCTGCACAACAACGATCTGCTGGACTCATCCCAATCCAGATAATGTACAAACCACAGCACAAAAACTGCCCTTATCGCAGCCACCAAAGATATAAGAACCCTCCCAGACCGAGGAGAAACAGCTGACCTGTTCCTCTTCGATCTCTCAGCAGACTCCAATACCGTGTCCCATCGCACCCTGGTCGAAAAGCTTAATCAGAACGGAATCCAAGAGGATGCCCTCAAATGGATCGTATTCTTCCTCACTGGAAGAACCCAGAGAATCCGCCTACACCTTTCACCTCAGAGCCCAAGAACATCTTCTGCAGCTCCCTCAAGGCTCCTATCTCAGCCCAACTCTGCTCAACGTCTACATGACCCCGCCTAGCCAACATCGTCAGAACTCATGGATTGAACATTATATCCTACACAGATGACACCCAGCTCATCCTCCGTTTATCTGAAGGCCCATCCACCACGAGGGCCAACTTCCGCTTGTGCATGGCCTCCGTTGCCGACTGGATGCAAAACAAATGCCTCAAACTCAACACAGACAAGACTTAAGTACTGATCTTCTGAAACCACACTTCCAGGTGGAACGAATCCTAGTGACCTGCTGAACTAGGACCCTCACCCACTCCTACAGACCATGCCCGGAACCTCAGCATTATCCTGGACAGCAAACTCACCATGAACAGCCAAATCAATGCAATCTCCTCTGCCTGCTTCCACGCTCTTCGCCTGCTCTGAAAGATCTTCAAATGGATCCCAGTCAGAACCAGATATACCGTCACTCAAGCCCTCGTCACTAGCCGCTTGGACTACGGCAATGCACTCTACGCAGGAATTACCACTCACCTCTTGAAGAGACTGCAGACCATACAGAGCTCAGCATCCACACTCCTCTTTGACTTTCCCAAATGGACCCACATCACCCCACACCTCAAGAAACTCCACTGACTTCCCGTCCACAAGAGATCTCAATTCAAGATGCTGACCCACGCCTACAAAGTCCTGCACAGTCAAGGACCATCATACATCAACCACCGTCTGAGCTTCCATAACCCTACAGACACTTGCGCTCCACTTCCCTCTACCTCGCTCAAGCAACAGGGAGGACGCTCCTTCTCCTACCTCATGGCAAAGTCTTGGAACAGCCTCCCCCTCCACTTCCGGACCTCATCCTCACTTCAGGAATCCTGGAAGGGACTCAAGACCTGGCTATTCAACCAACACCACCCGAGCAGCATGGCTCTCAGTGCCTGGATACCCTTGTGAGTGATTAACAGCACTTTAGAAATGCTATTTGATTTAAAGTAGGGAGGTCACTACTCCCCTGCCCTCAAGTCAAGCAAAAAATCAGTTTGTGACACCATTAGAGACACAAAATCTTCATGTGAAATTGAAGCAGCAGCTTTGGGAAAAGCAGTGCTTATTTCTTTTTTTTTAGTTCATTTATGTGTTGTTTTATATAGAGCATGTAGTGGCGGCTGCTCGCAGTGCCAAGTGGCGAGGCAGCGCAGGGAAACAAGCCCGCACAATATAATTACAAAAATATAAAATAGTACTTACCTGCCGCTGAGGCTGCAGCCTTGCTGCTCTCCTGAACCTCGACTCCTGGCAGTCTACGGGCTAGTGCACACTGGAAAGGCTCCCAGATGCCAATCCAGATGCTCCACTCATGCTGGGAATACCATTACCCAGCATGAGAGAGAAGTACTGAGATTGGTATGAGCGGCGTAGTTTGGCGCTCAGACAGGGCGTGGGAGCCTGTGTCTGTTCTTCACTCGGCTGTGCAACACAGCTCGAGTTGGAGAAATGCTAAGTGCGCATGTCGGTTAGGTTGTCTTAAGACAGCCGTCCAATCCAACATGCGTAGTTACAGTTACAGTACTCTTCCCTGAAGCTGAAGACGGCCCCATCCCCACTCTAAGACTCAACTGGCTTTGGCTCAGTGAAAAATAGAATGATAATACAAAATGTAATTATAATTTTATTTTTCACGTTTGCCTCTGCTGGTTATCAGCAGTGGGGAGATGCCTCTCCGCCACAACCGAGGAGCTGCTCCTGAGAGCATGCTTCCTCCAGCAGGGTTTCAGAGGGCTGTACAAATGACAGGTGCTTAAACCGAGGCATGAGCCAACCATATGTTGACAGGGACATAGCAGTATTCTGGATTTATCTAGATTTTAAGTACACGAGTAAGTAGGGCAGGTAATGGAGCATTCAGTGGGATACAGTGAGTAAATACACTTACTGGAGGGCATAGAAGAGAAAAAAAATGAATTAACAGTTCGAAGAATGTCTAGAGTCAGCAGGGACTAACTTTAGCAGATGTCGACAGCAACATGCGGGCGCTAGCAGTACACGAGAGAGGCCAAAAATATAGATGTGGAGCAGGATGCAGCTGGGATTGCCAAAAATTATACGTAGTTTGACGATAATTGGAGTGCAGGGGGGGGGGATTGTTAATTAGAGTACAAGTAACAAAATCACATGCATAGTATATACATAAATAGGGTGGCTTCACCTGTCAGCGCTGCTTTAGATGGAAATATAGAAGAGGTGGAACTCACTGTCTAGAGTACCTGTTTACTCCTGAAAGTTGCTGGTGCTCTCTCGTTTAATATATTTTAACAGTGCTGAAAAGTGCGGGTACTCTCCCTTTTAAATGAAAGAAGTGCAGGTACTCAGTGCCGTAGAGCACCGGGCCATTTAAAGAACTCAACAAGGAGGAAGGTCAGTCAGTGAATCTCGGGGAGGGGAGCGAAAATTCAAATTTCCCAACTGAAAATGCAGTGGGCTGCAGGTTGGCGGGGTGAGATGACCAGGGTTTGGGGTGGTATGTTTCCATGAGGAACAGACTCGGTACTGATTTACATTAGGTGGTCCTCTTTCTAGAGTGGCACAGATGTTACTCCCAGCAATTGCCAGTGGCTGGACTATTTGTGCATATTCATCCCATCACCTTTTGGGTGTTTGGTTGCAATCAGTATGCCTGGAAACCGGAGACCTTTGCAGTTTCCTTGCTTACTACTCCCAATGTTTGTGAATTACAAAAAGTAGTACATTTGCATCTATTTATGGAGTATTTCTGGTGGTGGAGATTTACTATTTGTTTGGTAAACCAGTCACTATATATATTAAATTTGCGCTCCACAAAATAAACAAGTTAAAAGCTCTTAGTGAAATGAGAATGAGGCAAAAACGGACACAGACATAGCAGACCTGACTCTGAGCCCCCAGATCCAAATACCAAGCCAAGAATGCATTTGGGGCATGTCACACCCCAAACAACTCCCCCACCACCCTCCCCCCGCACTCAAAAGCTACACCCCTGCTTGTGCCACCTGAGCCTTTTAGTTCTACTTGAAAACTCAAGACTACAGTCACGTAGAACAAAATGGCTGGAGTCTTGGCGTCCCTGCCCTAGAATCATTTACTTTAAATGTTTTTCACTGTACGCACTCATTTTCATCTCTGCTACGAGAAGCCTGAAAGAACTGTCAAATTTGTGCATATAGACCGGTTTCATGTTTCCAGTACTTTCCTTTTACAAACTATTTTATCAAATGACTGAACGGCCCCATGTTCTAAGCCCAGGTTTCAACAGAGGTGGGCTTGCCAGCAAACTGATAGGGCGAGCCGAAACAGTGCCAAGCCAAAGTTCTGGCTCGGCTCTAAGAGTCCGTGCAGGAGCCAAGCCTTGAAAACTTTGGCACATATCTCATGCAACAAACATGAAGTCAAAATATGATACAGTCTCTTCAAAATTTAAATAAATGTATTTCTTTAACATGAGGACGGGTTTCACTTTAGTACATGAGTTTATATCACTGCACAGAGAGGCTTTTATTAAAAGAGATAAAAAAAGCCGATCATCCTCGCCTATGTCAGATCTTTTGACTTTGTTGGGGTGTAGTGAAGTGGCACTGCGTGGTGTGGAGTGGCACTGTGAGGCATGGAGTGGCATTGTGTGGTATGAAGTGGCATTGTGTGGAGTGGAATTACACTGTGTGAAGTGGAGTGGCATTGTGGGGAGTGGAGTGGAGTTGAACTGTGAGCATGGAGTGACGTGGTGTGGAGTGGAGTGGTATTGTGTGGAGTGGAGTAAAGGTGACTGTGTGGTGTGGAGTGGCAATGTGTGGCGGGGAATTGCACTGTGAGGCACAAAGTGGCATTGTGTGGTTTGTGTGAAGTGGCATTGTGTGGAGTGGAGTTACATTGTGTGATGTGGGGTGGAGTGGTATTATGTGGAGTAGAGTGACTGTGTGGTGTGGAGTTGCAATGTGTGGCGGGGAGTGGAGTGGCACTGTGAAGCATAGAGTGACATTGTGTGGTTAGTGTGAAGTGGCATTGTGTGGAGTGGAGTGGATTGGCATTGTGTTGCGAGGAGTGGCATTGTGTGGAGTGGCATGGAGTGGAGTGGCATTGAGTGGAGTGGAGTGACACTGTGTGATGTGGAGTTGAGTGGCACTGAATCGAGTAGCATTGTGTGACATTAAGTGGCGTGGCACTGTGTGCAATGGAGTGGCACTGTGTGTTATGGAGTGGCATTTTGTGGAGTGCAGTAGAATGACATTGTGTGGAGTGAAGTGGAATGGAGTGCATTATGTGGCATGGAGAGGGGTGGGGTGGCATTGTGTGTCATGTAGTGGAGTGGAGTGACATTGAGTTGAGTAGAGTGGAGTGGAATGTGCAAAGTGCTTCAACACCTCATCAGGGGTTGTAAGCACTATATAAACACAACAACTGAGTAGAGTGGAGTTAAGTTGAGCAGAGTCAAGTCACACTGAGCAGAGCGGCACTGTGTAGCGTGAAGTACAGTGGACTTGTATTGTGTAGAGTGTGGTAAAGCAGAGTGGGGTGGTATTGAGTTGCATGAAATCTAATGGCATTGTGTAGCATGGAGTTGCATTGAGTGGCATGGAGTGGCATTGAATGGAGTGGAGTGGTATTGAGTGGAGTGGTATTGTGTGGCATGGGGAAGAGTGGACTAGAATTGTGTGGAGTAGAATTGCATTGTGTAGCATGGAGTGTCATTGTGTGGAGTGGAGTGGCACTGTGTGGAGTGGAATAGTGTGGCATAGAGTGGAGTGACATTATGTGGAGTAGAGTGGCACTTTGTGGCATGGAGTTACATTGTGTGGAGCAGCACTGAGTGAAGTGGCATTGTACGGTGTGGAGTGGCATTGTATGGAGTGGCATAGAATTTTGTGGGGTGGAGTGGGATTGTGTGGTACTGAGTGGGGTGCATGGAGTGGCATTGTGGGGGAGAGTGGAGTGGCACTGTTTGGTATGGAGTAGAAATGTGTGGTGTGAAATTGTGTAGAGTGGAGTAGAAGTGTGTGGCATGGAGTGCAATTGTGTGATGTGAAGTGGAATGGAGCGGGGTGGAGTGGCATTGTGTGGCATGGGGTAGAGTGGAGTGGCATTGTGTGGAGTTGCATTGTGGGGTGTGGAGTGGCACTGAGTGGAGTGGCATTGTGGTGTGTGATGTGGAGTGGCATTGTGTGGCTTCGACTGGAGTCCATTGTCCATTGTGTGGCATTGTATGAAGTGGCAATGTGACGCGGAGTGGAGCGGCACTATTTGGCAAGGAGTAAAATTTTGTGGAATGGAGTGGTGTGAAATTGTGTGGAGTGGAGTAGAATTGTGTGGCATGAGTGTAATTGTGTGGCATGCAGTGTAATTGTGGCAAGAAGTGTAATTGTGTGTTACATAGTAGCGTGGAAGTGTGTGCCATGGAGTGGAATTATGTGGAGTGGTGTGAAGAGGAATTGTGTGGGGTGGAATGAAATTGTGTGGTATGGAGTGAAGTCCACTGTGTAGCCTAGAGTGGCACTGTGTGGCATGAAGTGGCATTGTGTGGCATGAAGTGGCATGTAGTGGAGTAGAGTGGCACTGTGTGTCATTGAGCGAAGTGCCAATGAGTGGAGTGGTATTGTGTGGCGTGGAGTGGAGTTGCATTGTGTGGAGTAGAGTGGAAAGGCTTTGTGTGGAGTGGAGTGGTATTGTGTGGTGTGGAGTAGTATTGTGTATCATGGAGCGGAGTGGCTTTGTGTGGAGTGGAGAGGCATTGTGTGCCATGGAATGGAGTACATTTGAGTGGCTTGAAGAGGAGTAGGTCTGTGTGATGTGCAGTGGAATTGTGTGACGTGGAATGGAATTATGTCTTGTGGAGTGGAATGAAATTGTATAGCATGGAATGATAGTGTGTGTTGTGGAGCGGAAGTGTGTGGTGTGGAGTGGTGTGAAATTGTCTCGGGTGGGGTGGAGTGGAATCAAATTGTGTGGCATTGAGTGGAATTGTGTGGTGTGGAGTGCAGTTGTGTACAGCACAGTGAAATTGTGTGGCTTGGAGTGTAGTGCAGTGTAATTTTTTGGCATGGAGTGTAGTGGAATTGTGTGGTGTGGAGTAGCGTAAAATTGTATGGCATGGAGTGGAATTGTGTAAAGTGGAGTAGCGTGCAGTGGGACTGTGTGGTGTGGAATTGTGTGGCACTGTGGTCTGAAGTGGCATTGTGTGGCTTGGAGTGGAGTGGCACTGTTAGACATGAAGTAAAGTAGAGCGGCGTGTAGAGGAGTGCCATTGAGTGGAGTGGCATTTGTGGTGTGGAGTGGCATTGTGTGGGGTGGAGTAGAGTGCAGTGGCATTGTGTGGACTAAAGTAAAGTGGAGTGGCATTGTGTAGAGTGGAGTGGTAGTGTGCAGCACGGAGCATGGTGGCATTGTGTGGAGTAGAAATGTGTGGTGTGGACAGCAGTAGAATTGTGTGGCATGGAGTGGAGTGGAATAGTGTGGGGTGGAGTGGCACAGAGTAGAACTGAGTGAAGTGGAGTGGAATTGTGTAGAGTGGAGTTGTGTGGTGTGTAATGGAATGGAATTGTGTGGCGTGGACTTGAAATGTGTGGCGTGGAATTGTGTGGGTGGAGTGGAATTGTGTGGCGTGGAGTGGTGTTAAATTGTGTAGCATGTAGTGGAGTGTAATTGTGTGGTGTGTGATGAAATTGTGTGGAGTGGAGTAGAATGTTTGGCATGGAGTGGAACTGTGTTGCATGAAGTGGAGTGGAATTGCATAGCGTGGAGTGGAATTGTGTGGTGTGGCGTGAAATTGTGTGGTATGGAGTGAAGTTGTGTGGTGTGGAATGGAATTTTGTGGCATGCAGTGGAATTGTGTGGCATGCAGCGGTGTGAAATTGTGTGGCTTGGATTGGAATTGTGTGGAGTGACGTGTAGTGGAATTGTGTGGCACAAAATTGTGTGGCGTGGTGTGGAATTGTGAGGCCTGGAGTGGAACTGTGTGACCTACAGTGAAATTGCATGGAGTGGAGTGGAACTGTGTGTAGCGGCGTGGGGAGAAACTGTGTTGCGTGAAGTGGAGTTGAATTGTGTTGTGTTGAATGGAACTATGTGGAGTAGAATGGTGTGTCGTGGAATGGAATAGTGTGGCAATAACTGGCGTGAAGTGGAATTGTCTAGTGGGGAGTCGAATTGTGTGGAGGAGGTTAAAGTGGAATAGAGTAGCATGGAATTAAGTGGTTTGGAATGGAATTTTGTGGCGCAGAGTTGTGTGGTGTGGAGTGGCACTGTGCGGAGTGGAGTGGCGCTGTGTGAAGTGGAGTGGCGCTGTGTGGAGTTACATTGTGTGGAGTGGAGTGGTATTGTGTGGTGTGGCATTATGTGGCATGGTATAGAGGGGAGGGCATTGTGTGGTTTAGAAAGTTGTCCGAGTTGCCACGGATTGCCCTATAGCACTTCAAAGTCTTGTGCTATCTAAATGCAATTTTATGTTACCAATTACCTCAACCTATTTATTTTAGAAATCTGTTTATTGTATATTCAGAAATTGTACATTACAGTAGAAAATAGCATAGTGTACTGATACAGGTAGCTCATAAGCAATGGTCGTGTTAACATGCAGAAATTATACCACAAGAGCGATCCTCAGTTCTTCCTTACGAGAAAGGCTTCCTTAATTGTGATCGTGGCCTTAGTGCCCCTGTGTACCTTAATGCCCTTCCCTGTATGGTGGGTTGTAGGGAATACGCATCGTTAGCGCTGACAATTTCCCTTGATGATCCCATAAACAGATCGCCAATACTATAATCCACAACCAAACTACATTATCGGGAAAAACAGTCTCCCCCATCACAGAACAACTAAGAAAAAGACAACTGCAGCAGCGCCCATCATTAGCCCAAGTGTCTTCGGCCCGTTTCCCATCATGCCCCCTCCCCTCAAGCCTCGCATCCCCATGCTCAAGGTACCGCACCCAACGTGGTGTAAGATGGTCTGTGCCTTGTCAACGTGACCAACACTATGGCACCATGTGTCACGGAACCCTGTCTGGTAGATGATCCCTGTGTCAATGCGCGCAGCTTCACCTGACTACCCCCCATTGTCTTCTGCGATAGCCACTCCCAGTTGCAGCATAGATTGCACCAACTCTTCCCACTGGGACGCTATGGGCGTCCTATGAAAAAGGTGAAGTAAATAGGCTGACCATTCAAAGGGGATAACACGTCCTGTGCCCTCGCAGAATGCTCCCTGTACTGCCTGCCAGTAGGCGCTCAACGCAGGACAGCCCCATAGCATATGAATCAGGCCCATATCTAGATCCGCACAACGGGGGCAGCAGGCGTCCACGCGATGAAAGTATCTGTTAATAGATGCAGGCGTGAGGTTCGCCCTATGCAAGATGAAAAATTGTATCTGGCGAAAGCGCATGGTCCTAGGGACTCTCCTCGGGCCCTGTAGTACCCTCTCCCACTCTTTGTCAGTCATGGGGCGGTCAAAGTCTGCCTCCGACTTCGCTCGCAAACCACTTAACCAGGTGCCTCCCCCTTCCCATCACATGCAGGTACTGCACCACTAAATGCTGCTCCGGTTCTTCCCGCAGGTCTCCCCATCGCTCCGCCAGAGTCTCCATCAGAGCCCGGTGTCGAAGAAACTGGCCCGGAGCCAGCCCCGTTTCCTCCGCTAGAGCGGCGAAAGACAGAAGAGTCCCATCATTGTATAGTTCCCCCAGAGTGTGAACATCAGCCACATTCCAATCCTCTAGTTCCGGGGCCCGGAGTACCCCACGCCCACTAGGGGAGCCCTCCAACGGGATGGCCGGTGCATAGGGAGTCATAGACCGGGTGAGACGGAGACACCGACGGTAACATTTGTACGCCACCGCTAACAGCATCGGTGCAGGCCTCACCACTCCTGCAGCTGGGTGGAAGAGCTTGAGTAAGTCAGCCAACGAAAGAGGGGGGCACGCCGCCATCGACGTGTCCTCACAGCCTCTGTCCGCCAACCAACGGGCTATCCACTGCAACTGTGCTGCCAGGTAGTAATGTTCGAAACATGGCATTGCGAGTCCTCCCTGACCCACAGGAAGATACAGTTTGGGTAAAGCAACCCTGTGTCTCGCCGCGCCCCATACGAAGTCCCGAAGGGATCGTGTCAGACCCGTGAAAAAAGACGCCGGGACATAGAGCGGCAGATTGGCAAAGTAGTATAGGAGACGAGGCAGAGCCACCATCTTTACCAGCGCTATTCGCCCAGTAACCGACAGGGGAAGCGTACCCCAGAACTTCATCTGAGCCCTGATCGCAGTTACAGCTCTCCCCAGATTACCCTCAAGCAGATCTGCCGGTTGGCGGTACACCTGGATGCCCAGATAGCGGAAAGTGTGCGGCTGCCACTGTACCTGTACTCCCCCAAGACGATAACCAGGGTCTCGGGTGCATGCCCCGAACGCGTAAAGGTAGGATTTGGCGGCATTTACTCGGAGTCCCGAGAGCTCCTCAAACTTGCACAAGATACGCTCCAGTTCAACAGGGATACAAGACACGTCCCTGATAAATACCAGCAGGTCATCCACGTATAGGGACACCTGATGCGTCATATCGCCCAGCGGGATGCCACTAGCTAGCTCTTTGCGAAGCAACGCCGCCAGTGGCTCCATCGCGAGCGCGAACAGGAGGGGAGACAGTGGACACCCTTGCCTAGTGCCGCGTCTGACCGGTATGGCGTCAGATATGTACGGCCCAGTTTTGACTCTCACCGTGGGGTTCTTATACAGCAGGGCTGCAAGCTGAAGAAAGCCGAGGCCCAGTCCAAAGTGGGACAGCGTCGCCACCAGGTACCCCTACTCCAGACAGTCAAAGGCCTTTTCAAGGTCCAGAACTAGACAACCCGCCCTGGGCCATCGCTGGACACTGTCCGCTGCTACACGAAAAAATCACCGCAGGTTAAGAGAGGTACTGCGTTTGGGCACGAAACCATTCTGGTCCCCGTGTACTAGCGTCGGCACCACCTGCGCCAAACGCTCCGCTAATGCTTTCGCCAAGATCTTGTAATCAGTGTTGAGGAGGGCCAATGGGCGGTAGGATCCCATCTGAGTGGGGTCCCTTCCAGGCTTAGGCAGCAAAATCAGATACGCTTCCCGCATTGACCCAGGCAGAGCACGCTCCTCAAGGGCAGCCAGGTAAAGGGTGTGCAACTTGGGTATCAGTGTTTCTCTGTAGGATTTGTAGTATTCCGTCGGGAGCCCATCCGGGCCTGGCGCCTTCCCGGTAGCCAGAGAGGAGATCGCATCTCTAATCTCATCCATAGTGAGGAGGCATTCAAGAGACTCATGATGTTCCCTCTGGACCAAAGGTAAGCCAGCAGCTTCCAAAAACTGGTCTAACTCGCGCGCCTGTCGAGCTCCTGTCGAACGGTACAATTGCGTTTAGTGTGCCATCAATGCCTGATGAATCTCCCATTGTGTGTGGACCAACGTTCCGTCTGGCCTGCATATGGCTGCTATCGGAGTACGAGCCGTCTCCTGCCGAATCAGCCAGGCCAACAGCTTTCCCGCCCTATCCGATGCAGCATGAACGCGAGCCGAGTGGGCCGCATAGTTGTGGCATAGCAGGCACTCCAATAGTTTAGCATGTAGTGCCCGAAGCCCCAACAAGCGGTCTGAGTCTCGACCGCCGCCCTCCCCATGTAGCTCACACGAGAGGAGGCGCGACTCCAGCTCAGCGAGGGAGCTAGCAAGTTGTTTGCGGATGTTCCGTGTCACGCTCAAACAATGCCCCCTCATGCATACTTTATGGGCGTCCCATTCCAGCAGCTTGCTGCTTGTGGTGCCTTCGTTGAGGTAAAAAAACTGCTCAATTGCAGTGCCTAAGGAGGCGCAAAATTCCATGTCCTCCAGCGCCACTGATTGGAGACGTCACGTAGGGACCGGGGGTCTGTCGAGCCTCCGCCGGAGTCCCAATATGAGGGGGTTGTGGTCCGAACACGTCCGGCCCAGATATTCAGCCCAGACCACCAGGAAGCACCAAATGGGAGCCCACCACCCTGTCCATGCGAACATGGAGGCCGTGCACTGCCGAATAATACGAGTATACGCGGTCGTCCGGGTGCAGGTTGCGCCACACATCAAGTAGAGCCCAGCGCGACATCCAGTTGGCCAGAGCCTGCGCGTTGGAGCCCACCTGTGCACCGCAAAGAGGCGGGAAGGAACGATCAAGCTGCACGTCAAGTACCGAATTAAAGTCCCCTCCCAACAGCCAAGGCATACCTGCATATGGTGCCAGCACCGTGGACAGACTATCTAAAAAGGAAGACTGCTCAACATTTGGTGCATATATCGAGCCCAGCAGCACCTGCTGTCCGTCAAGCCGCCCGTGCACTAAGGTGTATCTCCTGGCTGGGTCAACCAATGACTCTAGACAGGCGAACGGGGTGCCCGCCCTCACCCAGACCAATGTGCCCCTAGCATGCGCCGAGCAGGTGGTGCCAAATACCTGTCCCCTCCAGCGAGCGCGCAACCGGTCTATTTCCCTCGGTGTCATGTGTGTCTCTTGAAGGAGGGCTATGGCCGCTTTGTGTCTCTGCAGGTAGGCGAATACAGAATATCTACGCGCTGGCGTGTGTATACCCCGGACGTTCCATGTGATTACAGTTGTGTCGGCCATTTGTATCTGTCGTAGTCTACATGTTTGGTGGGGCATGGGGGATCACGACCGGCTCTGAGGGTAGGGCCCCTACAAGTCGATCCAGAGCGCTGCAGAAAGAACCAACTAAACAACAAAACAATTACATGAAACCATGTATGTGAACTCAGTAAAGAGGCCATTGTAGCTGCCAGGGCAAACCCCCTCTCGGGTGTTCGTCCAAACTTCAAGCTAACGCTTATTAAGTACAACTACGCCCAATGATGGCTAGCAGGGGTGGTGTGTGGCTTTGGCAGCCGTACATTGCTCCCAGACCGTGGCGCCTACGCTTGCGCAGTGCCAGCGTCTTTTACAGTTGGGACTGGGCCTCAGGTGGCTGGGGAACTCTAACCTACGATGCATGAATCCCCGGGCGCAGAATTCTCCAAATATGTCCTTCCACCCTCTTCGGGAGAGACTCCCCTGGCCCCGTCTTTCCCCACTGCTCCCAACAACGCACACCATCCCACAAGCCAGACCCCCGTCCACCCTCCCACCACATTATGCATGACTGGGTTTAAAGTCTTCAGCCTGCGGACACCAGTTCTCTGCGCCTGTCTGCAGGAAGATGCACAGCAGCAGACACAGTCTTTGCCTCACCTGCAGCTCAAACGATTTGGTCAGAAGTCTGAGGAGTCACTGATGGCATCGCCTGATCATCAGAGAGCACCGTGGAGAGCGACGACGGGCCACTGGTCTCAGGATCATTTTGGGCAGGGGTGTTCACATCTCTCTGGCCAACCGGAGATCTGAGTGTTGCTACTGCCGCCAGCGCTCCCTGACGCTCCAAGCGCATGCGTTCCGGACTGGGGGCAACACCGAAGCCCGCCTCCCCATCACCACGGGGCCCTCTCCCCCTCTTCCGTCTAGGTCGTCTCCATCGAAGTGTGTCAGGCCCCGACTCCGGTGATCGCTGCCCACCACCGCGCCCGGTCTCCTCCAACCAATCCCACACCTCCGAAGGGGCATCGAAGAAGCGGGTTCCCTCTCGTGTGACCACTCGGAGGCGCGATGGGAACAACAGAGAGTAGGAGATTTCCAGTTCACGTAGGCGGCGCTTCACCACCAGGTAGTTACTCCGCCGCTTCTGTACCACCGCCGTGTAGTCCGGGAAAAACAGCACCTGTTCACCTCCCACTGTAATGGTGCCCATCCTCCTGGTTTCGCGGAGCACCACATCTCTGTCATGGTAGTTGAGCAGCTTAAACAAGAAGGGGCGAGGTCGGGCGCCCGGCCTGGGCCTCTGTGCAGGGATTCTATGGGCTCTTTCCACCACAAACTGTGGGGAGAGCTTCTCCGGACCAAGCAGAGTTCGCAGCCAGTCCTCAACGTACTGCTCCGGCTGGTGTCCTTCCTTGCCCTCCGGTAGACCCACCACACGAATATTGCTGCGCCGGGAGCGCCCTTCTGCATCCTCTGCCCTGTCTTCCAGGACATGGAGGCGATCTATGAGGTCTTGCAAGGTGGCAGTGTGGGTGTTGGCCACTGGCTGGACCTCCTGGAGGGTCTGCCTCTGCTGGGCCACCGTGTCCGCCAACCTGCGATGGTCCGCATGGAGGAGGGTGAAGTCTACCGTGACCATGTCCATGCGGGCCTCTAGGGAGGTTTTCGTCTGTTCCAGTGTGGATCCGATCCGCTCCGCCGCAGCAAGCACCGTGCCCAGTTTCGCCGCAAGCACCCCTGCCTGTGGCGTCACCCTGCTATCGTTTATCTCCCCCACGAGGGCCGAGTTGGTGGTCGGCGTCTGTCCATCCCGCGTCGCGTTCCGCAGTCGGCCCATGACTAACTGCTGCGCTGTAGGCATCTGCTGTGGGCTGTAACGCCAGGCGGCCAGTCCAGGCCAGACACCCGCGGGCAACTATCCCTGCGAAGGGCCCCAGCCGCCAGCTATCCGCCTCACTGCGAGTATGGGACTCTCAGAATGGGAAGTCAAGATCTGCTCCGGAGAGGGGGGGGGGGGGTGCACACTTCACGTAACTCCCTGGCTCAACAGGGACGCAGCAGCCGCCAGCCCCAACTCACTCAGTGTCTTTGCTTGTCTCAGCGGCCACTCCTCTTCAGCCCCGGTATAGGCACCGGCATCTCCTCAAACTGGACCAGTTGGCCTACGATGGTGTGCCCCGCAGCCACCGCAGTTGTGACACCGCCTACCGCCGATCAGCGACACAGCACCTTCACCGAAGCTCCACAGCCAACTCCCCCCGGATTGTCCCCAATGCCAGCAGCGTCCAGTCTCCACACCCGATGATCGCCGGCTCCGGGCCACTGTAGGTCACACCACATGACAGCAGCTGTGTCGTCGCCACCTCACTTCAGTGGCCCCTGCGGGCACCTAGAGTCCGAGTGCCACCTTCACCGCCTTTGCCTTCGCCGTTGCAGTTCACCCAACGTCTCTCCAGTGCATGCGTCAGATTGCGCGCTAATCTCAGGGGCCCACTGTAGTGTGCAAGCAGGTAGGCCGCTCCAGGGGGAGTCGTCTCTGTCCGCAACTCCGAATCTCCTGGTCCGCCACTGTCCTGGAGTACCTTCCAGGGGGGAGACACCACCCAGTTATTCCCGCAGCATGCCGGGCGTCAAGTGCAGGCCCCCACAGCACCTCACTGGTCCACGGCCAGGACCACCCCACGGGGCTGCCCCCTACTCAGCGCGGCATACAGGTCCTCACCAGCTCCGCTGTGCCCCCGCGAGAGGGACCGTGCCGTGTCCAGGCAAGCTGCAATGTACGTCTCTCCTCCCGCCTTACGTTCATATGAGGTCTGCTTCCAGAGTGCCACAGAGAGAGGCGCCAGCCGCGACCAGCCGCACGCGCCCCCTGCACCGCAGCCTGGGGTCCTCGTGTCAGGCCGCGGGCTCAATTTGTTGGCGCAGCCAGCCACCGCTCTCACATCGCCGGCCGCGTTCTCCGGTCACAGGCGTTTCCCAGCGCCACAGGAATTCGCAGCAGCGGCGGCCCTCAGAGTTTGCACCGCTATGCCGGGGGAGTCTCAAGCTTTGCCCCCGCCGGCTTCCGAGGCCCAGCAATAACCCAGTCAGGAGAAAGTGCCAGGATAACGGCACCGATCGGCCGGGGACTCACTCACTAGCGGCCATTTCGTTACCAATTACCTCAACCTATGATGTATGTAAACATCCGATGCCTTTGATCCGATGCAGGAACTTGTTAGTATGTACAAGCCTTCTGCGAGAACTGGTTTGTTTTCAAATAAATGTTTGAGACCAGGAGGGGCTAGTGGGCGAGGGAGCAACATTTATTATATCGTTTCGGGATAAAGAAGATGAATTCAGGTGGCAAACTGCAAATGTTTAAAGCTTTTTCTATCAGGAGTAGCAGACGTGCTCAGTAGTCAGTCATGACAGAGAATGATAGTGAGTAACAATCCCCTTGTTGGGAGACGAGGCGAATACAATACACTATCGAAGATTTAATCAAAGATATTTGGGAGCTGAAAATCAGGGAACTCCGTGACATCTCTGTCAGATGTTGTGGTGTGGTGGTGCAGTGAGAAGGGAAGAAGCAACACGGAAAAGGGGTGGGACCATGGAGGGGGAGTGGAAGGGAAAAAAGAAATAGTACCTCAATAACAGTGCGAGCAGTGGATGGACACTAATTAAGATGAATCAATCTGTGCTTAGGCCATGCTCCACAGAAAGCAAAGGAAGTTATGCCCGGCACGCGCTGGCTAAGTAGGAGGCAGCAAGAAGAGTGACAATGGTGCCAACAAATGGTAAGCAATGGCCGTGCTCCAAGCCTCCCTCCCGGTGCACTGCACATGCGCTGTTGACAGGCAAAACAAAAAAGAGGCTCTATGAAATAAAATGTTTGTCTAGGTTCACTCAATTTGGACAAGTAGGGAAGACAATATTGATTTCATGTTATCTGATTTCACAG
The DNA here is from genome assembly GCF_964204655.1 of Triturus cristatus. Lineage (NCBI taxonomy): Eukaryota > Metazoa > Chordata > Amphibia > Caudata > Salamandridae > Triturus > Triturus cristatus. Next base: position 981,403,860 of record NC_140588.1, on the reverse strand, counting down.
TTTGAAATTGAGCCACCAGATCTCTTGGTCCCCCCTGTTTTGCATCAAAGGTCACCGATTTGCCTTTTTGGCACAGGTAAGGAAAAACAGACACAGACAAGGCGGACCCGACTAAGGGCCCCAAGACCCAAATGCCAAGCAAAGAATGCATTTATTTGAGGGAGGTGGGTCATACCCCAAACTGCCCTTTGGAACATATGCACTAGAAGTAGGAGAGAAGCACCCCAAAATAACCATGCTGCATTTCTAAAGGTGAATAAGCTTTAAAGATGACTTTATATTTTGTTTTTATCTTGTCACGTTTGCTTTGCATTCAAATGCCAGGCTCGTTTTGTGACAAATTGCTACTTTTTCTTTTAACATGGAGATTGACGTTGTCTTTCTTTCACTGCAAAGTGAGAGGCTTTTGTAAAATGAACTCTGGGACAATGTTGCTGGTGTGAAAGCGAAGGCTAAAGGGTGTCTTTTTGTCCTAAAACACAAACATTTGAGCACGTATAAGCAGTTGGGGAAGCACAAATGAGCATTTTTTGTAATTCTGAAGTGTGAGGGAAACAAAGACTTTAATAGGATCCAAAGAATACAAGAAACTGTACTTGGCTATGTGCCAATGACAAATATTCACTGAAACCCAATTTCCACATATTATTGTTTGCGCTGTACAGTTTTATCTGTAAAACTGGACGTCTGTGCAAATTTAGTGATCATTTCAATGGAAAATGCGCTGTCTGTAAATGACAGAACACTAATGCATGATACTTCATTTCTTTTTTTGCAGTTTTATATAGTGCAAAGTCAACTCCAAATTCGGCAGCTTTGGCCATTAAGCTGTATCCTCTTTAGTAATATATTTGTGGGTGTCCTTGCACCCACATTGTTCAATCTCTATTTGGAACCATTGGGAAATCTCCTAAGTAAATTTGGGATCCTCTAGCATCTCTATGCGGATGACACCCAAATCTACCTTAAGGTGTCCTCCACACACGATCTCTCAATCCTCAACTCTACTCTCTACTCTATTCAAAACTGGATGTTAACTTATCAACTCATTCTGAATCCCTCCAAAACAGAATTTCTCCTCCTCTCAACCTCTCTCGCTCCTCCTCCTCTTTAATCTTGGATGGATCAGCTGAATCTCCTTAACAATAAACCTATCATTGTCGACAGCGCAAAATCCCTTGGTGTCTTACTCGACAAAAGGCTCCCACATCAACTCCATTGCAAAGAATGCTCAAAACCAACTACGCATTTTTTGGGGGATCAACGCTTCTTCCCGGAGCAAGACCTTAAAACCCTGGTCCAATCGCTGGTTCTCGCTAGATTGGACTACTGCAATTCTCTTCTTACGGGCCTCCCCAAATCCCACCTTTCTCCTCTTAAATCCGTTCTCCACTCAGCGGCTCATTTTACATTTGGGGCCAAAAGAAGTGATCATATCACACCCATTTTTGTCTTCCCTCAGTTGGCTTCCCATCGAGGCAAGATCAATCTACAAGACGGCTTGTATCAACCACAAAGCCTTGCACACTTCCTCTCCTCGCTACCTGGCGAATAAAATGAAAATCTCTGGAGGCTCTAGACCGTCTCGTAATGTGGAAAAATTACTACTTGAGCCTCCCACTTTCAAAAGGAAAAGATCGATGGCTCAATCAGCAAAAACAAGTCCTGATCACAAGTAGGCAGAAACGCGGGCAGATTTGTATTTCTGAATTTGGAAATTACAAATTGTGTGATCTCGTCTCTCATGAGGTGCGCAAACACCGCTCTCTAAATTTTTCCTTTCGACAAGTCGGAGACAGGTTTTCCTAACCGTGAGTAGCGGGTTAGGTTTCAATCACGGATCTAGGGCAGGGCACACCTTAGCGAGTGTGCACCACCCAGGTCACGTTTCATGGTCCTGACGAAAACCAAAGCAATAGCTACCTATGGTTGAAACATGTAGACCTTCAATATATTTTTTTCACTCTCTTTTATTTATTACTAGATACCATAGGTCAATTTAACCTTTTTTGGCATCTTCACTACTTTTTAACTATTGTCCAAATTACCCTGGAATAAAATTATTTTAATTGGGTTAAATCTGGCCAATTTTTTTCCAAATTCACTATTCACCTTCATCCCTAAAAAACCAGCTCCACTGTAGTCAGGTGTCGCAGCACACCCGGATGGCACTCGGCTATCTGGGTGGGACCTCGATGATGAAGCATGTCACCAACCAGGTTGGTGAGTGAGAGGTCTTCTTAAGAAAGATTATTTCTTCATCTGCTCCACATGCCAATACTCTTTAGACAGTTCTCTGTCGATTGGGAGTACTCCCTATTTTTGTTGAAAACTATATTGATTAGGGGACTGGGAGTAACCCCCTCCAATGGTCACCCATTGTGAGAATCCCTTTCTCTCCATTTTGTTCTGAAATCAATCCTTATCAGGCAATGCAGTGAGAATCTGGAACTCGCTTCCGCTGCAGCTCCGCACCACCACCTCTACCCGGACCCTCAAAACTGACCTCAAATCTCTTCTCTTCCAAAGACACTTCCAGAACTAATACACACCCTTTCAAGTCCCTCGAGGAAGTTCTTTCTCTATTGTAAATGTTGTATTCTATGCCTGTACAAGTGTCATCCCAGTGTGTTTTTGAGCAACTGTCATCTATTGCTGTTTTATACCTCTTCTTGTATTTCATTTGCTTCTGTAACATGTACATTTGTAACATTCTCCTCATGTAACGTTACTGGTCCTATTGTGAAGCCTTTGGGTAAAGTCTGCGCTATATAAAAATGCATAGATAAATAAATATGCAACACAAGCTACATAGCCACCATAATCATAATAATCAGCCCACTGGTCATCCTCCCCGGCGTAATACGCCATTGTGTAATAGGAGGTTTAGAGGAGCTTGGGTGGGGGAGAACCCAAGGGTGATCACTGGCAGGAATATAAAGGAATACATTTTCAAGCCAAAACCCATTACCACTCTCTTGCTGAATGGGCGGGGCTCGTTTGCGAGACTTATTCTTTGTGTGATGCTTGGAATTTCAAATTCTATGTCAGTCCACGGAGGCTCAGATTATGCTTCTCTTTACTTTATTGGCAAACAGCAGCCAATGAACAACTTTAAACTGAGCATACCCGGGAAGTACAACCCCCTCCATAGTATGCACCAATCATTATCAGTCCATAGCGTATGTATAGTCTGTCATGAAGAAACCACTTCCTCTTTCTTTGCTGCTGCAGCAGCGAGTTAAGTGTTTTGCATGTTTCTTTCATTTTTGGTAGATGCATTCACGCGCGCTTGACAAAGGTTAATTGTGCTTGGTAACTTGTTTGCGCGCCGCTTTCATGCATTGTGCTGTATTTTATGGTAATCGGAGTGCATTGGCGCTCAGTGTGGCATTTTGTTTTTGAAGTGGAGCGGGAGCGAGGCAGTCGCGCGATGCGCGCTTGAGGGGCAGCCAGTCCTCATTTCATTGCCACGACGCTCGCGCATGCGCGATAAGCCTGATCAGAGATTTCAGTTCCGATCGGCTTCTCACGCATCAACGAGTGCAGCTGCTCAGCCCTCAGCCTCCTGAACGCCCGACGGGGCGCAAAAGCGTTTAAAAGGCTCTACCTTACGGGAAGCAAAGGGTGGCTCCCTCCACGACGATATTAAAGGACCTTTTGGCAGTTTTCAATACTTTTACTTAGACTAAGGGCCAGTGTGTGGTACTTTCACTTTCAGGGACAGTGTAGTCAGGGTTTTGGCTTGAAAATGTATTCTTTATATTCCTGCCAGTGATCACCCTTGGGTTCTCCCCCCCCCCCCAAGCTCCTCTAAACCTCCTATTACACAATGGCGTATTACGCCGGGGAGGATGACCAGTGGGCTGATTATTATGATTATGGTGGCTATGACGAGGTGCCTCAAGAGCACCATTTGGAGGAGCAGTTGGTCGAAGCCCTGGATATCCACGTCCAGGGCTCTGTGAACAGGGAGTTAATTAAGGCTTCTACAGCCATATGCTGAACCCTTGAAGAATTATGGGAAGCGCCAGATGCAGGCGGCTTTAAGCACCACACCTCGACACTCCTCTTCGGAGACCTTGCGCAAATGGCGTCTTCGGCCCTTGAACATGGTTCCTATGGCGAACCCTTTCCGTCCAAGAATTCCAACCTGTTGGCAGGGGACACGGATGAGTCATCTCCGCCCCAGACACCTCTGACACTGATAAGGACACGATAGAACCGCCTAAACCGGCAAAAAAAGAAACGCAAAACTCACCATGTCAATGCACCTCCACCTAACAAAAATCTCCTTTTTGACCCGAAAAACATCATTCACCCGCGTTCCACAGACTGGGTACCTTGTGTGGAAGTGGCACATTATGTTCAGGGGAACCTTCAGCAGGGGTTTGAGAGCGCCGTGCGTGCCACTTTACACTCGGAATGTCCTAGACCAGTCTTGTTGGGTAAAGTGGCCGACACTCCCAAATTGGACCGTAACATGGCCTCTTTCCTAAATAAATTTTCAAAGGATCCAAAGAAGGGTTTGGATAGAGCCTGGAGAGGGTGCCAGGATAAATTATTGGATATCTCTGGCCCGATTACTAAGATTCTGGATGCGGCGGTGCACGCCAAGGATACTAACACACCGCTTGATGTGACGGAAATTTTGGAATGGGCACAGGGGGCCCTGTGTTTTTTGGGCAATGCCAATTGCGCAATCTCAACAGAGCACAGGCGGTCACTTTTAATGCGAATAGACCACCAACTGGCAGACATGGCCACAACGGAAGCTGGCACTTTGGCCAATGGTCTTTTGTTCGGCGACAAGTTTGTTAAGGAACTGGGTAAATACGTCATCACTTTCTCTTCATTGGATAAGGCCCAAGCCAATATTAAGAAGGTTTACAATGCTGGCCTTTTTACCAGGGCCGGTTGCTACAGAGGTCGAGCGCTCGGTCGTGGATCCAATCAGGCCTCCAGAGGTTTCGAGCAGAGAGGCAGAGGAGGAGCCCAAAGGTCCAATTTTTACCCCACCAGAAATCGTGGGGGTCGCGGCAGATTCCAGAAAGGAGGTTACCGAGGACAGGGTAGTGACAGAGACTCCTCCTATTCAGGTAATTCTGCCTCAGTGTGGGAATGTCATGGTGGGGGGTCGGATTGCTTTGTTTCTACACAAATGGAGAACCCTAACGTACGACCCTTGGGTACTGCAGACAGTACTCGGTTTTCAGATAGATTTTTATGCCACACCTCGACAAACACACAGACCACAACCACTACATTTTTCCCGAGTAGAGAGGTCTTTTATAGACAGAGAAGCGGCATCTTTGATGCAGAAAGGGGATATTGTACAAACTATACCTCACCCTCACGGTTTCACCAGCACAGTGTTTCTTGTCCCGAAGAAAGATCAGGGCTTTCGACTGGTATTAAATCTCAAAGAGTTCAATTCTTGGGTAGTGTATCGCCACTTCAAGATAGAGGGCATACACTTACTCCGAGACTTGCTCTTGGAAGGGGATTGGATGGTAAGGCTAGACCTTAAAGACGCTTACTTAGCGGTCCCTATATTTACTCCCCACAGGCGATTTCTTCAGTTCCAATGGGGAAACGACTGGTACGAATTCTCCGCTCTGCCATTCGGACTATCGTCCACCCCTTGGTGTTTCACCAAGCTTCTCAAACCGGTGATTCAATTCTTAAGGGAGCGAGCGGTCAGGCTTATCATCTACTTAGACGATATCCTGATAATGGCTCAGAGTGTGAACACAGTTTTTCAACATCTGGCATTGACGACACAACTCCTACAAGGCTTGGGGTTTGTCATCAATTTAGACAAATCTATCATGACTCCTGCTCAGTTGATGGAGTTTTTGGGCTTCCAAGTAAACTCGGTGACGACACAGCTTTTACTTCCACTGAAAAAACGGGTTGCCATCAAGAAGGAATTCAGGACAGCGCTGTCTTCTCAGACCATATCATTACGGACTTTAGCCAGGTTGGTGGGCCTGTTAGCCTCGTCAATCCAGGCCATTTTCCCGGGTCCCCTTCATTACAGGGCACTCCAACGATTAAAGATCTTACACTTACGCAAGGGCCTGAGTTACACAGAACAGATTCTGTTGAGTCACGAGGCCAGGACAGAAATCTCTTGGTGGTTGGAGCACATGGATGCGTGGAATGGCAAAGCCATTTTTGCGTCAGTCCCAGAAGTGGTGATAGAATCGGATGCCAGCAGATGGGGATAGGGAGCCTGTTGTGGTTCAGTGGAGATGGGGGGCAGATGGTACCCGGAGGAGCTGCGTCTCCACATAAATTGTCTGGAGCTGCTGGCGGGCTCTTTTGCGATCAGGACTCTGTCCCCGCAGAAAGCGAGCTGTTGCATTCTCTTGAGAATGGACAATGTCTCGGCAGTACAGTATATCAATCGGCTTGGGGGCACCGGGTCACGACTACTAGTGGAAATAGCCAAGGATTTTTGGCATTACTGCCTTCTCCACCACATTTCAGTGACAGTGGAGTACATTCCGGGCAGCTCCAATGTGGTGGCGGATTGGAATTCTCGTTTTCTTCGAGATTCCAGCGACTGGCGTCTTCTCCTCAGGATTTTCCTTCAACTCAACAACAAGTGGGGTCCTTGTGTAATAGACCTCTTCGCGTCCAGGCTCAATACACAACTGCCTCTGTTCTACAGTTAGAGACCAGACCCTCTGGCGAGCAACTCGGACGCAATCCTTCAATCATGGACGACGGGCATGCTGTATGCATTTCCTCCGTTCGCCATGAATCCAAGAGTGTTAGCGCAGATCCGCAGACAGAAGGCGTAGGTGATGTTGATATCCCCGTGTTGGAGAGCCCAAGCGTGGTTCCCAGCAGCGTTGGCTCTGTCTTGTGCGTCTCCAATACAGCTGCTATCGTTTCCGGAATTCTTGGTGGATCCTCTGGTTCTTCAAGACCAGTTGCCGCTCATGGTGTGGAAACTTTCCGGAGACGTTGGCAAGTGCCGTGAGTTTCTGAGAACACACTGTTTTTCATGGCCCCCAGCTACGAACAAGCGATATGAATCAGCTGGGCGTAAGTTGTTTAGTTGGTGTACTGAACGGCAAGGGGATCCCATGGGATCCGGAATACATATGATTGTTAACTTCCTGTCGAAGATGGCGAGTACAGGGTTAGCCTTTAGGACGGTGAACAATTTTAGATCTGCTATCTCAGCGGGTCATTATCACGTGGATGGAAAGCCAGTGGGGGAACATCCTTTGGTCTGTAAAGTGGTGAGAGGTATCAGGTTGGTAAACCCTCCAAAACCCAGGTATTCACAGTTGTGGGATGTGGACGTAGTACTTCGTTTTCTCAGGAATTAGCCAGCTAATGAAGGTATATCCCATAAGCAATTATCAGCTAAACTGACTTTATTGTTATGTTTGATTTCATGTAGACGTGTGTCTGATGTACGAACTCTGGACTTAGCGGGGAGAGTATTCACTCCTTCGGGTGTTTCTGTCACAATTTCGAGACAAACTAAAACCAATTCTAGGTGCATTTCCTATCCTGCATCATAGTAAATTGTGTGTTGTTCAATGTTTAAAATGTTATGAGGATTGTACATGTGAGTTTATAAATGATGTCGTAGGACAATTGTTAATATCTTTACAGAGACCTTTCCGACTAGTCACTGCCGCAACTTTAGCCAGGTGGGTTACTTGGTTGTTGAATTTGGCAGGCATTGATACTGCAGCCTTTGGCGCTCACTCAGTGAGAGGGGCTATGGCTTCCAAGGCTTTTGCTACAGGTTCTCGTTTGGAGGACATTATGGCTGCGGTGGATTGGTCTTCTGATACTACATTTAAAACGTTTTATCATAAGCCTATTGTTGATGTTGCTACTAATGTGGTGGGACAACTTTAAACTAGCATAATCTGAGCCTCCGTGGACTGACATAGAATAAAAAAAATTATAACTAACGCGACAAGAATTTTCAATTCTATTAAGGACACGGAGGTGAGGATTATCCCACTTTTTAAACTGTTTTTTCAATATGATGTTGGAATTTGTTCATATTGCTGATGATGATATTTGTATTATGTAATTTACTAAGGGTTTATTCCCGCCCAATCTGTTGAAACATACATTTGGTGAATGGTATATTACGACATATATTCTCGTTTCAGGAGAACAGAACAAACCGGCATAAAGGCTCAGATGACATCGGCTCTGCATCTGGAGAGGAAATTCTGTGACCAAAGTTGGGACTCACGTTGATGAAGGAATCGGTGGTGTCCAGTGTTCGGCAGTCAAGTTGATGGACTGTGTTAAAAGTTGTTTGCAAAGAAAGAGGAAGTGGTTTCTTCATTAAGGACCATATATATGTTATGGACTGATAATGATTGGTGCATACTATGGAGGGGGATGTACTTCCGGGGTATGCTCAGTTTATGCTCATTGGTTGCTGTTTGCCAGTAAAGTAAAGAGAAGCATAATCCTCGCCTCTGTGTCCTTAATAGAATTGAAAATTCTTGCCGCGTTAGCTAGAAAAAAATGTATTCCCCATGAGTTCAGTGATATAAAATTGATGGTATCACCCTCACTCTGAAAATTGTGACAGCACCACTGTTTGGGAAGCCACAAACCACGCCAATAATGCATTACAGCACAGTGAATAAAACGTAGCTAGTTTAGCTGCCTGGTTATGGGTTTTGGAGGTATGCGAATGTATTTCTGCAGGATCCCTCACTTCACTTTCTTGCATCTAGGATGCATAATCTCGCTAGTGTGGAGAACTTCTCTTCCTCGCCCCTCCTCTCTTTCTGTTCTGACGTTTCCTCGATCTCTTCCTGTCTCAGTACCCTTCACGGTATAGCAGAAGAGAATATAGGGGGATTTATTAGAATGACAAGCGAGAGGACCACTGCCAAAGTAAACACATGGAGTGCATAAAGTAATAAAAAACCCTTCCCCTGCACTCTTCCGACACTCTGTCTCCTCCTCCCTTTCCCTCCCCTTTCCCTCCTTTTATTCATCCTAGTCCGCCTCTCACCCACCCCTGTCTCCTCCTCTGGGCAGGCCCTCTTCTTTACATGTTTCTCCTCTCTCCCTCCTGCATTATTGTCACTATAACTTGCTGCACCCTTGTATCATGCTACTGTTGTAAAGCGCTCTGAGGCTTTCGGGCCATGTCCGCACTATATAGAATTGCAAAATTAATTAAATAATAAAATCCCATCTCACTCCTCGTGACTCTTCTCCGTGCCATCTACACTTAGGTCGCCCTCCTACCATGTCTCTTCCCCACGCCTCTTCTCTCCTTTGCTTTCCTGGCGCCTCCTACGTCTCCTGAGTCCTGGCCCCTCACTCTGCCCTCCCTGCTCCTCCCATTTCCAGGTCTCTCCACCCTCCCGCCCTCCCACTCTCCCCCCCGCAGCCCAGCACAATGGGCCTTTGTAGGCCGTGAGTGGCAGGCAGGCTGGGCGGCCCTTGCGGCGCGGGCCCGGGGAGGAGCCTCGGCCGCCTCTCGGGCACGGAAGGACTCGGAGAAGTTTGCCAGCTCCTCCCCGCGCCTGTGCGGCCGCGGGATCCCGGCCTGTCCTCTGGGGGAGGAGGAGGAGGCGGTCCCGGGTCCGCATTCCTCTCATAGCCCGCACGAGTGAAGAACAAAACCGCATCTGGATCCGAGCGGGAGGCGGAGGAGGCAGCGGGGGAGAAGAAGGACGGCTGGGGCTACCGGAGGGTAGATGCCTTTCTTTATCATTATTATTTGTACTTCTTGCCCGTGTGCTGTCAGCCGGGGCCGTGGTGCGTGTCTTGGGTCTTTAGGGAGGGCGGCTGCAGCCCGTCGGCTCACTGGTCACGCTGTGCAATTTTTGTTGGAGTTGGTCTCGTGGTTTCACTCCCCTCCCTCCCAGTGCATGGGATCAGCGGCGTCCCGTGCCCCTCTGTCCCGTGTAAACCTGCCTGCTCCCAGGAGCACCTTCTGTACAGCTCCCTTCTGCTGCGACCACCGTTCTGCCCCTAAAGCTGCTGGTAGTACCACCCCTCTTCCCCATGGGAGCCTGTCTGCTCTTGGCAGCATCCCTCTGTGTCCCTTGTGAAGTCTCCTGCACCCACTCGGCCCCCCGTGGGTGCTGTCAAATATCCCATATAAAGGTGCCTGCTGTCCGGAGCACCCCTCTGCCCACCTCACCATGCCTGTAGTCACCGCCGTTCCCCCCCACGGAAAGCTGTCTGCTCTAGGTAGCAGTCTCTCTGTCTGCCCTGTGCACAGTTGCCTACAAATTTGAGCACCCCTTCTGCTCCACGTATGACTTGCTGCTGGCGTGTACCCCAATATAAATGTCCTTGCTGCCCCTCTGAGTAATGGTGCCTGCTGCGACCACCCCCTGTTACCCCAAGGTCCTCTGTAAACCAGTTTACTGGCGCTGATACCAGTCTGTGGCCCTGTAAAGCCGCCTGCTCCTACGAGCACCTCTCTCCATCATGGGAAGGTGCCTGGCACGGGGAGCACCGCCTCTACCCGCTGCAAAGGTGCCTGCTGCCGGGAACACCGCTTCTACTACCTGCAGCCCCCCTCTTTGCCCTGTAAGCTGCCTGCTCTCTTTTGACAAGCTCTCCGCTTGTGACGTGATTTCTACAGGTCCCCTTAAATTACTCTCTCTTGGTCCCTTTTCGAGTGCTGTCTCCGGGCCCCTTTTTGCATGTTCTCCCCTGCTCCCTCTGACGTGCGTTTCCTGCTTACATCCTGCATACTCTCGCTGGTCTCTCATACGATGCACTAGGCCATTTGACGTACTCACTTTGGCCCTTGTTACATGTGGGCTCACCACTGCCACATTTACATACTCTGCCTGGTCACTTCTTATGCACTTCTCCTTCAGGGTTCCTTAGTTAAATGCCCTTTTCTCACATTTGAGTGCTGCTCAGCACCCATTTATATGCTGCCTCTGCTCCCTTCGCTATAGGTTCTCTGATCCCTTTTAATATATACACCTATCCGGTTTATATACTGTTATACTCTCTCCGTGGTTAATTGGATATACCCCTCCAGGTTGTGAGGTATACAAGCTTCTGCTCATTATTGATACTCAGTCCCTGGTTCTTTCATGGTAGCCCCCTGCCTAGTCCACTCTGGGCTTCCTCGCATATCCCTCTTATTAAAATGAGCAATTCCCCTTTCCATGGCCTGTCCAAGGGTGGGATGGGTGGTGCCTTCATCTTCTTGAGAGACTTTCTTTAATCTCCATGGGACCCACCCCTGCCTTTCCTTGCGGATGCTCTTTTGTCTGTGCGGTCATCTCTTTTGTCCTTCGGGGTGTCCCCTCACACTGGTGGTTTGCTGCATATTTTGTAGGGTATTTCCTTGAGATGCCTTCCCGGCTCCCTCTTGGGTGCTCCTCCATCCTGTCCCATTGGTGGGATATCCTCCTCAGTCAATTCTTGTTTGTGACGTTGGACTCTCTGATTGGAGCCTTGCAGATCACTCCCCACCAGAGTGCTGCCGTGGACCTCTTGAAGACCTTTGATTGGCTCCGTGGAGTTGTTTCCTTGTGAAAAGTAAAAGAACATTGATGCATTTGAGTGCGTTTGCTTTGTCCTTATGAGGACTTCTCCATGTGCATGGACACTGGGACTCTATTATTTGCAGGTCCTGGGACCTCAACACTGGCTCCTCTTAAGATCACATTCCGGGGTGCTTGGAGGTGATGCCCTCCCTGTATTGAATCTGTACATCTTTATCTACCCTGGGAAAGAGCCTCTCTCATCTTTACTGCCCCACAGCAATGACATGGCTGGTTCCTTTGAGCTTGTCTCTATTGTATATGAGTTCACATTTTGGAAGAGAGCTTGATGTCCCTTCAGACAAGGTCATTCATACCTTTTGATGTTGTCCCAGTATTTGTGGATCTGAGGTGAGGCCCTTGTTGGCCCTTGGAGGTCAGCTAGTTTCCTGGCTCCTTTATAAGGGACCCTTTTAGTGGCCGTATATAAGAATATTGCTAACAGAAGTATCTTATTGTGTAAATTATGGCTTAAATATTGTTTACAACGATATCGCTCCATTGCTGGTAGATTCTCTTTTATTAACATCATTTGGGCGATCTTTTTATAACCAATATTTAGGACACAGTATTATTGACAGGTGGTATTTAGGCCACAGTATTGTAGGTGACAGCATGTGTCGGAGCCCCACATCTTTTCTTCATGGAAAGGGTGTCCCCTTAGTGTCTGCACCCAGCTTGCGTGCGCCTTCTAAGCTGGTAGAACCCTCCATCCTGCTCTTCGTCCAATGCTAAGAGAAGGAAAGTCTCCACCCCCGGATCCGCATTACGTACTTGGATCCCAGAGAACTTAAAAGCTGTTGCCAGAGTCTTTCCATTTAGAGGGAAACAAAACATTTTGGCACAAAGTGATCTTACGTGGCTGGGGAAGGAAACGGAGCTCTTCGAAAATAACTCTAACCTTAACTAGCCCGGTGTAGATTGCTGTAAATGAAAATAGAGAAGTGCTTTTTTTGCAGGATTTACAGTTTTCATCTGTCATGGGGCAGGCCCCAACCCACCATAGGTATTACATTAGAAATGGAATGCAGCATGGGGTGAGGGTTGAATCTTGGCTTGTCATTTTCCTTGACAGTGTTCCTTCTCGCCGTATCACCACACCAGCATGTCGCTTTGTTCTGTTCATTCGGGAATAAAATGAACGCCTCTATTGCTGTACAGTTCCTCGTTAAGTCTTGTGTGTTTTAAGACGTGGGTAATACCAGAGTGGGCAGTGACCTGATTATTGATAGCTTTACCATTTGCCTCCCCCAAACCATTTAAAAAAAAAATAATAATTGGGAGTGTTATCTCAGTTGATATGTTGTACAGCCATATTTCTGTCTTTGAGTTTAGGTTAGAAAGTTTTTTGTGGTATTGTACACTACATGCATTCTTTAGCCAGCTACACATGTTTTACTAGTACGTAACAAGCAGAGGGTATAGTGGTTTGGTGGGATTTATATTAACTACCGTTCCCAAGCTTTTTTTTTTTAATTAAAAAAATATATATTTTCGTCTAATTTGGGTTAATAAAAGCGTTTCTGGACAGCCAATGTCCCCCTTGAGTTGCATCTGACTGGAAGGAAAGGAGAGGTTCTTCTGTGCTTGATGAGGGAGACAGACAGCTAAGGACCAGACAAGCCCCCCACCTCTCACCATGGTGCCTGCTACCTGAAAGAAATGCAAATGTGTGCAATTGGTTCAGCAGATCTAAAGGCTGCTTGGGAGGCAGCAGGATCCTTAATTGACGGAGTCACTTAAAGCTTCGCGGTGACACATAGACTTGCGCTGTTTAGAGCACTGTATTGACGTTACAGCACATTTCTGGAGTGCACCCTTCCACTGGAACTTATGAAAAAGATGTGCACTTGCTACAGCTCGATTGCCTTTTACTAAAAAAAAAATTGACAGCACATGTCCTTAACACGGAATCTTTTTGTGTAATGCATTTCTAAAATTCTGACTTGCATATTCACTGTGCTTTCTAGCACAGGGTGGGACATCCTAGCACTATAAATACAAATATGCACAAACCAAGATACAGATGTGAATCTATGTTTGCATAGAGACTTGTGTAGTGCTCGCATTAACCAAATAAGCGTTCCTGCTGGAACAGTAGTACATTTGTACAGATTAGTTTAACATGCACTAATTTCTCGCGTATGGTGTTTGTGTTATATTTTGCTAGCAGTTACGTTTAGGTGAAAGGCCAAGAAAATAGACTATTTTACTCTTATTTATTTATTTTTTGTCCTCCTCTTTGACCCTTCCTCCACAGCGCTCTGAAGCTCAGTACCCTTACTCGTGTGCGCTTTGACTGCTTATACAACAGTTTAGGTGTGTTTGTTGTTGTAAAATTAAATATTTTTGTCAAATGGCTTCAGATTTATATCAGCAAAACAAAAATGTTCGCCTAATAACTAGCGATCCTTTTCCCCAGGTTTGTAAGGCAAGTCCAAAATCAAACACTCGAGCAGTAAAATTGATCGGGCGTTTACTTATTTAATCTACATTAAAATAATGTAAGTGTGAGTCGGCCCTTGGGCCTCGAATTTTTCACATGCCATTTGCGTTGGCCTCTTTTTTTTTTTTGTTTTTTTTTTTTTTAAGTGGGCGCATTGACCCACTGAGCTGCCTCACTAGCCTGCAAGCCAGGAGGTTATTATGGGTCACTAGAGCTGCAATGCTGCATTGTTTTACGCCACATCAGCCTTCTGCAGTGGCTCGCGCAGCGTACGGAGGGGGTGTTGAACCGCTCCTGTCAGGATTGGGGGGAGGTAGAGGGGGCTGTGTCCTGCGCGCGCATTTTATTTTCCGGATATCTCGCGCTCTCCAGTGACGCCGAGATTGATGGATCGAATAAAGACTGCGCAGCACACATTTTTTGAATTAGGGTCCGGTTGCCATGGAAACGCCGCAACAGCCTCTAGGCACAGGGCTGCCATTATCGGCCGGCCCGGGCATGGTGGCCGGGCTGTGGCACCGCCGCTGGGTTTAATGTGTAACCACTTCGGAGATGGGCGTCGGCCGCAGAGTAGGAGTCGGCGACCCAGGACAAAGGTGACTTTTTTTCTTCATTTTCAGCAAAAATGGTGACTGTAGTCTGGTTTGCTGACTGAAGCAGTTTGAGCTGATGGTATCTTAATACAGAACACACGGCCTGGGGAGCAGAGGCTGGCGTTTCTGTAAGGGAATGTCGAGATTTCTGTAACATGGTGTCTGTGATGTTCTAGCAGGGCTGGTGCTTGGTCAGTCATACGTTTGAAAGTGTCTGGAAGAGTAAACTAGGCATTTTGTGACATGGTGCCTCTGACAGGTTGGCATGGTCAGTCACATTTTTGATGGGAGAGTGCCCCCCGGGTAATCTAGTCATTTTGTAACATGATGCCTCTTATGTTCCAGCAAGGATGGTTCTGAGTCAGTCACACGTTTGATGGGAGGGTGTCCGGCAGGGTAATCTAGTCATTTTGTAACATGATGCCTCTGACATGTTGGTATGGCTGGTGCCTGGTCAGTCACATGTTGGTGGAAAACTAGTCTGGAGGAAAAAGTGGAGACTTTGCGTAAGGTCGATGCGGAAGAAAGGCCCTTCGGTCTGGGCTCGAGTCAGCCACCCACCAGGCCTGTGTCGAAGTTGCCCCAGCCATACAACGCTTTAGAGGCGTGCAGCAGGTCGCACTATCAACAGATGTCCCTTCAGGTCAGTCCGCCTTTGTTGTGGAGCGTCTGATAGCAGTTACCAGGGACCAGATAGCATGTTGCCATTCTTCTTCAGTCGAGGCAAGGCGGCTGTCTATAAGCCTTTGCCGCATTTTTTTTTATTTAGATCTGTGGCTTTTGATGTTTTTAGCGAATTTAAGAACCGATTGATAACGTTTTGTACACAGGTGCACAGACAAAAAAATTCACTCTGGGACTAATGTAGCTTAAATTTCAGCTCTGTGGCGAGTTCTGCAGTGTCGTAATTTTTCTTTTTACAGTTGGGGTGGAAAGGGGTTGTTGGGTAGGTGTCTGCAAAATTCTCTCAATCCGTGAATTGATGGGTGTTCTCGCATGTTATACAATTAATTTTGTGTCCCAGAAATCCATCTTAAGGGTCGGTACGTACGGTTTTATCGTGGGAAATGAGGCGGAGGGGTGGGATGGGAGAATAGGCTCAGATTTAATTGAGAGGTGGGAAATAGACTTTTTTTGTTTGGGGGTGGGGGGGACCGAATAATGTGTCATCTGTCTTCAATGTAAATACACTCTCAGAGTGCATTAGTTTGGTAGTACCAGAGTGGGCGCACGGTGTGTCTGTTGACCAGCATATGGCCTAATGTGAACAGCCTTCAATGTATTCTGTCCTGGGTGCTTCTTTTACAATCCATAGTGTTACAGTACATTTGGTGAGTTTGATTTTGTTGTAAAACTCCCAGAATGCACTGGTTTGTTTATCGATAAATGGAAACCTTGCCATTTATTAAACGCTACCAGTGGACCTACAGCACTTTTTGTGCCACCCATCAAAGTGGCCCTTCCAAACATATGAGGTCTGCCAGAGCAGCCTGTGGGCAGTTTTTTAACAGCCAATTTGACTTGGCAAAACAACCCCTTTGCAAAGCCTAAAACCTTTTTTTAATACATGTCATCCCTAGGGTTCGCCCTAAGCAGCGCATATGGCAGGGTAGCGTATTAGTAGTGTATTTAAAAAGTTTTACATGTCCTAAATTTTGTTTTTCACTTCTGTGAGGCCTACCTCTCCCACTTTATAGCAATAACATTGGGTTACCTTATTACATTTAAAAAATGAGAACTTTTGTTTGGGAATGGGTAGAAATATCATGGCTGGTGTCCAGAAATGAAATTTACGATTCTGAAAATACCAATTTCGAAAGTTGGCATTTTTGTGTCCTAACCATTAGTTCCTGTGTCAAGTGACTAGATGTAGTTGGTTGGCAGTTGACTTTTGTGTAGTCCTCCCAGACAGCCGTACAATAAAAGGACTGGGTGTTCGCTGGATGGGCTTTACTGACAGAGGGGGGTGCAGCAGAGTTGTGCACAGCCCCACTTGCACTTCAAATACACTGCCTCCGCTCAGTCAAAAACCTTCACACTAACCTTTTGTGACTCCAGGCATCCTGGTCCCATTGCACAGAGTCAGGAAATTCCAGGCACTTTTGAGGGGGGGGGGGGAGGGAATCTAGAAGTTTCTTCCACTTCTAAGCTGTCACAAGGTATTTAAAACGGGACACTCCGATCCACTCTCCAGTTCACTTCTGGACCTGCGGAGGGCTCCCAGAGGACTGCCCTGCTTCCTGTGGCCTGCTGGTTACTTCAGATGACTGCCCTGCAGCACCAAGAGGACTGCCCTGCGTCTTCAGAGGACTGCTGTCTGCTTAAGACTTGCTTTTCTGATTGAAACCAGGACTACCAGAGTGACTCCAAGAGCTGGTTGGTTGGTCTCCAGGTCACAGCTCTGGGACTGAGAAGGCTCCAACTATCTTAAACCCACATCTGGACCCAGCCTGAGTGAGTCCTGATCCTCCAAGTAGTGCCCATCTAGTCTGGACCTTTTGGAAGTGGTGCTAAAGATGCCTAGATAGCCCAAGTCCAAAATTTGGAACTTGAAAAAAAAAAAAAAAGAATCTGCTAAAAAGTGCCTTGAGAACTGAGAGGAGGTTGAGACCTACCTGCTCGCCTTTCCTTTGAAGGTGTATCGCCAGTCAGCCTGAGTTCAATGTAGCTCCCACTACCCTCTTCTCTGGAGCTGGAAATCCTGCTCGGTGGCTCCTCTCTGGAAGGGTTTCCGGCCTCCTGGATCTCTTGCCATATGCACCCTGCAGCTCCGTCCAGCTAGAGATTTTTGACATCCAAAAAAGAGACTTCGTCTGAACATAGAAATCTTCACTGCGATGTTGTTCAGCAGGTCTCTGACAACAACGCCTCCTCCTCGGACACTGGCAACTGCCTTTCCCCACTGAAGATTGCCTTCTCAGACGTTTTTCTTCAAAAAAAATTCTAAATCCGAAGGTAAGCGTAGATCAGGCTCAATCCAATTTGTGTATCCAAATCATACTCCATTGTAGTAAGGCCCAACCAGCTAGATGTCCTCGGTTGGCGCCTTGATCTTTTAGTCTCTATTTGTCACTGCAAACTTTAAAGATTTGTAACTCCAATACATATGACCATATTTTTGTTGTTTTGGTGTCAAATAATTAATTACATTTTGCCCTATTTTTCTAAATTGGTGTAGGATTTTTCTTTTGTTGCTTTCACTTTTTTACTGTCTAAATGCTGCATAAATACTTACACATTGCCTCTAAGTTAAGCCTGACTGCTTTTTGTGCCAAGCTACCAGAGGGTTAAGCATAGGTTGCTTTATCGTTTTTTTTTTCTTTAATTTATTTCTTTTTGGGTTCACACTGACCAGGATTGTGGCTGTTACTTGAGAAAGTCTGACACACCCCCTCAACCAACAACCCCAATTTCTCACAATAATCAATTGATTTAGTAATCAAAAGGATGAGGAGCTGAAATAGACTTTGTTGTCATTTCAACCTCTGTGACCTTCAGGTTATTTAAGGCGATTCACTAATTCAATTTTTATTATGGTACTTTCACTCTGTACCTGTAGAGAAACCTTCTATTGAATAGGCTTATTATCTAACTGTGTGACACTCGTTTTGCTGATCGCCAAAAATGAATGGCAGACACAGCGCTGCTTTGGTTCGTACCTGCAAACTATAGGTCGCACACATCTCTGCAGCAGCCACTGAAATGATCTTAGGTGAATAGTTCGGCCTTTTAGCCCAATATAGCGCCCGAGGCTTGGGAGTCACACTTAACAAAGACCAAATATATGGTCTTCTATCTCCCCCCCCCCCCCCCCCCACCCACCCCCATGACGACTGGCCAAATCCCTCCCTAAATGGTACACTCATGGAAAGGGTGAGGATTTTTTATTATTTGGGTGTTACATTATCAGAGCACTTTGCGTGGGGGTCTCAGTTGGCTAAAGCAAGCCTCAAGTTAACCCAGACCGTGGGTGGGTGGGATTATGAAGTTGGCCAGAACTTCGGCATTCAAGCCAGCTGCCCCCGTTGTGGAAATATATAAAGCCCAAGCAAGGGGGGGCACATTATATGGGGAAGAATTGTGGGGGCATTGCTCCACTTCTAATCTTATGAAGGTCAAGAACAACTTCATGAGGCAGCTATTAGGCCTTCCTCGTAGCACCCCCCCCCAGTACTCCTTCACATGAACTTGGGCATGAGGCCTATCAACGAAGAGATCGCCCTTGGACCTTTTACATTCTGGCGCCAGGTATGGGTTACCCCGGAGTTGTCCTTGTACAAAGCCAAGCTTAAGGAGATTTTGTCCATTTTCTTCACCAAGAAAATACTGTGCTTGTGCCATATAAGGGATCTCTCTTTAAGGTTAGGAAGGTTGGACCTCTGGAAAACCCCTAAGACTTCATGCCCAACGATATCTAGGCGGGAACTAGTACAACTTCACAGGCATTCTAACATACTGTCCATACAGGAAAGCCCCACTGGCGGACGGATGACAATAGAGTTCCTACAAGTGAAAGATGTATATAGCAAGGAACTCTTCCTGGACATGATTTATCCCCCATTGGCCAGGAAACTGTACGTGCATTTTAGACTAGGGAACCTTTCTTTATTTGCACACAAAAGTAAATGGGCCAAAGAGAATACGGTTGAGTGTCCTGCTTGTAACTACAAGCTAGAGTCCAAAGTACATGTACTGTTTTTCTGCCCTGCATATCAACTGCCTCGCAAACGCTGGTTAATCCAAATATGCAGAAATGTAGGCCTTGTGCGCTACACAGAGGCATACAGAGTTCTAAAATACGACACGCACCCTCCAATTGTTTGCTGTGTCACGTTTCTTAAACCATATGTGGCACATATTGTGGGGTTTGATTAAGAACCATCCTGGGTAGATCTAAGTGTAGGAACTGCAAAGGTCCACATCAGTGCAAACACGATCAGGGTCCTCTGTCTCAGGCTATATTTTTTTCTCTATTTTCTTTTTTTAAATTCTTTTAACCTTGTAAATATTTTAACTTGTGTTTTTATCAAATGGGTGTCTTTATTGGAGTCTAAAAGTGTATGAGGACGCCTGCTTTTTAATTGTCACATCTTTGTAGAAGCAGGAGAATCCCGCCTCAAGAAGGCAATTTTGATATATGGAACATATAATTGCAAGTGTTTACACTTTTCATGTGTTTTACTGTTGCTGTGATTTTTAATTATGTACTTGTATGGCGCTAGTGGCCGAAATATAGTTATTGAATGAATGGCTCATTCTGCTTGTGTTATGCTGCTGGCAGACTGCTCCAG
The DNA here is from genome assembly GCF_964204655.1 of Triturus cristatus. Lineage (NCBI taxonomy): Eukaryota > Metazoa > Chordata > Amphibia > Caudata > Salamandridae > Triturus > Triturus cristatus. Next base: position 981,383,993 of record NC_140588.1, on the reverse strand, counting down.
TGCACGACGAGAGTCGCTGAGAAGAGTCCATGAGAGAGAAAATATTAAAACGGGAGCTAAGGAACGTGTACATGTGCAAGTTGCATCGTTCTAGTACTTGGCAAAGTTGACCATTTGCATCTGTCCCTCAGAAAGTTCTTAGCCAGGGTACAAACATAAGTGGCCCCATTAGTGAATTAGCTAGGTAAAGAAAGTGATCCATATTTGCAAACTGGGGCGATTTTGAACTTGTAAAGACATGCTGTCTAGGTGTTTTGCATTTATGGAAGACTGCATGGATTTGTGCTTGCTGCATGTTATGTTTGTTTTAATGTCCGGGAAATCAACAATAAAACCACCCTAGCAGAACAACAAATAGGCCCACAAACAGCAAAAAAAGAAGTCCTCAACACTAACCTGTCAGGGCACTCTTTGCCTTATTCCCCTGTTGGCCAGCTCGAGGTCGAGTTCTATTCAGCACATTTTTTGGAGCATTGAATGGTCCTCAACGCAAAATCCTAGAATCTTTCGGTCATTTTATATTTTCCAATGCAACTCCCGTTATTTATTTTCTAAGGTTAGCTGCTTGTTGTTAACATCTGGTAGCCGCTAATGCAGCCCTTCCGGTTCTCTGTCTCACTCAAGTGGAAGAGGCACATGAAACCATGTTACCTTATAGCAAGCACTCGTCCCACAATAACGCAATGCAGAGAGATGAACTGAAGAATCAAGTGCCTCTCTTTGGTACTTTTTGTCGCGCACTGCTGCCACAATATAGAAATACAGGCACTTACAATTAAGAAACCTGTGCCTCTCTTTGTTACTTTATGTGGACCAAGTGTGTCACAGCACGGGGTTCCTCTCTTCTGCTTCATATGTGTCAGAAAATTGTAATGTGGGTAAAGGTGGCTGCTGCCAAATGTGAGATTTTAGCTGTTGAAATAGGGGCACAAAAGTGATATAAGTTAACACTGGGAAAAACAATTACCGGCTGATGTTCAAATATTTTACTGTGGGTCATTTAATGGCCATGCAGCAGTGTTGGGTACAATTTGTCCATGACTGGCTTGAGGGCCTGTGCTGTGTGTAGGGTTTCCTGTGAAATGTGTAGTTGTTGTACATTGCAATGGAGGTTTGTCCTCTTTCGTTATCTGTCATGTCCTTAAGTTTACAGGAAATGGTTTGCCTTTTGGATTTGACCTGCCCTGCACTCTACTTCCTGAGCTAGACGAGCCAGGCAGGAGGCTTTAGCCTGAACAATATTGCATAGGAAGCCTCGCCCTAATGTGCTTCAAACTCCGAATGAACTTTGACCTCTGCGACAAGCAGTACTGCCTGCCAGACTATTCAGTTATTAAAACTAGTTCTATCGGCAGTTATATCTAGCCGCCTTTTAAAGCCCAATACACACAATTTGCAATATTAAAAGTTTATTCAAAAATGTTACGCCATGTGCTTTTAGATACCTTGGACGCTGTTTTTACGATGGGTTTGTGTGCTGTAGATCCCATATCTGCAGCATTGGGAGTTTTTAGAACCATGCACCTGTACTGTAGTACCCATATCTGCCAGGATTTGGGTTTCTTAGAACTATATCAGAACTATATCAGTGTGCTGTAGTACCAGGATTGGCGGTGCTTAGAACTATGTACCTGTGCTGTAGTACCCATAACTACCAGGATTGGCGCTGCTTAGGACTATGTACCCGTGCTGTTGTACCCATATCTACCAGGATTGGCGGTGCTTAGAGCGATGCACCTGTGCTGTAGTACCCACGCCTGCAGCACTGGGAGTACTTAGAACGATGTACATATGCTGTTGTACCCATGCCTGCAGCGCTGGGAGTACTTAGATATGGGTACTACAGCACATGTGCATCATTCTAAGTACTCCCAGTGCTGACAGATATGGGTACTACAGCACAGGTGCATCGCTCTAAGCACCGCCAATCCTGGCCGCCCCCCCCCCCCCCCCACTGCCTGCCCTACATGGAACCTGTCCTTTGGTCATCAATGTAAAGCACAGTTCAGGGCGCCTTGTGTGGTGCCCTACCATTCTGTGGACAGCTGGGCCATCTTAAACATAGTGGCAAAAGCAACAACTCTGTAAATCTGCTACATAAAATATCTTTTATGAGCCACATTTCAGGCATCAATTGGCTCATTTGCCACAATGACAAGCTAGTAAAGTGTAAAAGCCTTGGAGCTTAAGAGCATGCTGTTCTAACGGTGACGGTGTCACCTCCTGTCTGGACAGAGCTGTTCTTCTCTGACTAAATCTGAGTGCTACGCATTTGTAGAAGTTGCTGTCATTTATTTCAGGTTCGCTTGGATGTTCATCCAAGTTGTAATATTGTGCATGGAATTGTACTCTGTTTTTGTAATTTCCAGGTCAGAGTGATAAGGGCTCTAGCTAATCCGATGCCTAAAGTCTGTGCTGGGAAATGCAAAAGGGTTTGTCACAAGTATTGCTCCACAGAGATGAAAATTGAGCGAATCCCTCGCTTAACCCCTTCTGTGCCACGCCCTTTCCCCCTCCTGTGCTGGGCGTTTCATTAGTGGGTGGGGTTCATGACGAGATAGTCTCGTCATGGGCACAGAAGAGGTTAAAATGTTGCTAGGAAAACCGACATTTGAGGTTTGCAGGTTTAGAATGTCGTTGGTGTTGTATTTGGGCGCCAATAGGAAAAGGTGCTTTCTTACTAAAGACGGCACCACCCAGAGTTCGCAAGACCGTTTTGCATAATGTGTACATCATTGTAAGAATGCGAACTGGTTCTGATGAAAAGCTACTGGATGTAGACTCTTAAGGCAAACGTTCAGCGCTTTGAAGTAACTAGGAAGAGAGGCAGAGCGTTTTACAGATAAATGAAGTGGTATGCTTTACCCATTTACAATGTGAGTGTTATACAGAGATTAGCAGGAGGTAAATTGTATTTGTTTGGTGTAGAGGTAGGGGATTGGGTGAACAGTAGGTAGGACACTTGTCCTGAGAAGCAGGTTTTGGGGTCGTGAGTGAGGCAAACTGTAGGTTGTGTGTGGGTATACACCTGATGGAAGTGTCACATTTCCAGTCATAGATCTATCTTGCCATCATGTATTCATGTTATATATATCTACATGGGTGTACGTGTTTATGTACACACCTCACAACTTGTAATATTTGTGAATATTTATTTGTTTGATTAATTAAAATCATTACATATATGAACCATTGCATAAAATGATTTTGGAACAAGAGTGCTGATTAATTCATTCCGCTGGTGTTAAATCGTGGTTAAATTACTAGTCGGTTGAGATTATAATAAGCTTTAAAACGACTCTGTTCAGAAGTTTTAAGAAATGAGAGTTTAAAATGCTGAGAGTTGAATGGGAAACTCCTGGAGCCTCCTGCTGTTTTGGCCCCAACTGCAAGCAATTGAGTTTAGGTTGATAGAAGTGTTCTACTCTCCGGTTTAATTATTCCCATGGGTGAGTGATAGTTCCAAGTTCGTGACCGTTTGGTGCTCTTCACATGATCCATGAGCTTGTTGGTACCAGGCAGGTGCTATGGCCTGATTGCAAGATGCGAGGCCTGTGCCGTGTGGGCGTTGGTAGTTGCTTCAGTGAGTGAGTATCGCATGATGCTGGTGAATTTCCGTAGTCTAGCCAGCGTCTGAGGGGTGTTTTCACTGAAGCACAGGTTGGATGCCTCTCTACAGCGCTTGACACCTTTCAGCCGGAAACCGGGGAAGGAGCAGCCAATGTTGTTACTCAGCCAATTTGGTGCAGCAGCACAAAAGGTGGAGCCAGGATTCTTTGTGATACTTGCATAGCCCAGGGCCTGCTTCCTCTTGATTAGCCCAAGTCTGCAATGGACAGGGCAATGAGCCTCATTTAGAGAATTTTCTTGCCAGCCTGGGCAGATAGTGGAAGTTGAAAATATGGCTGTGCCTTCCCTAGGTTGTATGATTTGTCCATGGATCTGTCAATGGATTATGCTAGAGACTCCCTATATCTTGTTCAATAGAAGTTAGAAGCATTTGCCTCTTCGCAACTTTTTTCCATACTGATAGTGGGATGTCTTGCATGTACAGGCTTTCAGGCGTGATCTTCAGGGTGCTTATTGCTGTTGCCAGCTGTGTTTGCCAAGGGCATCTGCCTTCTTCAAAAATTGCCTTCAGATGGTACTTTAATAAGTCCCCCTGTCCAGCGAGGTCAGGCCTTCCAAGGCCCAGTTCCAGCCGCAGTCTGGACCTTCTGCCCTGCTGAGAAGCAAGTAGTGTGGTCTTGTAGGCCTTAATCTGGGCGTTTGTTAAAAAGTTGTTGAGTACTCCGGGGAAGGCCATGTGGCCATTGTTGAGGGCTGGGATCAATTTTGCTCTTAATACTGTCAGCATGGGCTCCGCTGTAGGGCTGCTGATGCACTTTAGTAAATGGATGACTGTAGAGCCCTTGCTTTTAAGGTGCCTTAAATGGACTGCTGAGTTGGCCCTTTCAGATAACCACACGCCAAGGTAGTTGTATGCTGGGTCTGTCGCTATTTGAAGAGCCTCTAGCTGCCAGTGAGTGTTTTTGTGTGGGTATCTGCCAAATACTAATATTTTGGTTTTATTCTGGTTCACCAGCAGATTGTTTGCTCTATTGTATCGGTGGAGTGCGTTGAGGGACCTCTGTAGACCTACCGTTGTGTTGTCCATAATCACGGCGTCGTCCGCAAGATTGAGATGTGTAGTCTTCCCAGTATTGGTGTCACCGGACTGGCTCCATCCAGAGCTGCTCCCATATCTGCGGAATAAAGATAGAAGAGAAGGGGGGGCCTGCACACAGCCCTGTTTGAGGCCATTGTAGGTGGGCATTCATTTTTTTTTTTTTTTTTTTTAAATTTTTATTGTGCAGATAAAAAAGGGTACAAGCACGGGCCTACAACCACCTGGGCCGGCCGCTAGTATGCAGAAATGATCAAGCAGTTCAAAAACAATGACTGGCCCGCGGGAGCTCCGCTAAATAACAGGAGATCAGGCTGCACATAAGGAAAGTCAGGATACACCCTTTTTACATAAATATCAACAAAAGTAAAGAAAAACAAAAAGCAAGGCGAGAAACATTGAAAGGGCGTCTAACCACAGCGGAGGAACTCCACACAGGACCACCCTAGGGTGGTCGATAAAAAGGGGGGTCTGAGAGGGAGGGGGGGGCCACGGGCAAACCAACTCTATACTCAGATGAACTAATTAAGCAAGGAACCGTCAAGGATCAGGGGGACAAGGCAACATCAGACGTATCCACCAGGGGGGGGGAACAGATAGTCCCGCGATACACATTCCACTGACCCCAGATTCTACCCTACGCCCCGGGTTTACCACGTGCCACATACACCGTCTTCTCCCTGAACATGCACCAGTCCATGTTCTCCTTCCATACGGACACGGTGGGAGGCCGTTGGGAACCCCAAAGCTGCGCAATATCTCCCTTTGCGATCATGTTCCCAAGGGCCGCCCACCGAGCCTGGGCTTCATTATAGTCACTGGGCTCCCACACGTTCAGAACACATCGGCGCACCTCCGGCAGCAGAGCGACCCCAGTGACTCGTTTCATAACATCATGCACCTGGCGCCAATATTCCGCCACCTCGCGGCACTCCCAGAGGATGTGGAGAAAGGTGGCACTGAGATCGCAGCCACGCTTACAGAGCCCGTCGTCAGTAAACCCCATCGAGACCAAACGGGGACCCGTCACGTAGACACGATGGGGAATCTTAAGCTGGACCAGACGGAGACGGGCCGGGATGGCAACCTCCTTAGGGGATGACAGCGCAGACTGCCAGTCCTCGTCGTCCAACTCAACCCCATCTCCCGTCCATACCTCCCGAAGACGCACCAAGAGATCAGCCCGATTATTTATGAGTTTTTTATAAATCAGGGAGATAGTGCTGTCAGGGACGTGTCCGTCGAGTATACGGTCCTCGAGAGGCGAAGAAATAGGGACCGTGGTCCCCTCCCCAAAGACCGAGGGTAGGGCGTGCCGAACCTGGCCATAGCGGAAGAACTCCCTTTCACTAAGCTCGTACTCGCTCTGAAGCGCCGCGAAGGATTTAACCGCGCCTTTAACCCATAGGTCCCCCACTCTGCTAATGCCGATCGTATCCCAGTGCTCAAAGCCTTTCGTTGTCCAGAGGCTTCCCAAGCGCTCTGAGGCGAACAGAGGAGTAGCACACGTCAACCGCTCACTCCAGCCCACAGCTACATTCGCCGCCTTCCACACACGTACCGCAATCCTAGTAGGGCCCGTGAGGGTCCTTCCGGCAGATCGAGAGTAAAGCGCTCTGTTATAGTTACCGCCGGGAAGCAGGAATTTATCCATCTCATAAGCCGGGTTCGAGCCAGGAGCGTACGTAGCATGGTTAATGGCAGACAGCTGGGAGGCCCAATAGTACCTTCTAATGTCAGGGAGCACGATGCCCCCGTCATACCAGGGAAGAGTCAGCTTTGCCAAAGCGATACGCACACGACTGAACCAAACCAGTCTCCTCTGCAAACTCTCCACTTCCCTAAAGTAGGCCGCCGGAATGATATCGAAGGAGTTCTGGAGTGCGTAAAGAAATCTGGGAAGGGACATCATTTTAAACAGTGCTGCGCGACCAAGCGGAGACAAGGGCAACGTACACCACCGGGCTGTATCCGCCCTCAAACGCCGGAGGGGAGGCAGGAGATTCTGCTCGTAGCGGACCGCCGGATCCAACGAAACGTATATCCCCAAGTATTTAAAGCCGGATTGAGATGTTTGGAGCGGAAGCCGCGGCGGCAGGAGAGGAAGGCCACCGGAGATAGGATACATGCAAGATTTGGACCAGTTAATTATCAAACCCGAATTTCTCCCGAAGGAAGTAAGAACATCAAAAAGCACGTTGAGCGACTTCCACGGCGAGGTGAGGTACATAAGAATATCATCAGTGTACGAGACCCGATCCTCGAAGCCCGGGGCCCACCGGATCCCTCTGATCGAGGGCTCCCAGCGGAGCCAGGCAGCTAGCGGTTCCAAGGCGAGAGCAAAGAGCAGAGGGGACAACGGGCACCCCTGCCTAGTACCCCTCCCGAGAGCGAAGGGCCGAGAAACCCGCCCATTGACAACAACCTGAGCCATTGGACCAGCATAGAGGAGCTTCACCCAACTAATAAATCCCTACCCAAAGCCAAATTTCGCCAATACTGCCCAAAGGAATGGCCACTCGATGGTGTCAAAGGCCATCGTGGCGTCTAAGGAAACCAATATGGCCGGTTCAGAGAAGTACTCCGCCCTAGCGAGGACGCCATGTAGACGCCGCAAGTTGAGAGCGGTATTACGATGAGGGATAAAGCCGCATTGATCCGGATGTATCAAATCGCATATAACTCTCAACAAGCGATTAGCGAGGACCTTGGCAAGGATTTTCGGTTCGGCATTTAGTAGGGAAATAGGCCTATATGAGGCACAGCGGTCTCGTGGCTTACCGTCCTTGGGAATAACAACTATAGTAGCCAGACGCTGGTCGTCGGGAAGGGAACCCCGCTCGAGTGACTCCAGAAACATACGACGGAGGAAGGGCGCGATTTTATCCGGGCGTAGTTTATACAGTTCAATCGGCAGTCCGTTGGGGCCCATAGCCTTGCCCGAGCGGAGGGAACGAATCGCGGCAGCAATCTCGTCGACAGACAGAGAGGCATCCATCTGCTCACGGTCCTCTACGGATAGGCCGGGCAAGGCAATATCCCGCAGCAAGAGACGAGAGTCATCCTCCTCTCTACCAGACACCGGGGAGTACACCGCCCGGAGGTGGTCCGCAAAACACTCCACAATCTCACCAGGGTCAGTCACACACACTCCATCCGAAACCCGAAGCTCCGGGACCACACGATTCACTCTCGCCTTCTTATCCAACCAAGCAATCAGTTTACCTGCCTTGTCCCCGGCATCATACAACCTACCCTGTTGCTCCCTATACATAATCTTGGCAGCGTCAGTGACAAGAGACTTATATTCAAACTGCTTCAAGCTGAGGGCATGAAGCCCATCCTGAGTCACACCCGTCTCCAAGGCTGCCTCCAGCCCCGATATTTCAGTCTCCAGCTTCACCACCGCCTCATTCTTAACCCTCTTAGCCTCCACTATCTGGGATAGGGCATGCCCGCGGAGCACTGCTTTGAAGGCTTCCCACAGGGACACTGAGGACACCACCGACCCCTCATTCTCGAGAAAATACTGATCAATCGACTTAACAAGGCTATCACGAATCTTGGGGTCTCGCAAGTACCAAGGGTTAATAGGGGCGATCCGCCCAGCGGACCGCATCCCGGTGTCGAAAAGCAACCAAAGTGGGGAATGATCAGAGATACCCCGGGCCAAGTGCTTTACCTCTCGAATCCGGGCAGTCTGGGCCGCGGGCATAAGAAAATAATCCAATCTGGAGAGACTCCCATGGGCCCCAGAGTGAAATGTGTACTGACACTGTGTCGGATGCATTAACCTCCAACAATCCACCAGACCGAAGGTATCCAAGAGTCCGCCGAGCCACGCCTGGGCAGCAGGGAGGGCCCTGGGTGGGTGGTGATCCAAATCACCCGAAACAACCGAATTAAAATCCCCACCCATAAGCAAAAGACTGTCAGGAAGCTCAAGCATCATACGAACCGAGTCTGAGAAAGTGTAGTTCTGGAGGCCCGGGGTAACATAAACCGAAACCAAGGAAAGGGACTGTCCCTCCCACCTCCCAGTCAGAGCCACATAGCGCCCTCTATCGTCTAGGACAACCCTGGTGATCTCTAGCGGAAGTGAAGATCGTATGAAAATGCCCACCCCTCTAGAGCCAGTGGTGAAACCGGAATGGGCCACGAGTCGGTATCCCCCCCTGTTCATGGCATGACAAACATTACCAACCAGATGCGTCTCCTGTAAGAATACCACATCAGGAGTCAAACGACGCAAATACTGCAGCACAACACCCAGTTTGATACGATCCCCCAATCCGTTGACGTTCCAAGACATCCGTCTCAACCCGTCCCCCCCCCCCATCCCCTCCAGTAGATCAAGGATCCCCCTGCAAATAGCGCGACACCAGAAACTGAAGCAGAGCCCATACCTCGCCTTGAAAACAAAAAACACAAATCCAAACAACCCCACCCACCCACCAACCCCCCCCCCAAATTCAACTCCTCCCCCCCCCCCCACCCTGCACCCCTGCGGTCCAGAAAACCACCCCAACTTGCAGTGTGCCTGTCGCCCTACAAACCCCATTCTACGAAAAGACCCCGGAGGAGGAAAGGGACCCGTCCCTGCCCGCCCCCAACACAGATCATAGTTAAACAAAATGTACAAAAGAAGTAGAACCCAGCCAAACAAAATGTCAAAGTCAAGGACCAAAAGTCACTCCGAAGGAGGCCCACCACTCTCGGTACCACCAGAAGGCCCAGGCCGGTCACCCCGGTCCGGCAGAGAATCCAGCCAGTCACTCACGGTCGCAGGACAGTCAAAAAAGGTAGTCCGGTCTTCGTATTCCACTCGGAGCCTAGCAGGAAAAAGCATCGAGTACTTAAGACCCAGGTCCCGAAGACGGCGCTTCACCCCCTGGAAGCCCATCCGCTGCTTCTGGACAAGTTGGGTGAAGTCCGGGAAAAAGTTAACGGATGAGTTCTCATAGCGGACCGGGCCATGTACCCGTGAGGCCTGCAGAATCGCATCGCGGTCTCTGTAGTGAAAAAGTTTTGCGACAATAGGCCTCGGGGGAGCTCCCGGTCGCGGCCGACCGCCTGGGACTCGATGGGCCCGCTCCACGGCAAAGAACTTACTCAGGCCAGCGGGGGCAAGCTGTTTGAGGATGAGTTCCTCAACCACAAGATCCACCGGGCGATTGTCGGAGGTCTCTGGAACACCAATGACGCGGATGTTATTGCGTCGAGCCCGTCCCTCGAAGTCCTCCAGCCGCCGGGCCATCAGGTCGTTGGCCGACTTGAGGTCGCCAAGAGCAGTCTGCAGGTCCGACACATCCGTACCAAGGGTGGACGTCCGCAAATCCAGCGATTGAACCCTCTCATTGGTCTTAGAGAGATCCCTCTCATTGGTCTTAGAGAGATCCGCCCGAATTAGCGTAACATCAATGGCCACCTTGTCGATTTTACGGGCCAAGGCCTCGTACTGCGTAGCGATGGTCTCCTTGATGCCATTAATAGCGCCCATGATGTCCTGCAGTGACAAATCCGGAGGGGCCGACGGAACACCCCCAGCGTCGTCCGGGAGAACACTGGCCGCCCCAGGGGACCCTTTACCATGAGTGTAGCGGTCCATGTTGTGGGTCTGGACCGGTCCCCCACGTAGGGATGTCTTGGTCTTACGCCTCTCGGGATCCCCCCTGCCTCCCATGTTGAACCACGCTCACCGAAGGGGACCACCAAGGAAGCGTCAAAGTGGCACAGGCGAAGCCGACACGGGCCCTACCAGGGACCGCAATGTGGCGGTGCGAGAGGATCAAAGTCAATGGGCACACTGGTGTCAGGCGGAGGCAAAGACACGAAGCGAAGGCCGAGTGAAAACCCAGCCGCACAAGGCAACTCCACTGTCCAGCCACTCAGAGATCCAAAAGTGAAACCAAAAGTGATGAGACGGCCGCTGGCGCAGCCCCGATGCCGTTGTTGTTCAACTATGCCCCGGCTCCACAGTTCACCTTCGCACCGGGCACAGCCATCCGTTGGGCCTCAAAGGTTCAAACCACCATAGATCAGGTCTCCCAGGTCCGATTTGGTTTCTGAAAAGAGTTTAGGGTTCAGCCAACGTTCATCTTCCAGAATCCGTCAACCAAGTCAGGATAAAGTCAGGATAAGTTCCGAGGAGCAGCGAGGGTCCGGCGAGCCCTGTGCTCACGCGACCATCTTGGATGCGCGCTAGGCTCCTCCCCTAGGTGGGCACTCTTGCTGTGGCGGGACTTAATTTTACCCTGACCCATGTTTCTTGATGTAATGTTGAAATAGCCCTGAGGAGCTGCGATGGAATCCCTCAGGTGGTTAGCTTGCCCCCTTCCCCCCCCAAAAGCCTGCCCCAATCCACTTTGTCAAAGGAAGTGCTATAATCCACAAAGCAGCAGTATAAGGGGGATTGCTTCCTCCTTACAGCCTGTGTGAAGAGGTATGCAAGGACCAAGATGTTATCCATAGTGGAGCAGTTTGATCGAAAGCCTGATTGATATAATGGTAGGATGCCCTTGTCCATGGCCCAAGATTCCAGCTCTTTTAACAGGATGCATGTGTAGGCCTTTGTTTCGAGATCTAAGAGAGCAATAAGCCTATAATTTGCCGGATTGGAGCGATCTACCTTTTTATGGATGGGGGAATAAATTGAGCCCCTCCAGGACGCAGGTATTGTTGCCGTTGTGAATGAGAAGTTGTACAGAGGGCTGAGTGTAGTCTGTCAGAATTCTTGTGCTGTTTTGAGCACGGCTGCCGGAATCCGTTGGGCACTGGTGCCCCTTCGTTTCTCATTTCCTTGATTGTAGAGAGAACTGTACTTTCTGTAGTTGATGTGTCGTAATAATCCCCGAAATCCAGGGTAGGGCAGCATATCGCAGGTACTGTTCCATTAACTTGGGTGGTTGTGTATAGCCTGTTCACGTGACTTAGCCAGTCCCTTTCTGCCACTATGTTCTTTCTGGTGGGCCCCAGATTGTCTAGGCAATTTATGTATCTCCAAAGGCGAGCTTGGTTTTTATCTTTATATAGGGAAAACATTTTGAGCCACGCTTCTTCCTTGAGGTTCTTTTTGTGCCCCCATACTTGCTTTTTGTGGGCTGTCATAAGAAGGCTGATGGATTGGTCGTTTCCTAATGTAGAGCCTCTTCTACTGACAGCAAGAGCTCTGTTGAGAGCCTGTTTGATGGCAATGATTTCCTTTGAGTAAAAAGAGGCTCCGAGTGGTTGGTAGCCAATGCGTGGTGTTACATTCGCCATTGCCCAGCACTTTCTGGAGATCCACCACAAGGCACTCCCAGTGGTCAGTTGCAGTTATGGGGCTGGTTGGATTGCTGGCAGACTTCCTTACTTCTGTCCATGGGGCAAATGTATCCCCTAGCTTAGTCGACCATTTGATTCTGTGTAGAACGCAGAGTCGCTCTTCCCTTGTGGGTTTCCCCAGCAAAGGTATGGGTGATGAATTTATAGAGGCTGGCTTCATTGTTGTCCGTAGGGTTCTGTGATCGCTTACATTTTTTTCAAAAGCGAAGGGGTTAAGGGTCAGTCAGCCCTTCGCACGCAAAACATATAATTAATCGTGGAAATTTTCTTGAAAGTAGGTCCGGGCCACCAAGCGAGAGAGGGCAGGCTTCCTTGATGCTTTGGAGCGAGGAGATATGGTGATTAGCCGGGAGCACGTGTATAGGTGCGGCCATTGCTGGCGTCTCTGGGCTGTTGTTTTTGCGCAAGTCCTCGATGTTGAAGTCCCCTACAATTATTGCCTAGTGAGACTTGTAATTGATCAAGAGATCTTCTATGGTGTTTGCTAAAAGGTCAATGGCCAATTTCATCTGGAGCGATGCTGAATTGATGTAGCAATTGATCAGCAACAGGCGAAGAGCTAGTGAGTTCAGCTTTATCCCTTTGATAAGTAGGGCTTGAAGTGAATTGGGCTTAATGGGAACTTCCGTGGCCACTATTTTCCACGCATGTTAAACGGAAAGGCCGCCAGATGGCGGGTCAAACATCCTATTTTTCATGGCAGCGTTGTGGAACTCGTAGTATAAACCAGCGCCGTTGCCCATGTCTCCTGGAGGCTTAGTATGTCTCCTTTCTGAAAGTAATCCACGATGGCTTTCTCCCCAACACGTTCATGTTTGTGGAGAGTGAAAGAAGGCTTTGGGCCTGCTGGTCTTGTTTTAAGGGTGTGTTTGTCTCTTGGTGTTCGTGGTCATTTAGTTGACATTCAGAAGTATGCCTGGCACTTTATTTGGTCGGTGCATATTGTGGCCACTCTGCACTTCATCATCTTTTACTCATTGGAATAGAATGTTCTGTATTATAGACCACATTGGCGCATGCTTTATACAAAATGGCTAGACAAAAATTAACTAAACCAACAAAAGGTATTCCATGATGGAAGGATAACTGTGGCATTACGTTTGTGCTAGCCATGCTATTAAAAAAAAAAAAAGTCACATGTACTGAGCCCCATACATTACTGCTTTTGGACCCTTTGAGGAATCTAGATACCATATATAATTAACACCCAAACCTTGTATTTTGAACGCAGACTCCATCAAGTTTGTTACAGATGTGTCAATGCGGCTGGGAGAAAGACTATTAAGAGGGAAATGTTGCTTATCTCTCTCGCTCTGTCCTCTATCTTGTCATTATACTCCTCCATCTACAGTTCCTATAAATAGATTATAACTTGTGCATCTGCATAAAAGATTTATGCAATGGTATTTTTTCATGAGGACTTGTTTTAACAATAGGTACCTATCCCCAACCAGAGTGAAAGGGAGTTACGTTGGTGCAGTATGGTGAAATCAGACTGAAGAGACCGTCTGACACTTGGATTTTGTCTTGTGTAAAGTAGTTGTTACACTTTTTACTGCCTCACAGGTTGCATGTATCTCTCGTCATTTTTCCTGTACTCTTGTAATGAAATCGAATTTGACAGTTGCAGTGTACTAATGAAAGTGTGACTATGTGTTTGAGTAGAGTTGAAAATATATGTTCGAGGCATATGAGCTGCATATTATACACGGTGCGTAGATCGCCATCTGGTGTTGGGCCCGGATGTTTGCAGTTTGTTTTTCTTCTTGGACAATGTTTGGAAGTCACGAGTTCTGTGACTCCTCCTTCGGTCCGTACTGCGCATGGGCTTCGGATCCATCCTCAGATTGTTTTTTTTCCGCCATCGGGCTCGGATGTAATACTTTGTGCTCCGGCTTCGAACCTTTCTAGTTCGACCTTCGACGAAAAATCCTCGCCTATCGAGATTCTCAAAACCATCTTCTCATCTCTCTCTTCGGCACTTACTCCATTCCAAGCATCGGTGGCGGCCTTCGGGCCTATCTCGACTCCGGTCTCGGCCGATGGAAAGGACTCCCTTTAAGAAGTGCCCGAAATGTGGGTCTAAATTTCCCCACACTGATTTACATCAGGTGTGCAACCTCTGCCTCTCTCCCGAACACGAGGCCCGAGACTGTCCCGCCTGCAAGTCTTTTAGATCGAAAAAGACTATTCGGGATCGACAAGGAAGTCGTCGGCTCCGAAAATGTCGGCACCGGCAAACGAATCGGTGCCGGAGGAGCTATTCACTCCAGATCCTCGACAAAAGACTTTAACAAAGGATCCAAATACTGGACATTTGGCTTTGTCCTCAAAGAAAAGACATTTAGACAAGCCAGCTCCTCCTCCTCCGCCAAAACGGAAGGACTCTGCCACATCTCCTTTCAGAGTACCCTCCCCGCCTCCTCCACCTCCTCCACCATCTCCGCCCCCACCTTCTCCACCCTTGCCTCATCGCTCTCCAACCCCGTCTCCAGACCCTGATGACCAAGGGGATCCATACTACGATCCAACAGATGCCCCACAGGACCCTACTCCTCCGGGCACCCCAGACCCATGGGAGGATTATCATAATCCAGATGTCCCTGATATGCCTCAGGATGATACTTATCCATCCAGGCCATCTCCACCAGAGGACTCCCTGGGGTTTCACCACTTATTACAACGGGCGGCACATTATCATGGGGTGGAGTTACACAGTGAGCCAGTTGAGGAAGACTTCCTACTTGACACTTTTGACATTGCAGATAAATCTACTGCCATATTACCCATGCTTAAAGGGGTGACCAAACATGCGACAGAGGTTATCAAGGACCCAGTCAGGGCTAGAGTCTTAAACCCCAGAATAGAGAAAAAATATAAGGCAGCCCCCACGGATCCTGCCTCTATTAAAGGACCTGCCCCCTTAGACTCATTAGTGGTATCCACAGCTAGGAAGCGATCCAATTCTCAGTCATCGGGTGAGGCTCCACCGCCCGATAAAGAGTCCAAGCTCTTAGATGCGTCAGGCAAACGCACCGCTTCGCAAGCTGCCAATATGTGGCGAATAGCCAACACGCAAGCGCTGCTGGCACGGTACGACAGAGCGCACTACGATGAGCTGGAGGCTATCATGCAACATCTCCCAGAAAAATATAAACATAAGGCTCATGACCTGATACAGGAGGGAAAGCTCATTACCAACACCTCTATTAAATGTGCACTTGACGCAGCAGACACAGCTTCCAGGGCTATAAACACCAGCGTTCTGCTTCGCCGCCACGCCTGGCTTAGAATCTCAGGCTTTAAGCCAGAGGCCCAAGCTTCTATATTGAACCACCCTTTTGACCAACAACACTTATTTGGCCCAAAAGTAGACGAAGCCCTGGAGAAGATGAAGAAGGATACAGATACGGCGAAGTCTATGGGAGCATTACAATCCCCCACTCCTAGGCGCTCCTTTCGTCGTTCCTCCTTTCGAGGCACTGGCAGGGGTTACTCTGCCGATAACGCCTCTACGTCCTACAAGTCCCCTCCTCAGACTACCTTCACAAAGGGCTACCAGAGAGGTGGATATAGAGGGAACAATAATAAAGGCAGGGGCAAAACCAACACCGCCCGTTCTGCCACACCGCCCACACAATGACTTTCCCCCGCTCCCCCCAGACCATTCCACTCCGGTCGGGGGCAGACTACAAGACTTTTTTCAAACCTGGGAGACCATAACATCAGACAAATGGGTGACCCAAATTATTCGATCAGGGTACTGTCTCGAACTAACATCTACCCCCCCAAATATTCCACCCAGGCACCGTACAATGTCACAGGAACATACCATCCTGCTGAAACAAGAGGTGATCTCCCTCCTGCAAAAACAAGCTATAGAGCAGGTCCCCATCAATCAACAAAATTTAGGGGTCTACTCTCTCTACTTTCTGATACCAAAGAAGGACGGGACTCTACGGCCCATTCTAGACCTCCGGCCCCTAAATGCATACATACATTCAGACCATTTTCACATGGTAACTCTCCAACAAGTCGTCCCACTCCTCTGCCAGGACGACTTTCTCACTACCCTGGACTTGAAAGACGCATACTTTCATATTCCAATACACCCTTCTCACAGAAAGTACCTCAGATTTGTAGTGGACGGCCAACATTATCAGTTCAGGGTTCTCCCCTTCGGGGTCACTACCGCACCAAGAGTGTTTACCAAATGCCTAGCAGTAGTGGCGGCACACTTCAGAAGACAACACATTCACGTCTTCTCTTACTTGGACGACTGGCTAATAAAAGCCGCGTCCTACAACCAATGTGTGCATCATACAAACCCTACCATCCAACTACTCCACCAGCTAGGTTTCACGGTGAACCACCAAAAGTCCCAGCTGATACCGTCTCACACAAAGCAATACCTACGTGCCACTATAGACACCTCAAAAGCTATAGCCTATCCCAATTCAGCCAGAATCGCAAGCATACAAGCCTTGCGCCAAAGATTCATTCTTCAGCACTCTCTCCCAGCGAGAGTGTTTATGAAGCGAATAGGGATGATGGCACCTTGCATCTTCATAGTGCCTCATGCAAGACTCCACATGCGTCCACTCCAAGAGTGCCTAGCACGCCAGTGGAACCAGGCCCAGGGGCGGCTGACGGATCTGGTGTTGGTGGACGGTCGCACCCATCGCTCTCTGCAGTGGTGGAACACCACAAATCTTTCCAAAGGGCGACCGTTCCTGGACCCGGTTCCTCAGGTAATTCTAACAACGGACGCATCGCTCTCTGGCACCTATTACACCTTACAGTGCAAGGGATATGGACGCCACAACAAAAGTTACTCCACATTAACCATCTGGAGTTATTGGCGATCTTTCTAGCCCTGAAATCGTTTCAGAAACCGATCTCAGACAAGGCAGTCCTCATTCGCACAGACAATATGACTGCAATGTACTACATTCAAAAACGGGGGGGACACACACTCTCCACAGCTCTCTCGGTTAGCACAGAGCATATGGAGATGGGCAATCCCACAAAAAATCTTTCTCCTGGCACAACACGTCCCAGGGATACAAAACACCATGGCAGATCTGCTCAGCAGACAAACGCAGCAAATGCACGAATGGGAACTGCAGCCACAAGTTCTTCACCCATTCTTTCACAAGTGGGGGCATCCTCAGATAGACCTCTTCGCCACCCACGAAAACAAAAAAGGGCCAAGCTTCGCCGCCAGATACCCACACCCATTGTCCAAAGGCAATGCGATATGGATGAACTGGTCAGGCAGATTTGCATACGCCTTTCCACCTCTCCCGCTAATTCCATTAGTGGCAAGGAAGCTACAACAGCACTCCCTCACACTCATTCTGGTAGCTCCAACATGGGCCAGGCAGCCGTGGTACACCTCACTACTACAGCTCTTAGTGGTGCCACATCAGAAACTGCACCTGTCCCCATGCCTCCTAACCCAGAACCATGGAGAAATCAGGCACCCGGACCCAGCTCAGCTCAACCTTGCAATCTGGCTCCTGAAATCTTAGAATTTGGATACCTTAACCTTCCCCCTGATTGCATCAACATTATCAGGGAAGCCAGACGTCCTACCACTCGAGCATGCTATGCCGCTAAGTGGAAGAGATTTGTTGTTTACTGCCGTAACAATACAATCAACCCCCTAGAGGTATCCATACAGCACATCATATGCTACCTGCTCCATCTACAAAGGTGTAACCTGGCATACTCATCCATCCGCTTACACCTCGCAGCAATTGCTGCTTCCCTACAAAACAGACAGCATTTATCACTGTTCAGAGTGCCTGCTATTAAAGCTTTCATGGAAGGCCTTAAACGAGTAATTCCGCCCAGGGCACCACCCTCACCTGTGTGGAATCTAAACGTAGTTCTTACAAGGCTGATGGGTCCGCCTTTCGAACCAATGCATAAATGAGAGCTACAGTTCCTTACTTGGAAAACACCTTTTCTCGTAGCTATCACTTCCCTTAGACGGGTTAGTGAAATACAAGCGTTCACTATACAGGAACCCTTTCTACAGATACATCACAGCAAGGTGATACTTCGCACAAATCCAAAATTTCTGCCCAAGGTCATTTCCCCCTTCCATCTCAATCAATCGGTGGAATTACCGTTTTTTTTCTCGCAACCTCAATCTGTTGCGGAAAGGGCTCTACATACACTTGATGTTAAAAGGGCTTTACTTTACTACATACAAAGAACGCAATCTTTCAGAAAGACCAAACAGTTGTTTGTCTCGTTCTCTCCACCGCAAAAAGGCAACCCCATCTCAAAATCAGGGATAGCTAGGTGGATTGTACAGTGCATACAAATTTGTTATCACAAAGCAAAAAGGACATGATCTGTTCCACCTAAAGCCCACTCTACAAGAAAGATAGGGGCTTCTATGGCTTTTCTAGGGAATATACCCTTAGATGACATCTGCAAAGCAGCCACATGGTCAACACCGCACACCTTCACAAAACATTACTGTGTAGACGTGCACTCCAAACAACAAGCTAGTGTGGGCCAGGCTGTACTAAAGACACTGTTTCAAACCACTGCAACGGATACCGGTGGTCGCCGCTAAGGTTGGGTACTGCTATACAATCTATGCACAGTGTATAATCTGCAGCTCATATGCCTCGAACGTAATATGCTACTTACCAGTATGCATCTGTTCTTGGTATGTAGAGCTGCAGATATATACACGCCCACCCGCCTCCCCGGCTACCTGTATCCGTTCCAGTCTATCTTATTTAGATACAACACACATGGGTTTCTTACTATTATCACTACGCTCCATCTTTTCCCTGCTGGCGAAAAACAATCTGAGGATGGAGCCGAAGCCCATGCGCAGTACGGACCGAAGGAGGAGTCACCGAACTCGTGACTTCCAATCATTGTCCAAGAAGAAAAACTAACTGCAAACATCCGGGCCCAACACCAGATGGCGATCTATGCACAGTGTATATATCTGCAGCTCTACATGCCAAGAACAGATGCATACTGGTAAGTAGCATAATATATATATATATATATATATATATATATATTTTTCAGCACAAAGGTGCCCGCCGCCGCACCACTTGCTCTGGGTGCAGTCCCATCGATGGTGAGTTGCGTAATAGTTATCCATAGCAGCAACAGGATAGAAGCTACAAAAGACGCACTCGCGGATCATATTCTTCAGTAATTTTCTTTAATGTGCAGACTCCCCCCCCCCAACCCCCCTCGGACCGACATACGCGTTTCGGCGTTGAAGCCTTTGTCAATGACTTCAACGCCGAAACGCGCCTGTTGGTGCGGGGTCCGCACATTAAAGAAACTTACTGAAGAAATTGACCCGTGAGTGCGTCTTTTGTAGCTTCTATCCTGTCGCTGCTGTGGATAAGTATATATATATTCACTGAAAAAACCATAGGTTTCAGAGGTTATAAGTTAGCTGGACATTTCCCTCGTACGAAACCCTAGAAATTCCCCCGTTCTAGTTAGTTCAGCTAACTATAACTCGCGCGCCCCCGCAATGTACTGCTGGTGACGTCACATATTACATCACTCATGACATGGTCAGTGACATCACTGATGACATCTCAAATGACATCACTGATGACGTCATCCAGTGAGTCTGTGTTTCTGTAGAGTTTTAATATATATATAGGGAAAGACCTATGGAAGAATGAGTGGGTGTATAAGTGTGTGAAAGGATGATTTTCTAGGTGTGTGACTGACTCTATAAGTGAGTCATTAAATGTATCTTACTGCAGACTAGTGACTAAACTGTGTGAATGTCTGTATCTGTCTGTCTGTCTGGTGTATAAGTGGCTGCATGGTTTTGTGAATA
Source organism: Triturus cristatus (assembly GCF_964204655.1). Taxonomy (NCBI): domain Eukaryota; kingdom Metazoa; phylum Chordata; class Amphibia; order Caudata; family Salamandridae; genus Triturus; species Triturus cristatus. The sequence continues at coordinate 981,364,155 of NC_140588.1, read as the reverse complement.
GCTATATGAGTGTCTATATGGGTTATTGATTGGTTGTCTGAGTATCTGTATGGGTGCCTGAGTGTTTGTGTGGGTAGGGTGTGTGTGACTCTGTGCATAGATGTGTGAGTGGGTGATTCTATGGGAGCATGGTTTTAAGAGTGCATCTGTGATGGACTGTATGGTTGGGTGAGTGTATGTATGGGTGTGTTAGTGATAGAATGTATATCTCAGTGGTACATGTATAACTACATATGTGAAAGGCAGGGTATATGTGTGTAAGAGTATATAACTGGGTATATGTGAGAGTGTGTGATTGTGAGAGTGGCTGTATGGAGGAGTGTGGGCTTGTATCAGTAATTGTATAAGAGCGTAAGAATGTGGTAGTATTTTTATGAGTACGTGAACTTGTGTGTGCATAACTGTATAGGTGAGTAAATTGGAGTGTGATTAATTATTTGCATGATTGACTAGGTGTGTGAGTATGTCTATGGATGATTGGCGGTGTCTGAGTGTCTATATATAGGTGTATAAATGCATATGATAGTCCAGTACTGAGTGACTGTAAGTATGAGTGACTCTACAGGTGAGTGAGTGGAGGTGTGTGTGTAGACCTAAGAGTCAATGAGTGGGTATGTAGTTATTGGTATTGGAGTATCTATGGTTTTGAGAATGGCCGTCTGAAATATTGAGTCGGTGTATCAAAGGTTATATTAGGGTGTGAGAAGATGCACTAATTTATTACATGGATGATGTCATCAGTGATGTCGCTGACCATGTCATGAGTGATGTAATATGTGACGTCATCAGCAGTGCATTGCGGGGGCGCGCAAGTTATTGTTAGCTGAACTAACTATAACGGGGGAATTTCTAGGGTTTTGTACGAGGGAAATGTCCAGCTAACTATAACACCCCTGAAACCTATGGTTTTTTCAGTGAATTTCTAAGGTTTTTTTAAATGCCAATTCCTAACAATAACGTGCATGAAACCTATTTTTTTTGAGTGAATTTCAAAGGTTTTTTAAATGCTAATTCCTATCTATAATTTATCTCTAAAGCTATGATGTTTAATAATTTTCATTGAATTTCTAAATTTTTCAATTTCAGTGTGTCCATTCCTTTAATTATGTTTTTTTTAAAATACTTTATCACCTTTTTTTTAACTTATTTTTTCAATTCTTTTAAAAATGAAATTTGTTTTTATTGGTTTAAAAAAAAAATTGTTAATGTTTTAAAATATAGATTTTATATTTTTTAAACTATTTTCAAAACTTTATTTTTTATTTTTTTGTGATCCGCGCACCCAACGCTTTATGAACCGCGCACCCTGCGCGCATTTAAAAACAAAAAAGGGGGGGGGGGGGCCCAGGGGGTCCTTCTGGTGTGGTAAATAATTTAATTACCGGGACTTAATTTGATACAGAAACATAATAAAAATAGCTCAGTAAATAAGAGGCAGAATCCGTGGTATTAGAGGTTCGGAATGGGCTTTATTCCAATGGACGATTCGAATCGGTTGCTCCAAGTTCCATCACCACGAAGGTTCAGGAAGTGAAGTACATACATTATTGATAATTAATCACTTTTATACAATAGGCATTACAGTGAAGCAAATGCAAGAGGCGTAACAATTGATAGCAAAGATAACATTTCACATGCGTAGCTGAAGGAGGCGTAATTGGGAGTAACAAGGAAACGTCATTGGTTGTGATGTCACATATGGGTGGACCTATGAAATAATTTCGCAATGTCAGCAGAAATACTTGGCAGAGATGCGCGCGCAGCAGCATGACGTGTGATTGACGTGTAACTAGGGGGTGAAGGGGACTTGACATTTAGCTCTACATGTGGCGACAGAAGTCTGGAGGGTCAAGTCAACCTAATCCCAAATCATATCTAACATCCTATGTTTAAAGAACTATGTTATCCAAAAGAGAGGTCTCTTAGAGTAGAATCTTATTCTATACTGACTATACTGACTGTTAGTGCGTGTACAAGCGTCTAAGTGTCTACACTAGATGCGAGGGCAGAAATCTTCCATAATAATAAGGCTATGAATTACTTGCATAAAGACGGAGAAGCCGGGCCTTTGCTCGGTAGCTGGAAGAATGTTTACTGAAACTACTAGACAGGAATGCATTGGGCAGGGAGCGGAGCAGATAATTTCGAAGGTGAAATACAGTTTCTTGGCAGGCAACAGGCTGATGTCAGGCTTCGTGAGCCGCGCAGGGAATGAGACAAAGTTCATGGTCACAGATGCAGGCTCAGACTGGAGCTTCAGAGGCAGAAAGAAAGAAAAGCTTGATGACAGAATCAGGGCCTACTTGCCTGGACTGTAAAATGGCATAAGTGAACCATATAAAGCCGGTGGCCTTTCATACTTAGGAATGGAATATCCGGCCTATTCATGGCGGATCTGAAAGAGGACATGTTGACGGTGGACGCACATGTGTTTGCGTCTTCATAACTGGAACTGGAGGGAACATACATGTACTTGTGATTCATACATGAAACCGTTGGGGTCCAAGATAGGGGACATAACTGATCAGAAAAATCCATATTTCCACACTGGGACCCCCTAAGCAACACTAGAGGGTCAGAGTATTTCTACCCTGCCCCCTTTACATCTTTCACACACTTATTTACCTTACTTAATCAGCCTCGCTTCTACCGAGGCACAAAATGGCTGCCAACAGTTCCTGGTTTCGAATGTAGACAGACACTTGACAGCCAACTAGCATTCATCGCGTGATCGGGAGGGTGCGCGCTCGGTCCGGGGAGGGTGCACTTAGGGTGCGCGGATCCTCCGAGGCCATAGATTTATCTATCTTCTTTTTTACTCTAATTTTCTCAGGAACTACTGAACGGATTTAGACCATTTATGCAAAAGGCACGAGTCTGAACTGAGGACTACCTCTTTGCCAAATTTGGTGTAATTCCGTTCAGCAGTTCGGGCTGTAGCTCCGTCAACAGGACCTATGGGAAATTGCATGGGGAAAACGCGTTTTGGGACCCCCCTTTTTTCTCGGCCCCCGCTTGACGAATCGCCACAAAACTTTCAGGATAGGAGCGGACCGAAGCTGGCCGAAAGTTTGGAAAATTTCACAAAGATTCGTCAACCGGCGCCAGACTTATTGGGAATAGAATGTTGCGGATTTCCTATGGAAAATAGGTCCTAACTATAACTACCTACTGGCGACCGCCAGTAGGAGATATAATATATATATATATATATATATATATATATATATATATATATATATAATAAAATATCTATCTATCCACCAATTCTCCCCTCTATGCGAAGGAAGCAGAGCACACTCAGGATTTTCAGTTCAAACTGCTTTTATTCCCCAATTGGCTTTGCATGACGCGTTTCGCTATAGTAGCTTTCTCAAATGCTGCCAAACAATTCACGGTTCTCCCGCCCTTCCTTTTAAACTGCCTGCATCGTTACGATTGGTTGATGCAGTGCTGACGTCACGCCACCGGGAAAAGCCGAACCCAGAAATCCAGGTCCAAGCGGAGCCGACACCAATGTAAGTACATGTACATGCCCCAGTGGGCGGTGTCAGCTACCATCTCCCCATGGCCGCCTAGTTCATAAAGGCTGCGATGTAAATATGAGCGGGGTAGCATTGTCCTGAGTCCTTCACCCCACCGCCATGACTCCCGATGTTAGCCCATGTGTTCAAGACCCGAGTGGGGGTTGAAACGCGTAATGGCGGATTTGCTTGGCTTGGAATAAATTGGAAATTGCACAGACTTTTGTGGTCCGCTTTTCGTCCTTTGGTCCTTGAAAGACTGGTGTCGGTGGCAAACTTCATTTATATATATATATGTATGTATGTATATATATGTATATAATACATAAAAGGTAATTGTGTAATATTGCCCAGAATCGTCATTGAGGGATTCTGGGGACATAAGCCATGAGACAGAAGGCAAAGGGTTTCTAAATGTCACAAAAACCCTGAAATGATAATATCCGACCCTATTATACATGGCACCTGTTATAATTTGTAATTTTTGATGCATAATTAAGATAACCTACCAGCATAATTTGGTCCTCCATGCCACATAATCATAGTAGCCCTGACATTGTTAAAGCTCTGCAGAGTGGTTTGGGGGCTGTCATTTTTATGATGAAATCCATATTTCACAGACGACCATGAAATAGTTTGCATGTTTCATAGTTGCTTGTGAAAAATGTGGTCTTATACCAATACATTTTGTGCAGTCCAAGCACCAAAACCTATAATGTAAAAAAAAAAAAAAAAATACAAAAAAAGACTACTTCTCCTGTCCCCCACCACCGCCCTCCCCAAATATTGTCAAAATAACTTGGGCAGTACTGGTCATAGTCTCTGGGTTTAGGGTGGCTGTAATTGCAGATGGTTCCAAAATGTGTTTTCTCATTACATTTTCTTGAGGTTAACGAGTGCACAGTTACCACATTAATTACATTTCAGCTTATATTTGCGACCTAGCCTTAACAGAGACTCTAGTACAGGGGAATCGCCTAACAATAACTAGTACAGGGGAATCACTTAACAATAACTAGCCTGTTCCTGTGTAACCAACAAAAATTATTCTGTAACCGTTCCGAGTGAGATCAAGACTGGATCTGCCCCATCTTTTACCCCTTTGGGGGCCCTCCTTATGGGAGGAGCCCACTTTCCCTCTCCCCTCCCTACAGGGAAGTCTCCAACCTCTGCAAATTCTTGTGAAGGGGGCCCAGCTGCCTTTAAGATACTTACCGTGGGCACCCCCTACACCCAGGATTGTTGTCTCACAATACCTATGTCATTTAAAATAAACCCTTCCTTGCCCTAGAAAAAAACCCTATGTGCACCCATGGGCCCCTTGCTCTTGGGATGGTGGGTGGGTAAAAATTTGAGTCTGCGTGGCTCCCGGAGAGGCAATGCTTAGGGAGGGGGGCCCACAACCTTCTGGCAACAGCATGTTGGTGGCTTCCGAGTTGAGGAGGCATCCAGACAGAAGGTGGGGGCGACTGCACTTTGCAGCGAGCAGTATACAAGAGACCTGCTCGCAGCCGCTTAAATAGGGGCAGGGATCAACACCAGCTGCCCTGGAAGCAATTTAGTGCTTCTGGGGCAGCGGGCGCGTAAACCAATCGGCGCCATCAGTAGCCGGAAAGACGGGGCAACCACGCCCCGTCCGTCCCGCCATATTGAAGGCTCTCCCTAGGTGGGGAGAACCTTTGTTAGTGTGCTGGGGTTGCGCTAGGGTTGCGCTTGCGCTAGGGTTGCGCTATCACCCAAAGTAGTACACTTTGGCCTAGATCTTGAAACTATTCAAGCATAGTCAGCTGACGGGCGATAAACTTTTGGAACTTGGACAAAGTTTCCGAAGTCAGGTTTACTGGCAACAGCCATTGGGACCCTAAAGCTTAGGTTGAAGAGGGAAAAACTTGATTGTGCCGCAGAGACTGGAAAAAACGTGTACCAGCTACACAAAGTCAAACGGTACTGCTCGGACCCGGGGATATACAGGCTTATGCTATTGGCAGTACTCCAATCATTCGCCGCAAACCACGTCAGCACTCACAGGGGGGACTCCAACCCCCAGGAAGCGCCGACGCTGCTGAGTGCGCACGGAGGCGTACAAAGGTACATTGCAGCACCCGCCTTGCGGGAACCGTTTTTCGCCGCAAACCACCTCAGCACTCACATGGGGGACTCCAATCCCCAGGAAGCCCTGCTTCACGCGCCAGGAGGTGCCGACGCTGCTGTGTGCACCCGAAGGCGTACAAAAGTACATCGCGGTACCCGCCTCGCGGGACGCGCGTGGGTGTGCCCAGGCTAAGTGTGGGCCCCTTCTGCGCCCGTCAGCGGCAGGAAGAGGTGGCCGCGGAGCTTGGTCCCTTGGCTTTGGGACGCTGGACACTCATAAACGAACATCGTTGGTTTGTTCCTCTCACCCAAGTAAGTCCATCTTGTATGCACTCTAAGTTCCCACCAGTATGGCAGCCGCAACAAAAATTCGAGGGGGGGGGGGGGGGGGGTGTAAGGTGGCCACGCCCAAAAACTTGTCTAATTCTACACTTGATTGCTTTCTTCTCCGGGCCGCTAAGGCCATTGACATGGAGATACAAGTAGCGGAACGGCGGCTTTCTGTGGGGGCGGGTGGGTGATCCATCTGCCGTGACCGGCGCTCACGAAGCCCCAATTAATGAACTCAATGACACGGGTCAAACTAATCAAGTTTTGACTAGGACTCCAGAAATTTCTCCTCCATCCCTGTTGCACTGTACAACACCCCAAGCCCCACCGGTATGTGACTTGACAGGCAAAAAGAAAAGAAAGACCAAACATTTGGAGCCCACGTGTAGTATACGGACTAGATCCAGGAAAAAAAACCTCCGGTGCCCAATCCAACAGACCACGGTGAACCATTACTTAGTCCTTCTACCCCGAATGGTTCTAACTTAATGCTACAGTCCCACCCTGAGGACAAGTTCCCACAAATTATGGTGGCACTTACATCCCTCATTGAGGAAACATTTGCCAAGAACTTTTCATACATTCAGGAAAGACTGGATAAATTAGAATGAACAGTGTCTTGAATGTATACCTTGTTTTCCGGTATGACCTCGGAGAAAGGGACTAAAAGGACAGAGAGGGATAGGGGTCATATCCATGGGGGGAGCACTGATTCTGAAGAGGGTCACTCATCTATGTATGATAATTTGCCATCTTGTCCTGCTGTTAACGTTCACCCCATAAATATTACCAATTCAGTGCCACAAAAACACACAAGGCCATCGCACTCTAGGCACTGGGGCTTAGCACGCTTCCCCCCCCCCCCCTTCCCTAGCAAGACCAGGCCCAGCCCCCCCTACAATCCCCAATGGGATACGGGTAGGTTGCAAACAACAACAAACGACATCGAACCAGCTGCTCAATATTGAATTAGCCTATCGAGCCAACCAAGATGATAAGGTGACCCTTAACCTCCCACCTGAGTGCTGCCCCTATGTGGCAATACTCGCCACTGTTCCCCTGCTGCAGGAAAAACCAAATGAATCCCAGACCCAGTTAAAAAATAAAGTATGTCATTGACTTTCACAGAACACAAGTTTTACAAACAGATATTACCACGATATCTTGTTCCTGAGGCAGGTAAGCTGGGTGGGTCCTCTATGCAAATCCTATACTGGTGATTGCATCATGATTAACTGCAAATCCCCATTCATAGCTAGTTGCTTGCTTGGTGGGGACCCACCTTTAGTGAATCAGAGGCCGGGCCAGGCGATTGTCATTCTTCCGCTGGGGGTTTTTTATAGGCATGTTGATAACAGAGGGGGGAACACTCCGGTAAATGGGCTACTTCGCAGGCTACACTCTACGAAACTGGAGGTTACTCCTCTGGAAACCAGAAACCGATTTCAAATTTTTAAGTGGTTTAGATTCCCAAGACTGACCAGTAATTCTTCCCCCTCCAACAAGCGCAATAGAGGAACCACCCATCTCACAGCAAGATGAAACCCCTCTGACTCTCAACTATAATCCTGCCGTGTGTGACCAAGGAATCACAATAAGTCATTTCCATCATCAAATTGAACCCAATGAAGTATCTGATAAAACAAGACTCATTCAGGAACCGATAATTGAACCCCATGAATTTAAGCTCCTATCCTGGAATGTTGCAGGCATAAGGTCTAAGACAACTGACCCCAATTGGTGTTAGCTAGTGGACGATTTCCACTTATGTATATTCCAGGAAACATGGGCGGTTGCTTCACCTCATACAGTATTGAAGCAAAGCAGTCCAATGTTGGTCACCCAGCTGGTGGCCTTCTAATTTGGGTTAAAAACACCTTGGCCTACAAAGCAAAGGTTCTTAACCTTGGCTCTGAAGAAATACTCTGGCTAGAATTATCCTCTCCTAAAGGGAACATCCAAGTAAGGCTATTTTTTTTTTCTTTTCTTTAAACAAATTTTATTTGTCTAGATTCACATACATTGCAGGGCTCTGTACCCCAAAGACCTCTGGACACATCAAACATACACTGATAATGACATAGACGTTTGCAGGTATTAGCGAACCACATTATAACAAATCCCCCACCCGCCACCCCCCAGATTGCACCGATGACACATAAACCTGTCCATCACATATCACAACTGGGGAACCTGGTCCCTCCGAACCGTCCCACCCCCGCCACCACTGTCCAAGAAAGTGCCTGTATATTAGTCCGGCAAGCGTGCCTCTACTTCTTGTGGCGGGTCCAATAATAGACCCCGGTAGTCTGCCCACCGCTTCCATTTCTTAGTGTTTGCGCGGACACCCCCTGGCGAGGAAAACGGGTTGTACCAACCCCATACAAAAATCTAGCCCATTTTTCCATGCAGACACCGATGGGGCCCTGGCTGCCTTCCAGGCCCTGGCAATATCCCTTTTTGCTAATCTGAGGCCCAGTTGTAAGAGGGGCCGTTTATAATTATTACCCCCCACTCCCTCCATAATATGTATCAGGGCCAATTGCGGCGTGCGGGGGAGCTCCCATCCCAATACCTCAGAGAGGCAGGAGTATACCCCTCTCCAAAAGCTATTTAATGATAGATAGCTCCAGACCGTACGTACCGTCCTCCCGATGACAACGAAGGCACTCGGGAGAGGCGATCATTCCCGCCTTCCACAGACGCACTCTGGTGAAATACACCCTATGTAAGTACTTGAACTGCACTAGCCGTAGGCGTATTGCTATCCCCGCCCCCCGCGGGGCCGCTAGGGCCTCAGCCCAGTCTTCCTCCTCCAATGCACCCACATCTTCCTCCCAAGCACTCTAAGCCTCTGTAGGTCGGGGGAGCAGTGAATGACCAACGTCCGATATATTCGGGAGAGCTTGCGATCTGGGAGGTCCCCCCCATGAAGACCTTCGCCTCTATGGGACTAAATTCGGATAGGGACTCCAGGCCCTCCAAGCTAGGGGATAGGGCGTGCCTAAATTGTAGGTAGCGGTAAAACTGGGAGCGCGGCATCGCATACTCCTCCTGTAGTTCCTGGAAGGATTTAAGTTTCAAGTCCCGCATAACATCCCCCAGAACTGAGATGCCTATTGTGTTCCATCCACGGAAACCCTGCAGTGCTGCCAGTTGAGGTAAACGCCCATTGTCCCAAAGGCGGGGTCTCACGGGTCAAAGTGTTCCACCACCCCATCCGGCGCAGAGCCTGTCTCCAGATCAAAAACACCACCCGCGTGACCGATGGCAAAGACCTCCGGAGCTGTGCTGAGTATAGTATCGTATGTAAGGAATGGCGTCCCATAAGCTGCTGCTCAACCGCATATGCCAGGTCTCCCCTGGCGCCATACCACCACTCATTGAGGACTAGTAAGTGTGAAGCTTGATAGTACGAGAGGACATCTGAGGACGCGAGACCCCCACAGTAGGTAGACAAGAAACGTGCGCAAGGCCACCCTAACCTTTCCCCCCCCCTCTCACAGAAATTGACCCAGCGCTGCATTCACTTGTTTAAACCATTGGGGTGGGACCTGGTATGGATGGTTCTGCAATTGGTAAAGGAGTCGGGGGAGCGCCACCATCTTAAAATTCACCGACCTGCCATATAGGGATAGGGGAATACGAGACCATACCTTAAGATCTTCCCGGGTATGTTCCCACACCGGGGCCAGGTTGCGTTCCCATGACACTGCCGGCACGTCGGACAGAAAGACACCCAGATATTTCAACCCCCCCTCCCCCCCACCGCCAGTTGAACCGAAGTTGCCCATGCTCCCACTCTCCTTCGACCCCCCCCCCCCCCCCCCCCACCCCCAAGGCCCATAGCGTAGATTTACGTGGGTTCATATATAATCCCGAGGTTTCCCCAAAGATCTGTAGGATACGCATCAGCCGCGGCCCCGTCTTGTCTACATCCGTGAGAAAGAAAAGGACGTTGTCAGTGTATAGTTCTATTCTATCTGATAGGCCCGGCGCCCACTCAAATCCCCGAATCTGAGTATCCATGCGAACCCAGGCCGCCAGCGGCTCCATAGCGAGCGCAAATAGATATGGGGAAAGGGGGCAGCCCTGCCGTGTTCCCCGCTGATTGGAAAAGGGCCTGGGGAGCGCCCCCGCACAGATGCTGTCAGGTCTGTGTATAGCAGCATTAGGTAGGAGACAAATCTCGGGCCGAGGTTGAGTCTCCGCAGCAAGGCGAAGAGGTATACCCAGCTCAGGGAATCAAACTCCCTGGCAATTGTCGGCCAACAAGAGCGCCGCCGGTTCCCCCAACTGCCCGCTGGCCTCCACCGCCACATGTGCGCGCCTGATATTATGTTGGGTCGCCCTCTGGGTCATGAACCCAGCCTGGTCAGGGTGCACCAGTGTGGAAATGTGTGGTAGAAGCCGGTTGGCCAACGCCTTGTCTAAGACCTTCGCCTCCACCTTCAGGAGGGAGATGGGACGGTACGACGCATGCTGCTCCGGAGGCCTACCAGGTTTGAGGAACACCACCACCTCTGTGTGCCTCCAGTCCGGGGGCAGCGAGCCGTGCTCCCGTGCCTCCTCCACTACCGGTCTAAAGTGCGGGCCGGCTGTATAAAATATTTTTTAAAGAACTCACTGGGGAATCCATTCGGTCCTGGAGCCTTCCCGGGATTCAGCTCCCCCAGTGCAATGCCCAGCTCCTCATCCGTCAGCAGCCGATCTAATCGGTCCCGCACCTCATCTGAAACGGTCTTAGGCGGTAAGTCATCTATGAATTTAGCAATGACGGTGGCTGTGAGGCATTCTTTAGGTGCGTTAGAGGTCTTCATAGTATATGGCAAAGCTCTCTGCGATAGCTGAGGGCTCGATAAGCGGTGCCCCGGCCGGGCCTAGGACTCTCGGTAGTGCCTGGGAATGAAAAGCACCCTGGCATAGTCGATGCAACATCTTGCTGGATTTGTCTCCCCATTGATACACCCTGCTACGCGTCACCAGCCAAGCTTGGCGGGCTTCGTTCATTAGCAGGGCGGCATAATTTTGCTGTGCCAAAAGTAATTGTCGTCTGACTAGGCCGCCCTCCGCTTCCCACGTTCCAGCGCCTCCACTTCTGCCTCTACTCGCAACAGTTCCTTCTTACGCTCCCTACGCGCCGCCACACACCAGGAACTATCCACCCCTCTCAGCGTGGGTTTTAGAGCCTCTCATAGTACCGCGGCAGAGGAAACGGACCCCACATTAACTGTCGGATAGTGATCAATAGCATCGGTCAGATGTTCCTGTAGTCCTCTTTCTGCAAATGTCATACCGACATGCGCCATCGAAGCGGTAACCGCCCTCAACCTATCTGAATCATAAGGGCCACCGGGGAATGATCTGACAAGCTCCTGGGCAGAATATCAGCCGACGCCACCCTGTGCACCATCACCCTGGTGTCGAAGAGGTAGCCGAGTCTTGAGAACGAATCCTGTATTGTGGACAGGTAGGTGTATTCTCGACAGGGTCCGTGTATGTACCACCAGCAATCTGCCCAGTCAAGTCCCGTCACTAGGGAGTGTAATTTCGTGGGAGGACCATTCTCTACTACGTCCCCACTCCTCAATCTATCCTGCCCCGTTCCATGACATCATTCCAGTCCCCTCCCACAACTGAGAGCGCCTCGGGCATGTCCGCCCAGATATTCATAAGCCGCTCCACTAAATTCTATTGCAACGGCGGGTGAGCATAGACGCTACCCAATGTCAGTGTCATCCCCAACTTTGCCCCAAATAAAAATGTATTGGCCCTGTGTGTCTGACCAGTGCAGGGGTGTGGAATTTAATCAAATATCTACTTGTCCATGGGGCAGGTTGCCTAATATAGCTACTTGTCCCTTTTGTTGCATGCAGTGCGGTGACAAATAACGGCAGCAATATCATTATAAAAGAGTTCTGAAATAACCTCTCTGATTATGCCAAGGCTCGTACCATAGTAGGGTTTGAATACTAGCAATTCCCTTATGTTGCCATATTTCTGTAGGGCTACATACTGGGGCTAAATTTAGTGGTAAGCAATAGTTCCAGAGTTGGAAGGCCCTTTTGAGTCTGTGCAAACCTACTAACTTGCATGTCATGTTTTAAGGGTTTTCACCAACTCTTCTCTAATCTTTTCCCATAATGAGAAAGGTTGGAAATTTTACTCCTGACGGTGGCAGATGTTAAAACTTCTTCCAGGGTTAGGAAAAAAGTGGTTGGAGGAAAAGTGAACTTGGAAACATTCAGATTTTCACATGAGCAAATCTACACATGAATATTTGCTTATGGTAAAATGCAGTTCACAAATATTTTCTAGGAGTACTTTTCTTGGCCTACTTCTGTGAATTCACGGAAACTGTATTTATGCACTGAATGCAAGGATATATACCATGGATGCACTTTTGAGACTTTCTTTAATAATTGGGCCTCTAATTAAGCCTGGCCTTAACAATGACCTTTTGTGTTTATTGAAATTCGGTCACTCTCTCTCCATCAGGTGGCTTCACTGTGAGTGACAGTCGTCTGCTCTTTCACAAGGAGCATATTGGCACACAAAGTAGTTTTGTTCAGTGCCCGAAGCTACTGTGGCAAAGTCTACTTTTTGAGACCAATTTTTTGTTTTGCTTTTGCCAATGGTTGTTAAAATGGTGAGGGCCCAGCATCTCTCACATCGATAAGGTTTTACAGAAACCATGCCTATAGAAGTCACACACTGACAAAACCAAAAGACTGACCTCCAATTTCAGACCTACTGGCTTTGCCAATGCTTGTTTATTTTTGTTTTCCATAATTGTATTTAACCTCTTCGCTGCGGCGCAAATTCCGCCGCAGCGCTCCCGCAGTGCTGGTATTCCAATCGCGGGCCGTCGTCCGCACACGCCCATCGTGACTCATGACGGCCGGGAGACGTCATGAGCACGGAAGAGGTTAAACTGGTTACACTGGTTTTCCATTATGAATATTTTTGGGAAACTCTAGCATACATCAACATGTTACTAAATGATGCTGCAAAGATATGGTACCTAAAATCTTACAGTAGTTTATCGAAATGTTTTTTTCCTACTTGCATTTTTTGTGAACATTTTATTTTGAAAGCAAAGAATCATCACTCTTGCTTTCAAGCATCTGCAAATTATTTGCATATAATCGGAGAGCATTCTGGGAGCATTATACATAGCCTCATATTACTAAACTTTGGAAAGGTGTGTTCAATTTTATACTGAAACCACTGTTAGTAGTGCAGTCCGAGCTTACAACATTTACTTGGCGCTCACCCGAATAATAATAAAGGCATTCATTTAATAAACCATAAATACAAGTTTAAACCGCATTAACACATGGACACACATCACCTAAACTGTAGACAATGCCCTTCCCTGATCTAAAATGTGGTACTGCAAACTGGCAGCCAACGGGTTTGTGCTGCAGGGGGTTGGGCCTACTTGTCCCAAGGACAAAAAACACATCACAACTTGTTACCTTGACCCCAAACAATATGTCCTGGGCGTCGGGCTATAGGAATTCCACATCCCTGCCAGTGTTTCTCATGTGTATAGGAGACCCTGCAGGGAATCAATATCGCCACTCCCCGTGAACCCCTTGTGAAGCCAGAGCGAAAAATGTGTTGGAACCCGTATATCTGCAGACATAGGGCCTTAGTGCCCATTAAGTGTGTTTCCTGTACCAGGAGCACATCGGCCCCCGCCCGCTTGGCTTGTTGAAGTATGGCCCCACGTTTGATCTTGTCCAAAGCCCCACGGACGTTCCAGCTAACAATGCACAGGGTACCAGGGGTTACCCGCATCCTGCCCGATGTATCTGACATCCTGATAAGCATTTATTACCTTGACGGGTATGGGAGCTCCTCGGTGTGTGTGCTAACATGTGAGAACCCAGTGTGGACGCGCAATCTAGTAACAAAAACAACCCCTCTTCCCGTAACAGCCCCCCCACCCCATACCTCAAGAACGCTGAAGTATCTGTCGCGGCCGGATAGGAACCGAGTCCCCAACCGGGGGACAGGAACCGTACCGCCCAATGGATCTCCAACTTACAACCCATGCCCCGTGGGCAATTCCCCCGCCAGCTGCTGCTTGGCAGAGATACCGGCCCAAATCCAAGCCTATCCGGCAATTAGTCCACATTCCGAAAGCCCACAGCCCCAAACGGACCCAAGGATCAGTCCTCGGAAGCCTGTCTTTCCGAGGCGGGCCCTCTCCCCCCCCCCCCCCCCCCCCAGAGCGAGGGTGTTGGAAGGCGGACCTCTGGGGAGTCGGCGGGACCACCCAGTGGGCCTCCTTACTGCAAGGAAGTAGCCGAGCGCCGCTGAGAAGCCTCCTAGGGGAGGTCCTTCCCCCTATAATCGTACTAGCCCAGTAACACCACCACACAGGACTTGACACTGGTATCAGTTCTCATATATTTTTATCGGTAATTATCGTAGGTTTCTTTGGCAATATGTACAGGTGGATCGAGGGATCCGAAAAGAGTCTCAACGTCTTTGTGGGGAAGGGGTAGTGGGACAGTCTCAGTATCATCCTGGTACGGGGGTACCCTGCGCCCAGGTATTAAGCCTCAAGCTGGGAGGGACTCCGGGAGTCGGAGTGTCGGGTGCCGGACACAAGGGCGGCTCGAAGAGGTCGACCCGCGACGGAGTCAGCAGGGCTCGGAGGGTCAGTTCAGCTAGCTCGAGCCGCGACGAAGTCAGCAGGGCTCCGATGGTAGTTCCACTAGGTCGAGCCGTGACTAGGTCAGCAGGGCTCCGAGGTTTCCGTGAGGATCTTATTCTCAGCGAGGTGGAGCCGCGACGCAGTCAAGAGGGCTCAAGGTACAGTTCCAGGCAAGAGTCTTTTCCGTAGGGTCAGCCGCGATCCGATCAGCAGGGCTCTCGACTCCAGGATACAACTACTGTCCTGGTGCGGGTTCGCCCCAGATATAGGTCTGGAGCCCTTTGATGTCCGGACCCTCGCGTCCGGGGGGCGGAGAGGCCGGGCTGGGATAGGCCAGACGCCCAGCGGCAGAGGCGCCAGTGCCCAGGGAGGCCGGAGAGGATCACACCCAGGCGTTGGGGGACGGTTGGGGGTCCCATCTAAACTCCCCTCCTCCGGTATCGGGGGATTGGCCACGTGGTGCCCCCTGGCCGGATCTTGGTGCCTCGATGTCGGGGTTTCGCTGGGGCCGCGGCCGGGGGGGGCCGGGTCACGTTGGCTGGTGCGGGTAGATGTGTACAATCCAGGGGGGACCCCGAAGGGTGAAGGGGTTCCCGGTCGGCCTGAAAAGGGGGCCAGGACCACGCCATGAGGCCGGGTCCAACAGAGGGCAATACTGGATTGGGAACGACGCCTGGACCTCGATCTCCTGCTTCCCCTCTGCTGGCCCCGGGGTCCCCTCCGGGCCGCCTCGCTCGATGACTAATCCGATTCCCTACTAGGTGGCGTATGGACTCGCACCGTCTCTTCTGTCCATTTGAAAACTTCCTCCGGTGTATCAAAGAAGTGTGTGCGGGAGCGGTACACCACTCTCAGGCGGGCAGGAAATAACAGGGCATACTGGAGCTTGAGGTCCCGGAGGCGGGCCTTCGCAGCCAGAAACGATTGTCGCTGCACCACTCGTGTGTAATCCGGGAATATAAGGATGCGTGCATTGTTATAAATAAGGGGTTCCTTGGCTCGGGCCTGCTTCAAAATATTGTCACGGTCCAAGTAGTTTAGAAGTTTTGCTATGATTGGTCGTGGGCGAGCCCCTTGCGGGGACTTCTGCATAAGTGCCCTGTGTGCCCGTTCCACCACAAAGCAGCGAGAGAGTACATCCGGGGGGAGCCAGCCCTCCAGCCACCGTGTCAGGAAACTCTCCACGTTGTACCCCTCGCAGCCCTCTGGGAATCCAACAAAGCGGAGGTTGTTGCGCCGGGCACGCCCTTCGGCATCCTCCATTCGCCTTGCCAGTCCCTTCTGGATTGTTTCCATGACAGCAACCTTCTTCTTCAGGGTAGTGACATCATCTTCGACTCCGGAGATGCGGGCTTCGGTCTCCGCAATGCGCGTTACTGAATTACGTAGATTTTGTCGCAGCAGCATGACATCCGAGCCGACTGCACCAATTTTGGCATCAAGCATATCCCTGGACTGGGTAATAGACGCCAGAAGTGTTGCATTATCTGGTGCCAGCCCCTGCTGTCCCGATGTCCCAGCCGCCGCCCCCACACAAGTGAATTTGTCTATTGGGCCCTGCTTGGTCTGGCCCCCACCGCCCTTATCCCGCGTCATGTCTACCAACTGGGCTCCCCACACAGGCACCCGAGGGCGTCAGACGCGAAGCACACCAGTTGGCAAGTGCGGTCCGAGTTCGCCGCCACGCGGCGCACCCCCAGGAAGGTCTCCCTCTTCCCCCCCCCCCCCCCCCCTTACGGCCCGACACGACCGCCGAACCCCCAACCTGTACCAGCCCCTACAGAGTGGAAAACTGGAGGGGAGGAGCGGGGGGGGGGTGGAGGGCAGCACGTGGAGAGCAGTCAGTCGTCCCCCACCTGCATGTGCACCGGCCCCACATCCACTCCAGGAACCAGCAACTTCCCTGGCGCCACTGGGAGTCTCACTCGTGTCTGGGACCAGCTGGCTCACCTCCCAACGCCTCAGCTGCGACCTAAGATGGCAGTCCGCGCTCCTAGCAATGATCAAATCCAGCAGCCGCCCGTCGGCCAAAGCCTCACCAGGGGGACGGCGCCGGGGCCGAGCTCAGGCCTTGAACAGGCCTCAGGCACCGCTCCGTCCCTTTCAACAAACTCCAGGGGCCTTATTCTTTATCCAAGTGGGCCCTCTGTTGCTCCTCCACTCCGGAGTGCCGCCTCTCACCCCCCGCGGCCCGACACAGCCGCCAAGTATCGCCGCCTTAATATTATGCCGGAGATTGAGTGGTATGGGGGAGCAGCAGTCACAACAGGCCCCACTATTGCCAGCGTGCGGGTCCCGGGCGCTGCACTCGTCCCCTCCCACCCTCAGAGGTCCACGCGGCCGCCCCCGGGCCGCACAATATGGCCGCCGGCGCACCGCCGCAGTTACTGCCTCAATTTCCTACCTCTGTGGCCTAATCTGGCCACCGACGCAGCCGCCCTCCTCAGCATACGGAGCTCTCGGCCTCCTCTCTTGGGCTCCGTCTCGCCAGGCAGTTGCGGGGGTCATTGATGGATTCGCGCACCCCCCCCCCGCAGCCGCTCCGTCGCCTGGGCCACACCTCCGCCCAGTCCAGTCGGGAGACTCCATGACTTTCTGCAAGGCACCTCCATCGCAGGCCGCGGCCGCCCTCGGCGATCGTATCCTCGCCGCTGCGCCTTCCACTGCGTCGGAACTCGCCCGGGGGGGATGTCCCAGTTCTCCGGTGGCTTTCAGGCTGCGTTAATACCAACACTAAGTCGGATAGGCAGGATCAGTGTGCAGGATGATGCGGGGCTGGACGGAGCGCGATCAAGACACGACCGCCATCGTCGCTGGCCAAGCCACGCCTCCCCAAGTAAGGCTATTTAACATCAATAATTGCTTTAAGACTCCACATAAGCCATCCGGCACACTAACAAAACTAAACCACTTTCTTGAGACTGCTCGGGGGAATCACCGACTCCTAGTTGCAGGCGATTTTAACACAACATTCGAACCTGTAGACTATGTACAAGAATTAATACTTGATGGTGATAAAGCTAAGGGGATTGCCAAGCTCCAGATACCTCCCATTTAGAAACACACTAGGGTGGGGCATCAGGTTTTATCCTTCACCATTACTCATGGGGTTCGAGCATGTAACGACAGGACTAATTCTGGCAGAACAGCATGCCACACGATTAAGAGGGGGGCAACTAAAACCTGGATTGATTACATCCTGGTAGACGTTGAACTCTGGCCCAGCATTAAAGACATGGCCGTACTAATACGGGAAGACCGCGACCACAATGCTCTGGCCCTCCCACTGTCAGGCACAGTTTTACTGTACGGCAATTCTGGGCACGAGCGTCCCTGTCATCACTAGCAATAACAACAAAAGAGTCAAATGGCCTCTGATACAGGCTGATCCAACTGCCCTCTCGAAAATATACTCTGTGGTGGAGCAGACCCTTGTTGATCTGAGCACTATTGCCACCAGTATAGATGATACCATGGATATATTTTTACAATTGACCGCCGCAATTAGACCAGTATTTATCAAACAATGTAATGGTCAACCTGTATACCAGAAAACAGCCCCTTGGTATAATAAGGCCTGTGGTAAAGCCAAAGCAGACCTAATCATGGCGGTTAGGTCGAAACTTCCCCTAGTTGTCAAGAACTGCAGGAAGTTATATAAATTGGCCCAATCCAAGGCAAAAAAAGAATGGGAGGTATAATACTGGGCAAAGCTTGTCGAGGCGGCAAAGCAAAAGAATAGCCAAATGTTCTGGCATCTCTTGTCTAAGGGATCCTCCAAACTAAAAATAGAAACTGATTTTTACATACATCCCCACGTTTGGGAGGAGTATTTTGAGGAGCTTTACGCAGGACAAGGTGCCTTGTCTGACACTGGCTCGCAATGGAGATGGTCAAACATTGTTTTAACTGAGGAGATAGTCATCACTGTAGAGGAAACCATTATAGCTATAAATGCACTACAGAGTGGGAAAGCCCCAGGCCTGGATAAGCTCCCAGGAGACATGTACAAGGCTGAACCTTCTATCTGGGGTCACCTTACTGCAATCCGGTTTAATGCCATCATTTCTGGTGGCGAAATCCCCGTGACCTGGAGGGGAGCCGAGATCATTCCTATTTATAAAAAGGGAGAAAAAGGGTTGCCCAGCAACTACAGACCGATCAGCCTTATAGATGTCTCCCAAAAAATCTTCTTCAAAATTAGCTTAACTAGGATCCAAAACTGGATCGAGGATAATAACATCCTGTCAGACCTCCAGGCGGGATTCAGGTCCTCCACAAGTACCACTGACCAAGTTTTAAGATTCCTTTTATTAATCTGGAAGAAAGTGACCATCGGAGGCGGCCACCTGTACGTTGTATTTGTGGATTTAAAAACGGCCTTCGATTCAATAGATCGAAACCAACTTTGGCTAGCCCTGAGAACTGGGTCTCCCAGCGTATATACTCAACATCTTGACCCGCTTACACCATGATACATATGCAAAGGTCAGGTGGGACACTGAAGGCGGTCTGACAAAAGATATATTAGTGCGGAAAGGTGTACGTCAAGTATGTTTCCTTGCCACAACCCTATTCACCCTCTACATTAATGGACTAATAGAAGAACTGTACAAATGTGGTGGTGATCCCGCAAGATTAGCAGGCAGCTCAGTGCCCTGTCTGCTATTCGCCGACGATACCTTGCTAATCTCTAGAACACCTAAAGGGATTCAGAATCTTCTAAATAAATTTGATAAAGTATGTAGGAAGTAGGGTCTAGCAATAAACTGCTCCAAAACAAAATACATGACCTTTAATCCCTACAAATCAAACAAGGGTAAACTCGAGCTGGGTGAGCAAGTACTGGAGCAGGTCAGGTATTTTGACTATCTGGGTGTACGCATTAGTGATAGGTTGGTTTGGACATCTCAAATCGAGAAGAGCACTCTGACTCTCCAACACGCTGATTGTGCTATAGTTCAGAGAGCCAGGGCATCCCCATACCGCCCAGTGTTGCCTATCTTGGAACTCCGTAGGGCCAAAGGTCTAGGAGCAGCCCTCTATGGTGCTGAGCTATGGGGGCTGGAAAACCTAAAAGATTTAACCCTATCTGAAAACAAGTTAATCCGGGCAATCCTGAACTTACCTGCAAGCACCCCTTTACTGCCGCTAAGACTGGATCTTGGCCTAAAACCCATAGACCATTTTGCTATTCTTAAAGCACTCCTATTTTGGATTAGAATTTGGACCAGCAACACACAGGTCCCGTTGAAGGAGGCTCTAGAAGAACTGATTGCCTTGCACAAACAAACAGGCCGCATTAAATGGTTCATTAAAATCAAGGCCTGGTTCCCGGAACTAGGGCTGGGTTGTGTCTGTGAGGACCCTGGGTTCATATCAAAACAGTTGGTTCCTCTCCTTAAAAAAAAAAAAAAAAGGTTCTGGGAATTTATGGATCATCATAATGTAGAGGGTATTGCACATGGCACTTTAACCACTAGTTTTTTAAATGTTAAAGGAGTGTTTGGCTTTGAAACATTTATGGATGACATCGAACCCCCACAGGCCAAATCTCTGTACATACAATTTAGATTTGGGACCCTACCCCTAAACTCTAGAATTGTCACGTGGGGGAATCAAGCTGTAACACCACTGTGCTCTACGTGTCCTACCCGATCAGAGACTCTGGAACATTTTCTCTTTTGCTGTCCCACTTATATGTTGACCATAGGAAAACCTGGATAATACCAGTCTGTCGCCTATTGTCGTTTAAATCTCCTAGTGAAGCATTACGCATTCTTAGATCTGATACCACAAGGTGGCTCGTTTTTGCAATATCGAGATTTCTGCTATATGCTTGGAGAAGGGCCTAACAGTATGTGTAAATATGGCTGGTCAACATATATTAATATAGGTCCTGGGAATGGAATTATGCACCTTTATAATATTCTCTCTTGCTGCTGCTATAGTCCGTCTTTTATGACTTTTATCAAATATTATTTTTTTTAACCCCTTCAGCGCGGCGCGGATTACCGCGCCGTGCTGAAGGTTCCGTGCGCGGGCGGGGCCGTGACAGAGCGGTTCCGTCATGCGCACAGCGCAACCGACGCGCATGACGGAACCGCTCCGTCACACGCATCGAAGGGGTTAATCTTTTACTGTTTCATATTTTATAAACTTTTTTTATCTCTGTAAATGATCATATTTCTGATCGAATAAAGATTTATATAAATCTTTGTCTACTGCTTATCAACCTCCTGGGCAGACAAACCTTTAGATCTTCATATGCTAGAATTGTTATTTTACTGTGACCTCAATTTGTATCCTTCTTTTTGAAAAATCAATAAAAACAATTTGAAATAAAAAAAATCTTTAGATCTGACCTGGCAAAGCTGCAAGATCCTTGTGGATCCTGAGTGGCTCACTTGAGACTCCCTTGAGACGACTGTGTTGCAGGTTTGGGTTAGCTGGGCAATACTCCTTGTTTTCTAGTCGGGGGACCTGCTCTACTTTGCAAACCCTGCTCTACTTTGCAAACTGGCTCGTAACTTGAAGTCACAGCAGCAGTGCTACTTCAGAGTCCTAGGCCTTCTGCTTTTTCTTGAGGGAAATAGCAATTGGGTCAATATTTTGCATGTGTCTCTGTTATGGAAAGAGTCATTCAAAGCCCTACAGGAGGACAACTACAGGCAGAGGGGGGAAGTATCGGTCTCTCATTGGGTGAGCTGTTTCAAAATCTTTGGATGGTAGCCGGAGCATATGATGAATTAATTGATGGAAAAACAGGATGGGTGAAACAAATTTGAATAGGAGAAGGGTGGCACTGCTTTTCCAGCTGTAAAAGAACTTTCCTTTCCATAGGGATACACCTCTTAATGTGCAATTTTTATATAGTAATTCATACTGTTGTTTCATCACTTTCGATAGTACTTACAATGTTGTTAACTTGGGAATGTAAGAAATGGGTGTGCTAAAGTGATATATTTGCCCAGGACCACACAATGTTACCAAGCTGCTTAGCTGAGATTTAAATCCGAATCTCCAGATTTTACAATTAACTAAGCCAGTATATTGATATTCCTTCTAGTGGGCTAGGTATGTCCAAGAACATAGGACAGGATAACAATTTGCCATGTACAAAGCAGAGTACATCTTTTAGAGCCGTGGTGGTTGGTATATGTCAGTTTTGCTGCTGTATCATTACCGGTACAAGAGTTTTCCCAGGATGTCCTTCAATGTATCTCTCTAAGACTGTTTAGAGGATTGCTTTTAAATTGTATTTTTTTAGTGTGTAGCTACACATATAGTATTGCTGACCATGAAGACCTAATCATTTGACACAGTGTATTGGCAGGTCCATTGAAGAGATTTCCATTACCATTTCCCCCCCCCTTTAAGAGTTGGAAACCTTTGCTGCAACTAGGGGCAATGTGGGACTGATTGCTATTGGTGGTCATCTCGTCTTGCCATAGGCAAGAGCCAACCCTGGTTATTGGCCATCATCTGGTTTATTGGTCAGGTGCTGCAGGAGATTAACCGTTGTTGATGACTGTTCCTAAGAGCACCAGTGTTGGCACATAAATTGAGACCCCTCTCCGCCACCCCTTGTTAGATGTGGGTTACAGACCTCCTGTAGCTGTTGCCAGCCTCAGGTATTACAAAACAATCATAAACCAATATATTCATACGTGCATCAAGGGGATTTGGATCAGCCCTCTTCATCCACAGCATAAACAAGGGTCAGTGTGTCGACCTACTTCAACCATTGACTCTCATGCACTGTGAATGACATTTGAACTGCTCACATGTGCTAACCTGCCTAAAAATAAGTGCACTTCAGTGCCAGTGTTGGTGGGCCAGTACTTTACTTCACCAATCCTTTTTTTTTTTTTTTTTTTTTTTTTTTTCTCTTTACATTCCTTATCTTTATTATTTTCAGTCATCCTTTGGAGTTTAAAACTGTGTATTCCGTTTGCAATAATTCAAAACCTAAAATACATTTTCTGCACACCAATAAGAATTATATTTTCCAGTGAGGTGGATTAAAAGTAAAAAAAAAAAAAAAAACAGGTTTATATAGCTGTTCTACACCTGCCTGCTGGGACGTCCTGCAATGTTCTGTTAAAGTTATGTGATGTTTAATTTTAACTTGTTATTGCAAGCACACAGTTGTCACATTTAAGCACTGATATATTTTATTTAATTTTTTGTGACCTATACTTGCAAATAATTATAAAGAGTAATTTAACCATTTCACCAACTGGCCAAGTGTCTTTGCTAATGCTTACTCTTGGCGCGACTGGGTCCATTTAAGCAATTAAGGCTTACTTACTGCCGTTTTCCTCCATTTAAATGTATTTGAAAATGTTTTGACTCTTTTGCCTAGTCGATTACTGAAACTAAATCTGCTTACCTGCACTTGACGTGGCCTCCGTGAAATGTCAGCAGGATACAAATCAACAAAATAAATGATTAGAGGGGTGATGTCCTTAATAGCTCAACTGCTGAATTTGGAGCATCAGTTATAACTCCCATCTCCCCGCAGGATCACAATTTGTGACTCTCAGACAGATATTAAAGGCCTGGTTCGCCGTGCCTCCCTTCGCCACGTTCATGTGACCCTTTACCTAAATTGCTTGCTTTCCAAACCGGCTAACTAAAACTCCAGTTCTTCCCTGTGTATTAAAATCTTTCTCTGAATTGCACCAACATATATTAAGAGAAAGGCAAACTTTTTTGTTTTGATTACGAGCTTTTCCGCCTCAAACGAATGTTTGGTAGTAGGACACCTCGTGGCTCCTCCTGTCAAATGTCTTGTCCGATACTTGCTCTGCCAGCAGGCGGGCCTCGGTATCGCAGGTGTTTTGAGCCTAGCGAGCCTCCGTAGAGGGCAGGCTACTTCCCGGATCTTAGTTCCACGTTGTGCATCTGTTTCTGCTCAGCATAGAGCCATGCTCTCTGGTGCATTGCATTCCTTCTTTGAAGCACATTGTGCTGTTCGCCCGCCCCCTTTCCCTCTCTAATTTTGACTGGGAAATACGCCTTTGTTTCTACTTCCTGCTTTTCATTCCCGTAGGAAGGTTGTGGGCCCGCGCTTTGATTACAAAAAATAATAATAGAAAAAGAAGCTTGCCCTTCGTCTGGTCCTTAAACACTTTAATGGAACATTAAGCTGCTTTTAGATGTTACTGAAGTCGAGCAGTGGACGCTGCGCACTCCAACCGAACGGCAAATGCAGCCATACATTTAATGCGCCATATGGACCCATAGCTGAGTCTAGTATGCTGCTATCGAAATGAATCCCACACTTAACATTGACCCGGAACCACACCTGTGCTGTACAGAGTGGCTCACAGCGAAACAATGGAAAAAACAACAAAATACATTCTAAACACGGCTTTTTGACTTGGGCAATGAGGAACTCAAAACTGCAAATGACACCCAGATCCCAGTAGTACTAGGGGTAAATACTAATGTTAATTATTCACATACAAATGCACATACCCTGTCGCCTCCCTCCTTAGAACACAGGCTCTCGCTCCCTCCCAGGCGGGTGAGCGAATTCAGCTGGTAAAAACACTGATGCACCCGAACCCATCTCGTAGAGAGATGACTTGTTTGGTAAATTGTTGCCTTTTGAAACCTTGAGACCTGGTTTTTAATCTCCGTGTCTGTACTTTCACCATAATGAAATGCTGTGAGTCTGGGCATCTCATTTTAACTAACAATGTATCAGTTTATTAATATATGCGCTAAATATTTTACTGTTTGCTGCATTTATCAGTTCCTTTCCTCTTCACTCCCTGGTTTTTCCATCCCAGTCTCAGCTAAACTTCACACCTCATGTTTGATAGTCTACGCAAACAATAGAAATGTTCTCTGCTAAGTGTACTGACGCTTTTTGTCCACTGACATTTACTCGTACGCAACTTTTTATTTTGACTGTTATATATATGTGAAGCACTCATTTCTGCACGTGAAGTGTTCCTGGCTATACAGATATTATCAATGACTAAATCGGTAGTAATGGGCATAATCTCAGGAAAACCCAGTATTGAGTCTTCCGCTACAAACCGCCGGTTTATTTTTTTTTACTAAATTTGACCTCTAGCTACTGTTTTAAAACCGGTTTTTCTGCCCCAGTAATGAAGAAACTGAAATGGCTTAGAGAATTCATAGCTGTTTCTTCTTTGATTAAGCGGGGAAAGCTAGGCTTTAGCTGAGGTAAATGTAGGCGACCCCCAACAGGCAGAGAGGAGTGGTTCTCGCTTCACTGGAACGCGGAGCTTTGTAAAAAATAATTCCTTTTCTTGAACACAGAATGTGCCTCTGCACTGTTTTTGAGCAGATGGTGTTTTCTCATGGTTAGCTCCTTTCTCAGCACTAGCGAGTTTGAAGCTCCTGTTCACTTTTGGTGTGTGCCAAATTTCTGACTTTACAGATATTTGGCAAGTGGTGCGGTTTTAGTGTAGCTGCTTATTTAATTTTACTTAAAACATTGCAAATGTAATTGAATTTGAGACACTTTTCTTATAAAACACTTGAGATCGGAAAGAGCGATTTTTGAAGGCCTTTATTTTAGTGAAACAAAGGCATTGTTTTGGGAGTTTTTTTCTTTTTGTTGAAAAGAGCATTTCAAATTGACTCCTCGCAATAGAATTCTTAAGCAAAAGGTTGTTAGAAGGACTGTACCAGTGGCATAATTGGATAAAAATGAGCCAATTTGCAGTTTCAAGTAGCGCAGTATTGCGGGTCCGATTCAGAGAGCCATTTGCCCATCTTATTATAACCAGTGCTTGAAATGGTAAAATAGAAATGCAGGTACTCTACACCAGAGTACCTGCTTGTTCCTGAGAAGTATCGGTACTCTCCAATTAAAAGTATTACATCACTCTTAAGAAGTGCAGGTGCTCTACCTCTCAAAATAAAAAAGTGCCGGTACTCCGTAGCGGACAGTACCGGCCCATTTAAAGTACTGATTATAACATACATGGTTATCTTAGCATACTGTGTAAATTCATTTTTGCAATTTACAAAAAGTGAATCTGCACTTTTTTCATTTCAAATCATTTTTATTGGATTTTCAAGGAAAAGAACATTATAAATGAAATAACAAAATCGGTCTATGATAAAGTTACATTGCAAGCGTACAATTGAGGACAAAAGTTTTACGATGCACTATGAGGATATTATGATAGAACATCAATTACAGTAGTATAGTATTCACAATCACATATCCTAAGTACAAACCTAATGTCAAAATATCAGTTAACAAGATACTCACGTATCCGCCAACATCGAATCCGACTGTATAATATAAAGACCTAATGGGGTAGCGTGAGGCAAGTCCTATGTGGAACGATCCTTATGTGGAGGGGCAGACGAGAGGACTCATTTTCGTGGTCCAGACCACGAACGTGAATCTGCACTTCTAAATGTATTTGCACATGTATAATATGATACAGTTAGTATTATCATGCAGGAGTAAATCCTATCCAAGGGTTGAGTAGTGGACAGTCCAGGGTGTCGAGTCTTAAAAATTTTGGGAACACTTACAAACTCGTGAGTTTTTAAGTACTCAGAAATATTTCCAGAATCCAGGCCGATCCTGGCAGTGGACTGCAGTCTCCCATGGTTTTCATTACCATCCAGTGCTGTGGCGGCCTGGGCCAAATCAGCAGGAACACGGAGAAACAGCATAACGGGCCTGAAACGAAGGCTGCACAGACTGGAAATACTTGTGGAATGGCACTCCTGACGTCAGAGAGCCAGCCATCTGAGCGCTGTGTGCTCGTTCTTTGTGCCGACGCATTCTTATTCGCTCTGGTGACCTACGACCCCTCACGGTTTAGAGAATAAAAGATGGCATCCTATCAAGGACTATTGTCTAGCTACATTGAGTTCTTGTGCCACGCAGTCAAACTGCTACAGTTAAGCTCTTCATTTCTTAAGAGTAGGACCCAACCCTGTGTTCCAGCACTCCTTGGTTAGCCATGGCACACTGATTTCTCACTCCCAGTTTAGTTGTGGAAGAATCATGTTTTAGAAGACATTGAAGATTTTGGTGTTCTGCCGCTGTGACGTCAGGATGCCCAAGGCTGAACAGCATCGAACACCAACCTGGTAGCATGGGTCCCCTTACCTGTTTCTCCATCCAGGCTTTAACATCCTCTTAACCACGTAGGGGTAAGAAGAGGGCCACATGTTGGTGTTCTGGTCTTGGATATGCTAATATTATTTAACACCACTGTTTTAGATATGGTACTTGTAGTATTTACCCTGGGACTGAAATCCGCTACCCTAAAAAGCCATAAACTGTTAAACATGAAGAACATTTGGCCCCAGATTATTAATTTTTGCATTCTTTTTTCTCCATATGATGATGGAAACCTGAAATGCATGTGTAAGAGTTTGTTGTGCCAGATGACACGTTTCGCCCTAGTTGCTACTGGTCTAGCCTATAGCAGGGCAAGGTCTTGGATCCAGGTGGGCGGATCATGCCACCACTGCAGCAGCACATCATACTGTGCCTGCAAGAAGTACCTAGTCTTTACCCGTCCACACTGGCATGAAGGATACAATATGCTTTCATATCCTAATTGCCTCGATTGCTTGGTGTGTTAGTATAGTGAGGAGAGTCTGTCTCCTCAAATCTGGTTCTGTGAAGGCTACACACTATTAAACTTAGCCTCCGATCTAGAGTCTAAGTTTCCTTGTACAGCGCTCAGAGACTTCCGATGCGTCATGAGTCAATGTGTATACTACTGTTATATTGTGTGATATCCTCGTTAGGGAAGCTGTAAAGCGCTGTGATGCCTTCGGGTCTGGCCAGTGCTATAAATAAATAGAGAAGTGACCAGGATGCTGAAAGTTTGAGTGGCAGGCTTCTGACCCATTCGGATCCTAGTCGATAAATCGGAAGGTGGAGTATAAGGGCTACTTTTGTGTGTGGTGCTTTTACTCTCGGGTTGTTGCTTAGGTGGCAGACACGGGTGAAATTAGCGCTGCACTTATCCTTCTTTAACAGGTTACAAAGTACGTACAGATTTCGAAATTCCATAGTTTGGATTTGGAATTGGAATAGACAGTATGGGGAATTTGAAAAACCTATTTTTTTTTTTATTTTTTTTTTTTACTCCACTGTTCAGAACCTCACTAACTTCTTTACTCGATTAAATTACGCCATAATATCTGAGCTGCACATGTTCTTTTGCAGACTTTGCCTCTTTCCTGCCCTTCAGATTACAAGTACCAAGAGAAGCTTGGATATGTCTCTGACTGGTGGACATGCCACCACGGGTTCAGATAAAGGTTGAAATGTTGCTGTTTTAGTGTCGATTTTTGCATGTTGGGTGTAAAAGTTTCTTTTCAGTAAAAAAGTTGTTTTCATTCCTGACTGGAGCATTTTATTTTTGATTGGAATGAGTGGTAAATAGTTAAAAATGTACTTTTAATTTTAAGCCCAAGGTATTCAGTTTACAGAATGTATGCTTTCTATGCAGCTGAAAATGTACACATTGGAAAAGATGTATTTTTCACCTTTTAAGCACATCTTCTAACCAGGCAGCAATAAGGGGAGCTGATGTGGGCGTTTTACTGTAGCTGTGTACAGAGGCTTAGGTTTTTTTTTTTGAAAACTTTTTATTTATTTTCAAGGTTTCACGGTACAAAGACACTACAGTATACATTTGTAGCAGCCTTGTTCTGTACATATCGTACCCTACTTCGTGTGTGGTAGAATTCCATCGCTGTATAGTTACATTCTTTTGTACCCTAGGATTACAGAGGCTTGGGTTGAGTCTGTTTGTATCCCTTATTACCTATATTTTCCATGGGAATATTTGCTCGAACATAGAGTAAAACAGGGCAGTATACTCGTACGCAGGTGGGCTGTGTATGTCTGGCATTTAATGATAATGCTTTCTGTGTACTTTATATCTGTGACAAGGTATCATAAACACTGTGGTAATCGGACATGGGGATTTAAGACTTTATGGATATGAGATGGCACACCAAGTCTCATTTGTCCACTTTCGTGAACTAATTTTATTTATTTATTGGAGACTTTTTGTATAGTGTGAACCACATCAAGTTTTGTTAGAGTGCTTTACATTATACTGAGGCATTAGAAGAACCCAATCCTAGGACATTCATAAAG
This sequence comes from Triturus cristatus, assembly GCF_964204655.1. Classification (NCBI taxonomy): domain Eukaryota; kingdom Metazoa; phylum Chordata; class Amphibia; order Caudata; family Salamandridae; genus Triturus; species Triturus cristatus. The sequence goes on along the minus strand of NC_140588.1, from coordinate 981,335,399 downwards.
ACTGAAGCAAATTGTAGTGTAATTTGTGAAAGTCAGGTGTGCATATGCTACTTGTTACAGGGGACGGATGGGTTGAAACAGTGTAGCAAAACTTCTACATAGACCTGCGCATGTTAAAAGTTAATATTATTGTCTTGTATCAAAATGGACCGCGTGTAAGGATGGAGTTTGAAGGATGATATTGGACTATAGTCCATAATCTGCCAAGTCCGAGGAGTGGTGATAACTGGCAATTTTATGGTTGAGTTAGGAGTTAATTCACTCCTTTGGAACACAATGTATATTAAGGAGCCTTCCTGTGGTCCAGAGGAATATTATTCAAGGTCTTGGATGTACCCGAAGTGGGCCTGATGCAAAGATTTTTGGTTTGTAGGTGCTGCATAGGAGGAGACCTTTAGGAATCTATTCGCTTTTTCGCCCAAAAACGTGCATGCTTTGCATTGCTTTCAATGGCAACGCGTGCACGTTTGGCGATTCCCTTGCGGGAGCGAGCTTTGGCGACATCTGTTTGTAATTAACTTTCAAAAACAGTTCATGGACAGAATGCAGAACAATGTCATACATTCACCCCAGTACAGAGAACTTTCAAACAGATGGTGCCCCTGCTCGCTCCCGCAAGGGAAACGCTGTGTGGCCGTGTCAGTTGCCTTTCAATTCGATGCCACACCACACGCTCCCTGTCTTGCGTTACTCTCGAACTGTTCTCACCGTTCCCTAGCAGCAGCCACTAATGCCACAGACGCTCATCTCTCCTCCCTCAGAGACTCCAGTACCACTGCTACTGCCAGCCTCTGCTGCTCCCCGGAGTCGTACAGTCGAGCACCACGGGAAGAAGGGGGCTGCGCTGAGGGTGAATCTGCCTGCAGTTCAGACAGCGCCAGCTACAAGTTAAGATTGATCCTCCAGGAGTTCATTTATTATTATTATTTTTTATTTTTTTTATTTTATTTTTTTACCTTTTGGCGGTAGTGAATGGATTTAAATAAGTTCGGGGGGCAGTATTAGCTGGGTGTTTATGATGTCACCTCTGCTCCAAATCACTCCAGTGCATCTGCGCGTGTTGTCTGGTTGCTATGGACATTTTTCCAACAGGTTCCGGAACCAAGTGCGTAGAAGACACGAGCGTGCATCTGTTTAGGAGGCGTCAAAACTGTGCCCCTTCCTGCTCCCACCAGGAGGGTGGGCTGTAGGCTAAGCGAGTGTAGGGCTTTTTATAGAAAGATTACATGCTACATCACTGACTTGCAGTGCAGGGCTCTGCATGTGAAGTTGTTAAGCTGACCTTGCCTGCATGTTTCTAAAGTGTAAGTTGGACTGGTGAATGACAGCTATTGATTTCAATGTGCTTTGCCAGCTATGATGCATTGTAATTGTGTTGTGTTCATGATGGTGTAGGTCTATCTAAGATGAGTTTTGATTGTATTGATTAGTGGGGAGGAGTGCAAAAAGGTTATGTGGTGTTTTACTTAATGGTAGAGTGCTGTTGGATGGAAAATGAAAGCCCAAACATTTGTGTTGGTTGAGTGTTGTAATCAATGTCCATTTCATTTTGAATGCAAATTGTGTGTTGGTTTGGACGATTAGAGTAGTCCTATAAAAATCTTAATTCTCCAAACCACAGTCCCTTTTACATATGATGTTGGTTGGCGTCCCTAGCCACAGTACCTTTTTATACATTTGTGTGCTATTGGTTGGTTCCCCTTCAGAGTGAGAAGTTAGATAGGCTGTACCATTGGAGAAAAGCAGGGGATGAAGTGCAGTCTCCACTGACATAGAAATCCAAGTGCAGTCATGGTCAAAGCATTAAAACACTGAATAAGTGATGATCAAGACATTTCGTAAAACGAGCATTGGTATAGCCAATAGGTCTCGCCTTTGGGACCTTATAAGTGTTTAGCCATGCAACAGTTGATGTTGTTGCACCAAGGATATTGTGCTGGATAACTAAATACTTATAAGGTCCCAAAAGCGATACCTATTGGCTATGCCAATGCTTGTTTAATGTTGGAATACCAGACACCAGTCCTTTTGTTTCTGAAATTTCTGTGTTCCCCTGAGATACCCGTTTTTTGTGCTGAATAACTTTGAGTGCTGTGTTGTACAGTCTTGTTTTTATACATTTAGACTGTACTATAATCCAGTAGTACAGCATGGTGTGACGGAGTTGGATCTGAGGAGATGTTTCCATTCTAAAATACAAAATAATCTGTTTCCGGGTAGGCTGTTCAGACCAGTGCTTAACTCGAGTGATATACTGAGGTAGGGGCGCTTTATTTCTTAAAAACCCCATCCATGGTGCTTAGGCCCCCTCATTTAAATCCTACCTTGTACCCTGTCTTAGTGATTCGACATAGCGATTGTCATGGCCCCAGCGTCCCATTTAAAAAGATAGTCTTTCTGGACCCCAGTACAAGACTGGGGGGGAGGGTGGGGCCTTTCCCTCATCGGAATCCTGGCAGTTGCTTTCACCCCCAAGCTGAAAAACCCAGACCCGAGAACCAAGTGCACTTCTATACATTTATCTATATGTTATTTGTATAGTGGGAAGCTTGCCAAAATGCAGCTAATTGCTACATAGGGTCAAAGTCCAGAATGCATGCAAGTGCGGTCGCTAGATTCGGAGCGTGGAAGTGAGCTGTTGAACTTCATTGTGATGTAGTGGTCTTTTAAAGAGCTGCATCTTCAAATCTTTCCTATATTGGAGCACAGTTAGGGCCGTCCTGGTGGATGCAGGGATGTTTTTCTAGATCCCGTTGCATAAGCTGGAAAGGCATGTTGCTTTGTTTTTATGTTTTTTTACACTTTATCTCCAATCTGATATTGTGCAGACGGCAAGTGTGTCCTGAAAACCACTGAAAATGGTGAGCTTGTCAGCCAAATATGTGGAGTGATGGTCACAATGGATTTGTAAATGATGTTTTGAAGATTGTTTTTTCTGGCAATAGTAGCCAGTGGAGTTCAATCGGAATGGCCATGGCTTATACATGGTGGACATCCTGGCCATTTTGGTGTCCAACCTTGGCACATTGGTGGCCCTGGTGTAATGTTGGGCATTATTAGCATCCTTGTTATGGTGAGCATTCCTGGTCAAGGATTGTAACACCTGGACATTTGAAGCAGAATCAGTCAATTTGAGACGTTTGTTATGGGAGTGCGTAATGAAAATCACAAGCAGATGTTTGGGGACTTTGTATTTCCTATAATGAAACGGATATTTTGAAGGCAGAAATTATGATTTTTCAGAAAAGTTCTTTTTTTCTCTGGAAAATTGAGTTTGTGCGCCCAAAATGGAAAAAAATATTTTATAGAAAATATCTGTATTTTCAGAAGCTGAAATGCTGATGAAGACCGAACATTGCCATTTCAAACACATTTAAAGTTAATAGCTGAATGATAATGCAAATGGAGTTGGGGAGATATTGTCAGTAGTGGCTGGTGAAGTGTTAAATGGGTGGGTTGTTAAGTTATTACTTTCCTTCTGTGCAAGCAGATTGGGAAAAAGCTAAAGACGTGTGTTCAGGTTGCAGCCTTTGTGAACGGTATTTTTGAAAGAAAAACATTAGCTTTTCCTCTCTCGCAAAGTTGGCTAAGAATAAAAGTAATAATTTAACACTGCGCCACGTCCACAGTTCACCAGCCGCCACTGCTTATTGTTGTGGTTCTGTACTTTGTGCCAGAGCGCATGTGATGCTTTGATTGTGAATTCATTTGTCAGGTGACTGCATTTAATATTGGTACGCTTTTTCCTGGCATCACTGCTGGCAAACTCTCCTGATATAAGTGGGTGGCCTCTAGTGATAAACCTGCTTAGGGTGGTCCTAGTGTAATGTTAATTTATGTGGCCACAATGTTACACTGATAAAATTAGATAATAGCTTGGGAGGGCTTTCCTTGATCAGAAGTAGCTCTCACTACAGACCAACGTAGCCTTGGTGTATTTATTTATTTTTTTTTCATTTTTTTTTAAACTTCTTACTTTTTATAATGACGTGAACTTGGTATTCCCAAGTCTGGAATTTCAAATACTTGTTTTTCACAAGAATTTGTTTCAGAGGGCTGTCTTACAATAGACCAGCTTGATAAATATTTCAGACCTGTAATAACTTTAGAGTGTCCCATTCTAAGAGAGATTCTTGAAGGAGGGCAGGACACTGCAAAACCTGCTCCTTCTGTTAGTCTTTGTTTGTGCTCCGCATTTCACAGAAAACCATTGGCATACAATGACTGAGGGGACCAAATAACTCCATATAGCCAGGCGCAGTCTTTCAGCCCTTGTCTTGCATTTCAAAGCTGACTGCATTCTGAGAATTATTGTCGAGGTTCGCCCGAGTTGAACCAGTTGGATTGAGTTTCCAGATGTCCATGATCTGTAAGAGGAAACACTAGACTGGAGTAAGGTGTACCTTCTGGTAGGAGCCATTTGGCGACCGTAACATAATGAAAAGTAGATCCAAAGATTTCGGCGGGATTCGGTGGCTTTGCGTCTCAGGGGACTGTGGGAATTAGTGTAAGACCGCCATGGTCGCCAATTTGAATCCAGTGTATAACGCAACTCCATCTTGAAAAAAGACATACCTTTCGACGGGGTGATAGTAAGCGTTTGTTATATAGTGCCACGAAACCCGTGTGCTTTACAAAACTCATATTATGTCCATGTGACACGCAATGTGCTGTTGCAGAAGCCGACCAGATCCATTGACCTGGCACACGTGCCCGTTCTGTCTGTTCCTCTCTGCCTTGTACCTCTTCATAAGTGCGCGCAGAACAGACGGTTAGACAGATTGGCTCCACTCTGGGACCTGAAAAGTGTTTGCTTCAACAGTTGCAAAGGCAGTTACTGCAGGATGTGCTTTGCTTCGTTTTCACTAGGAAGAGGGTTTTTTGTTTGTTTGCCGAGTGACTAAGTCTCTTTGGTATGAAAATGCAAAGTGCTGGCGTGGTGCCATGCACCTGTCGGGCGCCACGCCTGTGAGGTAACCTGGGCTGCGGCCATCTTGGTTCGCCGCAAGAAACCTTTCCCACGAGCCGCTGTCTACATGGGACCGAGCTGTCTCCCCCGTTTGTGGTAGAATGGTGGGTTGAGAACACAGCAGGCTTCGGTTCAAATTCTGAAAAAAATATGTAAATATGCACCTGTAGTTTTATGCCGAACGTTTTGGAAAATTCTCATTTTACGAATTGCACGAGTATGCATTGGCACTGACAACTTGTGGGTGTTCGTTAACTTTATATTGAATGTTCGCCCTTGAACGCCCACTATCGCTGCAAACACATTTTATTGCACGTAACATTGATATCAATTAATTGACAACCATAAATACATGTTTTGTGGAATCCAAATATGAATTTACGCTAGTAGTTTGTGCAGCGAAGGTGACCTAAGTGCGGCCACGGCAGAGAGGTGTCTTTTTTTCATCCCATCAGCCAGTTTGAGTTCTGAAAGCACGTGCAGCCGTTCAAGGTGATTTTGCTGCCCGTTTTTGTGTGAGAACATGAGGTTGATGATGCAAGATTATTGTGGAAACGTGTTCAAAGGTTCTACTGTGCACTCTAAGGGGTATCGTAAACCAGACCTAATCTGCAGGTTGTGTTTGCTCTGCCCCAGCCAGCCTATAGAAATAAGCTGAACTACAAGGAAGCAAAGAGTGAGAAAGCTCGCGGCCACGATTATCGGCGTGTTCGATACACCTGGCGTAGTCTGAGGAACCGTGGTCTTCAGTTCAGGGCATGTGCTTTTAAGAGGTGAGGACTCCCCTGAGCCGGCTCACATGGCGCTCTTGTTAGGTCTCGCCTGACCCAGCGAGACTTATTGAGAGGGCTCCGAAAAGTGCTACCAGGGCAGCCTAGAGCTACAGTGCATGTGCGCGGGCGCGCGCGCCGCGCTTTACCGCTATTACTTTAACTTTCGCGGCCCCACGGCCTCTTTGCATAGCCAATAGGTCTCGCTTTTGGGACCTTACAAGTATTTAGTTATGCAACTGTTGCATGGCTAAACACATGGTCCCAAAGGCTATGCCAATGCTTGTTTTCTTTTTTAATCAGACTAGAGAGGTTTTATAACTAACTGGGTATAATCAGCTACCTTTTTTTTGCCTTTTTTTTCCCCCTACCAAAGCTTGCCGCAAACTCTCTTCAAACAAACTCAACGGATCTACCGATTTTTTTTTTTTATTTTTTTATTTTTTTTTTTTCCTGTTCTGTGCTAGCACATTTGTTTTCCACACTCATTTCTCATATCATGTCTTTTTTTTTTTTTGTATATCTTGTGTAAAATTCTTTAATTGTTTTGCAACAATTTGATTTATTAGCGCCCGAAGATGTATTTGTGGTGAAAGGAAACAGATATTTTTTTCAGTAAAAACGTTTGGGGAAAAGAGTTCCAGGAAATTGCGGTTTATGGTGAAAAAAACACCCTCTAGAAACAAAACAAAACTTTTGCTCCCATATTGTGACAATATTATTTATTTTTATTTGTCCCTCTACTTGAGACTGAACAACCAGGTGGTTACTGCAGTGCCTGGTAGCAGTTCTTTTGTATAAATGTGCTAATTGGCTTCGTATTATGTATGACACTATTAATCCGTTCTGGGTTTTTAGCCTAGGGGTGCTCGCAGTTTTTACTGAAAAAGAGGATTGGCGCAGAGAGAGAGAGAGATGAAGTGAATTCGCCTTGGTCGTGGTGAGATGAAAGACGTAGGTCACCTGGCACCAACGACTTTGATTTAGCCATTGGGTCCCATTTCCTGCTACCTTTATGTGTAGATTGCCCTTGTACGCAATAAATGGAATGCTAAATGAAGCCTTTCGAATTTCAAAGCGCTATTATGCACCTTCATGCACGATGCAAGGCAACAAAATGTGTTTGCGAACGTATATTTGTATCTATACGATTCTATCACAGAGTCTGCTGTAGCACCAGCGCTTATGGTTACGTTTCACTTTCTGTAGGATGCTCTTTATTAGGCGCTGTCTTTAGTAGGGTTGTATGTGTCATTATCTGAATTAAGGTATCCATTTGTTACTATCTAGTGATAGTTGGAATGTGTGTAACAGGAGCGTCGCCTTACTGCTTTTTCACAGTGCGAGAAGCAGAACCATAAAATGGTAATCCCTACCAGAAGGGTTTGGTTGCGGGTGGGTGGGCGGGGCTGCAAACAGGGCTGGGCAGGGAAGTAGCGGTGTGCCCACTCCTGAGCGCACATGACTGGTTTGGTTGGCCCTCTGGGGCCGCCTAAACCAGTCATGCGCACCCTGCCCTTTCTCTATGGAGGCTGCAAGGCCGCCTACATGGAGAAAGTGGTCTCCCCATAAGCCCCTGGCTGGGCGGCGTCCCCACCAATCACAATGCTGCCATTGCAGAGTTGTGATTGGCTTAGGGGAGGGAGGCTGCCTGCTCCCTGTTCCTGGCAGGAGAGCAGGAGCCGGTGCCTTGCAGGACTGGTGCTGAGAAAACGTGCGACCCGTCCGGCGGACAGGTACTTTTCCCCCTTCCCCTTTTTTTTTCCCCCCCTTTCACCCCCCGATTAATGCCGACCGCTACTCGTGTGTAATTGTGGTGTTACTTGGCCACTTACATTTTCACCAGGTGGCATAAATATACATATATGCATAAAGGGGAATTGTCTTGTAATGCAGAATATTGCCTTAGAGGTGTTCTGGTGTCATAAGCCATGAAATGTTCAGTGAAGATTGAAACCGTGTTTTACCGGAAAAAAAAAAACAGAGGTTAAAGTGACTTATAGTTAGGTGAAAAGTTTGGTGACAAAACATTTAAAAGAAAAAAAAAAAAACACTGAAATTCACCAGTTATAGTTATCTCTAGTAACTATAACTTGGGCCCTATGGTAACTATAACTTGCGCCTTCCATGCACAATCTTGTCATCAATGGTGTCATTTAAAATGTTGTATTAACCCCTTCAGTGCCCGCCCCTTTCCCCGCCCTGTGCCGGCTGTTTCATTAGCGGGCGGGGTTTATGACGAGCTGGTCTCGTCATGGGCACAGCGCAACCGCGGCCCATGACGAGACCAGCTCGTCATGGGCATTGAAGAGGTTAACGTTATCAGTGGTGGAATAGAGCATGTCACGAGTGATGTAATTTGTGAGGTAATTAGCTGTGCTTCGTAAGGGTGTGAGTTATAGTTACCTTAGGATACAAGGGGGTTGTGCGGCCCCCTTTCAAAGCGGTTGATTGACCCCAGGGGACACCATCCCGTGGGACACTGTTGTTCCTTGCCTGAGAGAGTGCGGGCTTACCCTGCCTGCAGTCTCCCGGGCAGGGAACAGAACTTTGATCCAACCTGGGCAGGAATAGAGAAAAATTCTGCTCCAGCCTGGGCGGGAGCAAAGTTAACCGGTTCCCGCCAGCACCTGGTATGGGCGCTGGCTGGAGAGCTGGCTTGGTCCTTGGAGGGCCTTGGTACTCCCCTGCAGCTCCCAACACTTTGGTGACATGTGGGTGTGCTGGATGGGCACTGGGGCATCCACTTTAAAAAAAAAAAAAAAAAAAAAAAATGCTGACTCCTGCTCTCAACCGGTATGGGCACAGGGCCAGGCTATAGGAGGATGTGCGCTGAACACCATGTTGAAGGCCATGCACAAGGTGGTCTGTTTCAGGACCGAATGCCGTGCGAGGCAGGCGATTGGCACCCAACCTCACGCCACACATGGCGCTGGACACCTTAGTTTATGTTTAAAAAAAAAAACATTAACATTTTATTTTCCTTCAAATTTGTACATACCTGGCTGCTACTGTTCACCGTTTTATTTCGAGCCTTACTAGACTCTATAATGCACCATGGATGTTACTGTATCTTTATTGATTGAAATGTCATACAGAGAGCACCTACGATTACAATGATGTGTTGTGCAAAAATGATTAATAAAGTTAAAAAGAAAAAAAAAACATAGAAATTCACTGAAAAAAACAAAGGTTAAAGTGGTGTTGTAAATCTGAACTGTAATAATGTCACTTGACATTACAAAACCATAGAAATTAAATTAAAAAAAATCAGGTTAAACAGACAATGCAGTTAAGTGAAAACGTCAGTTAAAATATACTATTTAAAACAACAAAAACTGAAATGCATCAGTTATTTGAAATAACTATAACTCATGCCATAAAATGAGCTATAACTGGGCCCCCCTCCTGATACACTGCATATGACATCACATATTACATCACTCATGATCTGTTCAACGGTATCATTTAAAATCACTGACACCTGAAATTACATAATTTATGACACTGCATGGCGAGGGCGCAAGGTATAGTTACTTCAGTTAACTCTACATAGTGAATTTCAGTCTTTTTTGTTTAAAATGTTGTTCTTAAACTGACATTTTCACTTAATTAGAATTTCACTTTAACTTTAGATAGCTAGATAGATGTATTGGATCTGGTGAACGGTACATACTTTTTAGCACTTCCAAGCGAGTGGAGACGTGAAACAGACTGCTTATGTTGTTGAAGCTCTCCACACACATTTTCTTCATTTTTCCTTTGACCGCAGAAGCAGCTAAAATTAGTACACCAATTCATTGCAGAGCGGCTGTCAAGCTTTCTACATTTTTACTTCAGAAGACTGCTGCTTCCACCCACTCGCCATCCTCATTTCTGTAGCGCCCTCTGTTTCTCTGGCGCACGTGAGATGTGTGTGGCAGGGGTGTATCCGGCCCAAAAAGAACCCCAGAGAGAGAGGCGGCCATTTTCCCTGCGCCTGTTTGTTGGGGTTCATTGGCGCCCTCTAAAGGCTGGCAGGCCCCTCCCCCTTCAGTCCGGCTGAGCTCGCAGGCCCAATGAGGCACAAGCTGGGAGTATGGGAGTGTGACCTGGCGCAGTACTTGCTGGGCCCAACCCGGGGAAGCTGCTTCCTCCCCAGAGGAGGGAAGAGGGACGTTTCCTCTCTGTAAAAGTCAGCGGAAGGCTTGTACAGAAAGGAAACGCTTGTATGGATGGTGTCATAGTGAGACACAGCTGGAGAAGAGCTTAGAGCTGTAAGCAGATGGAAATCCCTGTTTTCAGGGGCCTTGGTGCAGTGCTTCTCATCTGACAGGGCGCGAGCAGCCCTGGTGTGGGGTTTCATTGCCTAAACTCGAGCGCACACCTGCCTCCTGCTTTAATGTAATAGAAATAACTTGGCTTTAATGTAGTGCTTACTGACACTGTCTTGTGACTTGGCACTGTTGAATGGTTTTAACGTTACCCAAATCAGCAGTCTCCTTGAAGGGTTGAGTGAGCCTAGCTGAGATTCGAGCCAGTGACCTACATGCTTGACCCCTGTTTAAAAAGTGTGGTACCTGCATGTTGATGTTGCGTGCGGGGCTGCTAGCTGGCCAGCGTTTATGCCTCATGCGGAGCTGCTGGGTACCTGCATGTTGACGATGCATGCGGTGCTGGTTACCTGTATGTTGACATCACGTGTGGGGCTGCTGGGTGGCCAGTGTTGATGTCATGGCACGTGTGGTGCTTCTGGGTACCTGCATGTTGATGTCGCGTGCGGGGCTGCTGGGTACCTGCATGCTGATGTTGCGTGCGGCGGCTGGTGGGTGGCCAGTGTTGATTACAGATTGAGAACATGGTTCCAGTCAGAGGAATGAAATGAAATCTCATAGAAATGTGTTGGAGGTGCATTGAGTAGGCCTCGAAGTGGATCGCAACCTACGAGCTTGAAGAGGAGATCCACCCTCTAGGTGAGCAATAGGAGGCTTCAGTTTCAGAGTTTGAGAGCTTTCGTGGATGAGCAGAAGTACGTCTCCACCTATAAGTTTGAGGCAGAGTTTGCGATGTGGGCTAGAGCTGAGCTCCTCACCCATAAGTGTGTAAGGGCGAGTTAGCTAGGTGACTTGAGAGGTACTTAACCCACGAGCTTATGCATGAGAGCAGTGGATGAGGTAGAGGGGACCTTTACGTGTCAACGTACGGTCGGTTTGGATAGATGAGCTAGAGTGGAACTTTATGTGCAAGAGTTCCGTAGATGAACTACAGAGAAGCTTCACCTGGGAAATTATGGACCGGTTTCCTCTGTGACTACAGCGGAACGCCAAATGCGATTTTATGCATGAGTTATTAGGTGAGCTAGAGTTGAAGCTTCAGGTATGAGTTTATGAGCAAGTTCCCTAGTTAATCTAGAGATGGATCTTCACCTTTAGAATTTATGCACGAGTTCCTTGAGTGAGGTCCTACTACCTGTGAGTTTATGGACTGTTCTCTAACTGAACTAATGTGTGAAACGTAAGTTGGAAAGGGTTCCTTACTTGAGTTAATAGAACTAGTGTGAGCTTTACCTGTAAGCCCATAGGTGAGTTCTATAGGTGAGCTGCAGTGGAGTGGTAATTGTGGGTTTATGTACTGGGACACCTCGATCTGTGAGTTTATGGATGAGTTCCCTCTGTGGCTATAGCGGAGCGCCATCTACGAGTTCTCAAGATGGCTAGAGTGAAGCTTTACCTGTGCAATTATGTATGAGTTCCCTAGTTAAACAATATTGGAGTTCTATTAATGAGTTTATGGACTGGTTCCCTAGATAAAGAGTGGAACTACACATATGAGTGTGCGTTGAAGTTCCCTTAATGAACAGCAATAATTGAGCTATACTTGTGCAGAAGTAGTTCCCTTGATAAGCAAAAGTGGAACTCGGCCTTGAATTTATACAGGAGCTCTCTGGATGAGCCGCAGTGGGACTGGTGAGTTTATGTAGAAGTTTCCTAGATTATCAAGAGTGGAACTCCGCCTTGACATTTTGCATGAACTTATGAATTTGAGTGGAGCCTCGCTTGGGGTTTATGAATGAGTTCCTACGTTTGTCCGAGTGTAGCCCCCCCCCTCCCCTCCCCCAGTTTACGGAAGGGCCACCATGAGTCTACAGTGGTTGTACGTTCAGTCTGAAGCTGTGGCCCCTCGGTGTCCATGCAGACAGCTGGTGGCTCACTCTGGTGGCTCACTCGGGCCGCTCCCTGTGAGCCGGGCCCGCCCGCCTGCTCCTCGTCCCCTGGCGGCGTGAGCTCCGCTGTGCTCCCCAGCAGCAGCGGCGGCGCATCCGAACAAAGAGCCTTCTAATCTGGTGCAGATAAAGTGGCCTCAACCGACCGGGCAGGGCGCCACATTCCGATGCACGATGAAAGCTTTACCATGGCATTATCCGCCTTAATGCAGGCTGAGCCAGGGCGGCTTTCACGAGCCACTTGGGTCATTAGTAAGGCTGAGAGGAAACCGAGCCTCTGGCCGCGGTCATTAGGCGCAGTAATAACGAGGGGCGCCTCTGTACTCCCCACAGCCTTTGGTAATCACTGGGCTCGTGCAAAGTGCAAGGAGACGGGAGTCCGCGTCTGTTTCCTGTAGACATGAGGGTTGATCTTGGGCGGACCGCGGCATATCCCATAACTTGGGTATTTTAGCAGCAACAGGCAGTTTCCATTCAGTGTAGAGAGAACGGACACGTTCTCTCTATCCCAAAAATAATGTAGTCTCTCTCTCCTGCTGGAGGTTCTCATGTGTGGGAGTTGCCCTGGCCTTTCCAATCACGAAAAACATTCTTAAATGTGGTGCCCAAGTGCTTTCGGCCGGTGATTAATTGGCCGAACGCAATCTTTTCTCTTAACACTTAGACGTCCATTGGCTCAAAACAATCACAGCAGTGCCGGAAGTCTCTCTATTCCCTCCCATATCTCCGTACCCTACTCCTAAGCCCTACACAGTCTCCCAGTTTTCTTAGATGTGTCATTTACTACTTTAAGCACCGGTTTTCCTAGCACAAGAGCCCCGCATTCTTATACATGGACGCCAGTTCACCAAAATGCCAGGGGTCGCGGGAGTGACTACACATGAATGAAAACATTTATAAAGCGCACAGCTACTCAACAAGTCTCCCAGCGCTAATATGACTCTATCAAACCTGCAGCTACCCCTGAAGGCGGAAACCAGGATTTAAACTGCAGTTAGAAAAGAGGAGAGCTAGCTTAGTTGTGTAACAGCCAGGTTTTAGGCGTTTTCCTGAAAACGGCTAGGTCGGTCACAGTTCTGAGTTTCAGTGGGAGAATGTTCCAGGCTTGGGCTCCCTGGAACCTAAAAGAACGACCGCCTGATCAGGTGCGGCATATCCTGGGGACGGATGCCAGAACTCAAAGTGGAAGACCTCAAGATTCTAGGCGGCACATAATGCGTAACTCTACTTCTAAGATGCTCTGCACCGCTTCCGTGAAGGACCTTAAAGCACCAGAGCTTTAAAACTGATCCTCTTTTTACTGGGAGCCAGTATAATGCCTCGAGGTGCTGGGAAATATGAGTCCTGGGCTTAAGCAAGACAACCGCTCTGGCGGCTGCATTTTGGACCCACTGTAAGCGGTTGAGCAGATTCTCGGGGAGGCCTAGGTACAGGACATTGACATAGTCCAGTCTGGAGGTAACCAATGCCTGGACTACGGTCTTCCTGTGCTCAAGTGACAGAAGGGGGAGAAATGTCCTCAGCATCCGCAGAAGCCCAAAACAAGTGCCCGCTACCGACTGGATTTGAGATCTCCTCATGATGCCCAGATTTTTAACAGAGTTTTGTGCAAGGAAAGGAGGTGACCTATCCGCAGGCCACCAGTGTTTCCACCCCTCAGAGGGCGGGGAACCAAAATAGATGACTTCAGATTTCTCTGAGTTACATTTTAACTGGAGCCTCCTCAGCCACGAAAACACCTTCAAGAGGTAGGTACTGATCTTCTCCCCCTCAAAGTCCGCTCCCTTGTCGCAGGTGAAAAGGAGCTGCGTGTCGTCAGCGTAAGAAATAATTTTTGCAACACACACCTCTGCCAGTTGTGCCAAGGGGGACCTATGAGTTGAAGAGAGTAGGGCTCGGTATAGAGCCCAGAGGAACTCCAAATTTCATACTGGGGATGGGGGCTGCAAAGGGAGGAGTCCAGTCTTCCTGGCTTCTGTCCTCTAGGAAGGAGGAAAACCATTTCAGAGCGGGCCGCCTGTTCAACAATCCTGTAGCCTGTCCAGGAGTCTAATGTGAGGAATCGTATCAAAGGCCGCGGACAGGTCTAATATTATCAGAATGGCTTTACCCCCCGATCCAGTTTTTCCTTAATATGCTACTATAGTTGGCTGTGAAACCCGACTGGCTTAAGTGAAAGAGATTATTTTCAGCATAGTCTGAGATTACTGTATTGACATATTTCTCCAGAACCGTGGAGAAAAATAGCAGCAGTGAGATTGGTCTGTAGTTTGCTGACACTGTCTGGTCAGCAGAGGACTTCTTTAGCAGCAGGAGAATTTTAGCATGTTTCAAAATAGCAGGCACATGGCCGGCAGTTAGAGAAGAATTAAGTGCCTTATGTGCCACAGGATTTAATGTCGTGGCCACAGCGGCCAGCAGTTTTGCTGGGGTAGGGTCAACTGGGGACCCTGATTTTGGACTCTTGAGGATATCAAGGGATACTTCAGGTTGTAGCAGAGGAAACTGCATAAGAGCCGGACTTCCTTTTCAGGGGGGTTCCACCGCCGGGGCTAAATGCTCTGCAGGCTCATAGTCCTCAGGAGACCCCCCTAGAGAAGGAGTCCTGAATAATCACTATTTTTTCATGAAAGAAAATCGCTAGTTGATTAGTCCATTCATGAGAAAGAGGTAAAATCCTAGCCACAGATGACTGGGCGGAAAAGGCTTTCACGATTTTAAAAATCTTGTTGCCTTTATTGGTGGATGACTCTATTTTATCTTTCAGATAGCTTTTTTTTGAATCGTGGACTTTTGTATAATGGAACTTCAAGGCCAGTTTGTACTCCAGTTTATCATCCCAATTAAAGGTTTTATGACATTTCCTTTCTAGGCGTTTTCATGCGCTTTTGCTCATTCTCAGTAGCTTAGTAAACCAGGCTGCTGACAGTCTGGCTATCCTGGGAGTACGTGTGGTCCTAGAGGCTAACGCATAAGCGCTGCGCTGTACCCAGGTCTTGAGCTGGAGTGCATCTCTCCCAGGATTCCCTGATAACAGAGGAGTGGAGGTTTCCAACGCCTCCCCTAAAGCAGATGCCCCTTGACCTTCACTTTTACTCACACATACATATGCTTATACATCCACACTCATTCACACATAGTCTGCCTACACATGCACATGCATTTACACATACACTCTCTTACATAAACACACTAAAAACTGCAAGCACGAACACAACACAACATACATACATTTAATTTTAAACACATTTTTTTTTACTTTCCTCCACTGCCAGGGAAAGTCATATTCCAGCTATTTATACACCATTTTTAATTCAACTAATAGCGAATAATGTAATATTATTCACGATCAGCAGAATAAAAAATTGACAAAAAACGAGGTGAGTGAAGCCCCCACTGACGTCCATTGGGACGAGCTGCTTTTGTTCCTGCCACTGTTGATGCTAGGGGTCGCAAAGGCAGTGATAGGGGTCACAAGGGGCATGCCAGGGGTCGCAGCTGCGACCCCTAAATGACATCCATGTTCTTGTACTTGGCTTCGGTAGAAGTCCTCACCCCCTCACTGCTTGTCCTAGTTCCAACCTAGAAGTTTCCTCCACTCATCTTCTTTACTGTAGCTCCTTTTCCACCGACATATTTTATTCTGAGCTTCAGGAGTTGCATTCCCCACCCTCGCACATTTTTCCAGTTCAGCAATTTTATTCCTCATTCTTGCGTCCCAGTTCCCAGCTTCAGTAGTTCCATTCCCCACCAAGCCTCATTAGTTATACATCTGACGGTGGCAACGCTCCCTAGCTCTAGAAGTTCCATCCCTCACCCAGCTCCACTAGTTGTATATCCCAGCCTTTCAACTCTTCCCAGCTCTAGTAGTTCCATTCCTCACCCTCACCCAGCTCCACTAGTTATTTATTTCTCTTGCAACTCTCCCCAGCTCTAGTAGTTCCATTTCTCACCCAGCTCCATTGGGCATATATTCCATCCTTGTAACTCTCCCCAGCTCTATTAGTTACATTCCTCACCAGCTCCACTAGTTATGTATCCCAGCCTTGCAATTCTCCCCAGCTCTAGTAGTTCCACTCCTCATCCTCACCCAGCTCCATCAGTTATCTCTCTTGCAACTCTCCCTAGCTCTAGTAGTCCCATTCCTCACCCAGCTCCACTAGTTATATATCCCTCTCTTGCAACCCTTCCCCAGCTCTAGTAGTTCCATTCCTAACCCTCACCCTGCTCCACTAGTTATTTATCCCAGCCTTGCAATTCTCCCCAGCTCTAGTAGTTCCATTCCTCACCTAGCTCCACCAGTTATATATCTCTCGTGCAACTCTCCCCAGCTCTAGTAGGTCCATTGCTCACCCAGCTCCACTAGGTATATATGCCATCCTCACAACTCTCCCCAGTTCTAGTAGTTACATTCCTCGCCCAGCTCCCCTAGTTATATCTCTCTTGCAACTCTCCCAACTCTAGTAGTTACATTTCTCACCCAGCTCCACTATTTATATATCCCTCCCCAGCTCTAGTAGTTCCATTCTTCACCCCACTCCACTAGTTATATATGCTATCCTCACAACTCTCCCCAGCTGTAGTAGTTCCATTCCTCGCCCAGCTCCCCTAGTTTATATATCACTTTCCCAGCTCTAGTAGCTCCATTCCTCACCCAGCTCCATTAGTTATAAATCACTCTCCCCAGCTCCAGTAGTTCCATTCCTCGCCCAGCTCCACTACTTATATATCACAGCCTTCTATCCCTCCCCAGCTCTAGTAGTTCCATTCCTCAGCCAGCATCCTCACAACTCTCCCAGCTCTAGTAGTTCCATTCCTCACCCAGCTCCATTAGTTATAAATCACTCTCCGCAGCTCCAGTAGTTCCATTCCTCACCCAGCTCCATTAGTTATAAATCACTCTCCCCAGCAGTTCCATTCCTCACCCAGCTCCTCTAGTTATATATCCCATCCTCGCAACTCTTCCCAGCTCTAGTAGTTCCATTCCTCCACCTCACCCGGGTGCCCTAGTTATATATCCCTACCTTACAACTCTTCTCCGCTCTAGTAGTTCCATTCCTCTCTTGCACGTCTTTTCCAAGCTCCAGTAGTTCTGTTCCCCATCACACGTCTTTTGCAAGCTGTAGCGTTTCCATTCTCTCACCTCTTTCCAATTGAAGTATTTTTATTCCTCACTGACGTCTCACTTCCCACAGCCTGGACTTGCATTCCTCGCGCCCACACCTCTTCTAAGTCAATTCTGTTACATTCTCCATTTTAAGCACCTCTTTTCCAAAATTCAGTAGTTGTATTCCACATCCTCCCAACCGTTCTCAGAGCTTTAGAAGCTCCATTCTGCGCCCAGATCTCTTCACAACTCCCATAATTCAATTACCTTCTCTTGTATCCCTCCCCAACTCTCGTAGCTCAATTTCCCTCATCTTTTCCCCAGATCCGGTTATTCCATTTCCTGCTTTTAGCACCTCATTCCCTGTTTCAGTAGTTACATTTCCTGCCCTCAACCAGCTCCCCTATTTCTATATTCGACTGTTGCAATTCCCTCCCGAGCCTCGATAGTTCCATCTCTACCTTTTGCGCCCTCTTCTGAGCTCCGGTAGCTCTTTTCTTCGCCTGCATCTCTTTTCCCAGCTCTAGTATTTCTAATCTCCATCCTTGCATCTCCTTTCCCAATTGCAGTCATTTTCTTCCACTCTCTTGCATCTCTTTAAGAAGCTCCTGGACCTCCATTCCTCACCCTGCCTCTTAATGAACGCTGTTGCATTCCCCACTTTAGGCACATTTTCTCCCAGATCAGTAGTTCCATTCCCTACTTGTGCCTCCTCACGGCTCCAGTAATTCTAGTCCCCACACTGACACCTTTTTTCTGAGCTCCAGTAGTTCCATTCCACACCATGTCAGGCCCCTAGTTGTACTCCCCCGCCTTGCACCTACGTTCCTAGTGCCATGCTTCTCACCCTAGCCAGGGCCGGACTGGAACATCCAGGTAGAAGTTTGAAGGCAGCCGTATCATGTAGGAGGAGGTTACGGCAGGTATTCGTGCATGGTACCCCATTCTGCTCTTCTACAGCCTGCTGGGGAAAATCCAGCGTATCAGAATGGCTAGCTCGGCTCTGCTTGTGACCACAAGTTTCATGTAAGGGCAGGTGTGCAGAGCGCCATCTTGTCGTGCTCCACGCTCCTCCTTTTAACCACGCAGTTCTTTATGCGCTTTTACCTGCTACTGCGTCGTTTCTCCTTAGGATAAGAGGTGAGCAGGCAGGACATCGCTGCCTAGACTCTGGCCAGGTATGTGACATTTACCCCTGCAATCTCCGCTTTTTTCCTGCCCCACTGCTGCTTGTAAGCCGGGCACAAGAACAGAAACGCGTGTCTTCGTTAAGAAATCGTCCCGAGAAGCCATTTTAATTGGCACCAGCTGCTGTGCGTTCCTGCCGGAGCACGCCATATTTTTCATAATAAGACGCAGGCGGCTGCATCTTCACCTGCGTGCCTTCGCAGCATCTGTCGCCTTTTATTTTTGCTCCGTTCCGGGCTAGTATGCGAAGACCGCCGCTGAAATGTGCCCGTCTGGCTCTGCGGCTAGAATAGAACATGGCGGCGCGCCGGGCGCTGGAATGGGCCTGCTATGCGCTTGGCAATGTCCGGGTCTCACGTGCCTGGGGCGATCTACAACCCCTTGTGATGGACACCTCGAGACACTGGGTTAAGCGATGCTTTGGGGGCCACTGACACCCCTTGAGATGCCCCAGCCTGGACCCTGGGATTGGTGAAACCTCTAGTGATGGACAGTTGTAGCCACTGCACTGTATTTACTCCTATGCGCTAAGTTTTAAGAGATAAAAATACACGCCTTCGGCTTGGAAACTAGCCGAGGAATAGGGTGCCCTGCTCTGGGTACTTGAAATACCTTCAGCAGGCTGTGGAAATGCTGCAAACAAGCCCTGAAAGCAGACACCTTGCTATATTTTCACCTCGGGTGATCAACAAGTGCACCCTGCTAAGAATATGGCATCCCTGATTAGCAAAAACTGTTCATGATTTGGCAACTGGGAACGTTGTGAGGTTGGGAGCGGGCTGTCTGGAGCTTTGAGGGCTGCTTCTCTGTTTGTCTGAGAAGTCCCCACGCAGCAGGCCCGGCTCCAGGAATTTTTGGGTGGGCCAAAGGTACATTCGGGTGGGCCACTGCTGGCCCGATTTATCGCTTATTTATCTAGCCAGGCCTGCTTCTGGGCCCTCCTTTTATCTCTCCTTAGTCTTACAAGGTACAGTAAAACACACTCTTTTCCAAGTCTCTTTCTAAATGTTATCACTCTCAAAAAGTGCTTTTCTTCCATGTAATGTCCCTTTGATGGGAAGAAGAGGTTTCTAAGGTGGGAGTATCGGGCAAGTGACACTACTCGGGTTCCCTCTGTGTGAGCCTTCAGGCAGAAACCCTCTTCATTACTACCTCCACCTGACCACTGATTCTGCATCGCACTTCCTTACAGGCTTGATTATCCACTTTTCTACCACCCCTCTCCATTACACCTGATCTCACAGCTGACCTTGGGACCCAGCCCCATATCAGCCACCATTCAGTTCCACTTTCATTATTCTCAGTAAAAAACAAAAGTAAAATCACCTTCAAACTTGAAACATTGAATATAGCAGTAAATGTAATCAGCATGCATGTTAAAGTATGCTCCACAGTTGTCCTAATCACCTGACTGTTAATTAAAGGGCTGGCTTTAGTGCTGGTGCAAAAGTCTTTTTGACCTCTTTTTTGACCTCTTTCTCTGTAAATAACTAAACAACCACCCTCAAACAGTGCCCTTCATTTCTCCCTAGCCACCCCCCATGGCCTCCTCCTCAGACTCCCTAACTACCACCCTCCACCAGTGCCCCTCATCTCTCCGTAGCTCCCCCCACCCCATTACCCCCTCATCGGATTCCCTCACTGCCACTCTTCACCAGTGCCCCTCATCTCTCTGTAGTTCCCCCCCACCCCATGTCCTTCTCCTCGGCTTCCCTCACTGCCACCCTCCACTAGTGCCCCTCATTTCTCCATAGCCCCCCACCCCATGACCTCCTCCTCAGATTCCCTTACTGCAACCCTCCACCAGCGCCCCTCATCTCTCCGTAGTTACCCCCCCCCCCCACCCCGTGACCACCTCCTTGGACTCCCTCACTGCCACCCTCCACTAGTGCCCCTCATCTCTCTGTAGTTCCCCCCACCCCATTACCTCCTCCTCGGGTTCCCTCACTGCCACCCTCCACTAGTGCCCCTCATTTCTCTATAGCCCCCCCCCACCCATGACCACCTCCTCGGGTTCCCTCACTGCCACCCTCCACCAGTGCCCCTCACCTCTCTGTAGTTTCCCCCCACCCTGTGACCACCTCCTCGGATTCCCTCACTGCCACTCTCCACCAGTGCCCCTCATCTCTCTGTAGTTCCCCTCCACCCCGTGACCTCCTCCTCCGATTCCCTCACTGCCACCCTCCACTAGTGCCCCTCATCTCTGTAGTTCTCCCACCTCATGACCTCCTCCTCTGCTTCTCTTACTGCCACCCTCCACTAGTGCCCCTCATCTCTCTGTAGTTCCCCCACCTCATGACCTCCTCCTCGGGATCCCTCACTGCCACTCTCCACTAGTGCCCCTCAGCTCTCTGTAGTACCCCCCCACCCAGTGACCTCCTCTGACTCCCTCACTGCCACTCGCACCAGCGCCCTTCATCTCTCCGTAGCTCCCCCTCACCCCATGACCTCTTCCTGGGATTCCCTCACTGCCACCCTCCACTAGTGCCCCTCATCTCTCCGTTGCCCCTCTCTCATTTCCATTCGTTGTATTGCGCTACTCATATGGGTGTAGGGTGTCACAGTACTTTACATAACAGCACACATTATACAGAGACAAATCAGTTTACGCGGAATGTCACATAATCCAATGAGGATTACAAGGTGAAGAAATCACTTCATCCATACTGGTGGGCGATATATTTTACGAGGGTTTGGTGTGGAGAAGCACAAACTCAGGATTTAAAGAGTACTCCAGTGTTTGAGGGTTGGCTTTACTGATAAAAATGTATAACTGCCCAAACAAACTCTTTTTAGTAACATTAGACTAATGAAAGAATGGAGAAGTTCTAACTATATCGCAACACAAAAAAGCGAAGTTTGTATGCAGTTCTTTGATGACAGTTCATAGGTCACTGTCCTATTTTATGATAGTAACTTCTGAACTGTAAGTAACACAAGGATATCTGTGACAGAGGTAGTAACCCACTGAGCTATTCCCATAAAATTCAGTTTATCTGCATTGAAAAACTACCAACAGACAAATGGTTGCTCTGCAGCAGGATCGTAAATCACAAGTTATCTGAACAGTTTTTATTGTTGTACATCGGTGGCAGATTCACTGCGAGGGCCAAGGCCTCATGTTTGGGTGGGCCAGGCTCATGTTTGGGTGGGCCTGGCCTACCCGGCCCACCATCTAGAACCGGGCGTGCCATGCAGAGAGGAAAGGAGACAAGCATTGGCATAGCCAATAGGTCTCGCCTTTGGGACCTTATAAGTGTTTAGCCATGCAACAGTTGCATAACTAAATACTTATAAGGTCCCAAAAGCGAGACCTATTGGCTATGTCAAGCGGCCCTGCGGCCGCGAAAGTGATCGCAATCGCGTGCAAACATCAAAGCGGCCGCAAAAGTGAAAGTAATCGCGGTAAAGCGCGGCGCCCGCGCATATGCACTGTAGCTCTAGGCTGGCCTGGTAGCACTTTTTGGAGCCCTCTCAATAAGTCTCGCCAGACCAGCGCATGCGCATGCGACCTAAATAAAGGGGGGTGGGGGGTGTTATAACTGCTACCGAATAAATTCTTGAAAGTCTCTGAATATTTGGATCTTTAAATTCCAGATCGAAGCAGTGTCGACTCGCCACCTAAGGACACGATCCGGTCTGTGTCATGCCCAGGGCGTGGAACCATTTGCCAGAGTTGAGGAGGAGGGAGTGCCAACGAAAGCCAAGGTAGGTTTTCCAGAATTTCGCTGCATAGGGTACCATCTTGGTGGGAAGAGGTAGAGGGCATCGGCAACGTTATTTGCAGCAGAATGCAGGAGAACCCTTCTCAGCTATTGTTCGGCAGACCTCCTCAAGCCCCAGTACAGGGGCAGGACGTTTGACCCGGTCACAACAATTATTTTTGTGATACATTGAGACCAATTGTTAAGTTGCATTCTCCTGAGTTGTCTGCACACTTTACATATTTTTTCTAGTTTTCGTGCTTGTGTGGAGTGTCTTGAGCATGCAGGGCTGGAGAAGGTGAGATTAGAACCATTACAAATCACACCCATACACCTTAGGGATTCTTGGTGCTTGCAAAGGCGAGAGAACCAGGCGCTAAGGTAACACACATACCTTAGGGATTCTTGGTGCTTGCAACGGCCAGAGAACCAGGCGCTGAGGTAACCAGTAGTAAGGTTAGTTACTATATAAAT